>NC_069394.1:57382500-57697083 GCF_027475565.1 Acinonyx jubatus
TATGCTTACAACAATGAGATATAATTTGAAGCTACCATATAAAATCTTATTAGTCAAAAAATTGTTCAAAGAACATATATAACAAATAAAGAAACAAACAAAACCCAAACCATTTGCAATAATAAAATGAGTTTTGCTACATAGTTAAAAAAATCCAAGGACGTTTGAGCGTTAGCTGTCATTATGGTCCAGTTCACTGTTTATTTCCTTGGTATGCATCTCCTGACCTGTATATAAAATTCATAGTTTCAAAAGTGACATGTGCAAGCCTTGGACAACTGGGGAAAAGGCATATTTCCTGACCTTGTAACCATAGCAACCACTTGCTGATTGGTAGCAGGCAGGCTTTCCATCCTTTACCACTGAAGGCAAGTATGTGAGGTTGTTGGCTTTGTTTGTGACTCTGGCTTTATTTACATGCAAACAGGAATACCAGACTTGAAATCACTATATTCTGCTAGGCATACTATCATAGAATTAGGGGGGGAGGGAAGCCTTAATTTCATAGCTTTATAATAATGTTACAATTGAAATGAAAGCAGAACACATTTTCTATCAGAGCTGTATGTAGAAGCTTAACTTAAGATCTTGTTCTATTTAGCTTCGCACCCCACCATCAATCTTCTACCCAAGAGCAGAAAACACATGTATGTATAGCCAGATGTAACTTTTAAAAAGATTCCACAAAATCAGTATAATACTTTATGTGATGATAAGATTTACATGTCAGGAAAAGGAATAAACTCCTTTAAATTATGCTAATGACAGAGTCTATTTTCATAAACTACATTAAATGGTAATTAGGCAAGCAAGCATTTATGTATTGTTTGCATCCCTGAGAGGCTAAGCCATTTAGAATTCCCTTCTGGAATGACCTAATGCAAACTTCTTTGGATGGCTTTACTTCATATGCAAGATATTTGCCTTTGGAGAGTAGAGACCTTCCTTTTCATTTTCTTTGCCCCAACCTATTCCACTTTCTTCTCATAACCAGCTTCTCAACCTCCAGTGATATAAATGAAAAATGGAACTTTGTAAAATTCACTTTGGTGAATAATCTGTTCATGGATTCAGGGGGATGAACCAGGCACACACCAAATCCATTCTAACCCTCCAATTGGATCTCCTCTCCCATGTCAAAGTTATGTGTCATGATAGAGAAGCCATATGAAAATTCGTCTTAGCAAATCCTTGCCTTAGTGCAGAATAATGAAAGGATACAAACTGAGACTTGAACATTATATTAAAATATAATTATATGTCATCTTCTAAAATATCAGATGCTCTAATTTTTATAAAGTATCATATACAGTTTGTATTTGTTAATAAATTTTGTCAGAAACCATTCAATGAAATAAATACCATGATTTATAAAACTAACATTTCCCTGAAATTCCCTATTAATTAACACAGACACACTCACTATTTGACTAAAATGTTCTACATTTGTCTGTGACGTGAGCATACTTTCATAAATGCATAAAGTTTATATTGTATTATGTAGTAAAATAAACATTCAACAAAATATTTCTAATAAAATGTCTAAAAATTTCAAATAGAATAGATCTCTAATAAAAGACACTTATAAATGGTTTTTACTTATAGAGTTGCTTGAAGTATGAAAATTTATTTTACCATATTAAGATAAACATAAAATAAGCAAAAATTCAAAAGAAAATTATTTTTAAAACCATTATGCTGGTGGTTTTATCCTATTAGTAAATAAGCACTGAATTTGAGCCTAAAAAATGTGCTGCAACTTACACAATACGTATTAAAATAAGATTTAAGAATTCACTATACATGTTCACAGTCTCCCTGGGACCTACTTAACAATTCTTCTATATAAAGCTGTCACCCTTACTTGTTTGTTTTTTTTTTCCTTATGGAAAGGTCGTTTTCTGATTTATTTGTATTTTTAAAATATTCTTCTAAGTGTCAGAATGATTTTTTTTTGTTTAATAAGAGATAGTTTAAATTAATACTAATAATTTTGTAAGAAAACCCTATAATTTTTTTCACAATCTTTAACAGATGTACATTCTTTTAAAATGTTACCACTTTAGCTTCATGTTATCATATTTCTATATGGTATAAAAGAAAACAAAATGGTTGCCTTAATATAACATTAAAACCATAGAGCTTTGTACTAGCACTTAGCTAAGATTGGGAAAGGATTTTTTCATTTTTGTACATAATGGTAGTATTCAGACATAATTTGATTTTAGTATATTCCTGTAAAGTTCTTTCCCTGCCCTGATGTACTATATAAAACATTTCTTAACTCATTAATGTCAAGTATAAATTAGTTTTATATTGGAATTTTAACAGTCTAGCCTCCACGGGCAACATAAAAACTAGACCATTGTCAGAAATGGTGTTAGGCTGCATGCAAATTCAAACCAGGTATCATTTATCATCAAAGAAAATACAAGATGGATTAAACTTTCGGGTGTCCATGCCACAATCCCCAGTACCACAAATTATTTTGTTCATCTTTACTTTTAAAATATCAACAGTTTTTGCAGAACACATGCAGAGCAACTTCAACAATTATCCTTTAATGTGCTCCCTGGATTTACCAAATCAGAGTATGAATAATAGTCAATGCTCAAATATCTAAGATACATGTTTTCATATATATGCTCTGAATATCTGAACAGGCACGTTGTATTGTATTAATATCATAATTCAGAGGGAAATTTATTAACCCTCCAGTATTCCCATCATTGCTAAAAGTTGCAAATTCTAGGTGGCAGAACCTAGACAGTAATATCAAATTTTAATAACAATTCCTCTTCTTCAGTCAGGGCTATACTGGAGAAAAGCATAAATTGCTGTGACTGACCATTGGTTGTTAGAGAAGCAATCTGACTTCTCCACACCCTTATTTCAGTGTATCTGCTCTGTCCCTCAGCTGTATTAATGATAGCATGAAAGGTCACATGATAAACGAGTGACAAAAATATCAAAACATATTAGCCTGTAGCTTTGTTATCAGTGTATGACAGAGATGACAGAAAATTGTATTTTTCCCCTGAATAATTTTGCGTTACATTTTGCTGGCTAGGCAGAGTGAATTAGGGAGAAATTCCTGCCTCTGACTGTTTGTCTCCTTTTCTGACATACTTGAAGTAATAATATACATTAATAATAGGGACTGTTCTCAGAGAAAGGGATAAGAATTCAAGATCCGACAGTCTCCATTCTATCACCTGCTATCTTTGTTTTTATTCTAGCAAAAACAAATTTTCTTTAAACATATGCATAGAATTGAGCATTATTAATGTGGGTAATAAGAGGCTATGGTAGAATACAGACCCAGCAAGTAGATCATAGAACAATTTTAAAAAAAATCTAAAAAGCAACCTGAAGGCTTCATGACATTATATTTCAAACTGTACTATTTTATATTTAGAGAGAAGCATGTCCACTAATTAAATAAAGACAATCCCAATATCTATCTCGTTGGGATGTGGACCCAGTAATTACAAATTACAAGCGGAATTTATACCTGCTGGTTTACAGACTGTCAGGGATTGTAAACCCTGGGGAGATGAGGTTTGCAATCTTTGAGAAGAGATTATAGAAATTGGCGAGGGCTTAATGTCCTGCAGAGCTAGGGTGTAGTCTCCAGGGGTAGGTTAAGTCCTGTCTTGTCTGAGCTACCCTTTCCTGGGTAAATGACAACATTGCCAGTTCAGTTCTATGTGTCTCTTAAAAGGTATCTGTCTGTACTGAATTAATTAATTATTACTGGAATATTAATATAATTATACTTTTCCTGGAAGACTATTCAATGCATGCAGTTCTGGAATATATATAGAGACATATTTGACTTTAGATTAAAAAAATACTTCAAACTTACAGAGATGAAGCATTTTGATATTATAATTTAAAAATAAATTGAAAAGAAAGGTATTCTTATGTTAGGAAATATGAACCAGGCTTTGGGCATAATATGGGTGATACAAGAGTAGAGAAAAGCAGCTACCTGATCTCAAGGAGCTTAAACTCTAATGAAGCAGACAAACTAGAGTGCTGTTATAATGTAGTGATGAATTTTAAGTCTCGAGAGAGAGGAAACATCAGGACCACAGTAGGAAGCTTACCTACCTACTACTGTCTTGTAGCTTCCGAGGAAGCAGATCTAAGCACATAGCAGCTGATATTCTTGGTGTAAAGCTCAAGTTCAGAGATCCCCTCATATTTCAGAGAAAGGAATTTTCTTGTATATCCATTTTTAATGTGGCAGGTTCATATTAATTTCCACTGAAAATGGATTATCCTAGCTGGAAAATTTCTTTGAAATAATTTTGAATTTTTGAAAAAAAATAACAAAAATAAAGAATGGGTAAAGCTAAAATGAAATCCCCAAAATGACTCAAGTTTTTGGATTCATGTATTCGTCTAGCACTTCCAGTTCTCTAAATAGGGACATGTGTCAAATTTGGAGAAACATGTGACTAAAGTCCTCAACCTGGAGGAAACAGAATCTAAGAGGGCTGATGGTTATGCAGACAGATACAATTTTATAAGCCCCCTGCTGCAATTTGTTTTCCCAAAAAACCGTACTACCATAGAAAAGTTCAATAACACAAAGGACAGATTTGAAAGAAGTGAGATTTTACTGGATATCAAAGGAGGAGATAGTTAGTCATTCAGAAAAATAAGTAAGGACCAGTTCAGGAACCTATCCTAAAGACTGTGGGTGTGAGAATGCATATCAGGTTTGGGAAATGGTATTTAATTCTATTTGCAGGTATGGTTCAGTGGTGAGAATTAAAATGGCTAAGACCAAAATAGTAGTTTATCATTTACTATGGTTTATGCTACAAATAACAGGAAAACCACTAACAGTGGCTGAAGCCATAAATTTAAAAAGTTGATTATTTGCTCAAGTGACAGTCCAGAGTTAGTTTGGGGGTTTGCTGATGTCATCAAGAATCCAAGTGCTTCCCATCCTTCCTCTTCTAGTATGAAAGGGTTGATTTTCATGATTGGGCTTGTCACCTTGTGGTCAAATGGTGGCCTCTGCAATTTCAGACATTGTGCCCTTAAAATGACTAAAGCAGAAAGACCAAGGGAACACAAATGGATCTCTTCACCTACCTCTCTCTCTTTATCTTGGAGAAAATTTCTGTCTAGATACACTCAGGCTTTCTTTGTCCCAAGACTAAATCCCATGATCCCTTCTATCTACAGGGAAAAAGGAAAAGGATGTGTCTGCCTCTTTTACAGGAAGAAGAGGGTGAGAGGTAAAAGAATTAGCAATGGATGTTCTGAAGGCAGAAACCCATGTCTGCCTCTGGGTCTGTTTGTGGAGGTTCATACGTACCATGACGGGATAGGAATTCACTGAGAATGTGAAATTAAGTAGAGCACAAGGGAGAGATTTGAGTTAAATCCTCATTGTACTAGTTATTAGTATAAAAGGAATGTATGTAAAGTATGCAGTGCTCTACCTAGTACATTAATTAGATTGCTAGCATGTGTTTTGTTTCTTTTCTTTCTTCCTTTCCTCCCTTCCTACCTCCCTCCCTCCTTCCCTTATTGCCTTTCTACCTCTCTTTTTTTTCAACAACAGGGAGCCATTGAAGCTTGTTAAGAAAGTTGAAATGATCAAATCCAGTGGCTCTGAGGAGAGAGATTACTTTGAGAAGAGACTAGATGCTATTGTAATAATTTAGGAGACACCGAGAACCTGGTCAGGGGCTATACTGTTGATGACAGCCAGAAACAAAAGTAAGTGATATTTTAGAGAAAGAAAAAGTACACTGAGTGATTTATTCTATGTTATGGAGTTAAGAAGAGAGACAATGTCAAGTATGAAGATATTTCTTAGTGGATATGGGATCAACCAAGAAAGACAGTGGAGGTTTTAGTGGAGGAACTCTGGCAAATTTACTTATAAGTTTCTGTGGACTTGACAAACCAACTTGATCTTCCAAAGGAACTGTCCAATTGAAAGTTGCACAGTTATTTGAACTATTGGACTGAACTAGAAAATAGCTATGGAATTTGTCAGCTTACACAGTCATGAAAGCCATGCAAATCTATGAGAAAGCTTGTAGAACAGAATGCCTTAATCAGGGATATCCTACCTATAGCTTTTGGGGGATTCATGGATCTCCTAAAGTTTCACTTAAAATTTGCTGTGTGTTTATTTTTCTTTAAAGAGAAGGGCTATAGGTCATTGGAATCTCAAAGATGTCAGTGAACAAAACAAGTTTGAGAACCGCAAAGGGCAGGTGAGAAGAGAGAAGGATGGGAAAAGGATCTGGCAGTATTTAAAAAAAAATTCTTTTTAATGTTTCTATTTATTTTTGAGACAGAGAGAGACAGAGCATGAGCAGGGGAGGGGAAGAGATGGGGGGAGACACAGAATCTGAAGCAGGCTCCAGGCTCTGAGCTGGCAGCACAGAGCCCAATGCGGGGCTCGACGTGGGGAGTATGAGATCATGACCTGAGCTGAAGTCGTACGCTCAACCGACTGAGCCACCCTGGCGCCCCAGGATCTGGCAGTATTTAAATAGTATTTTAAGAATAGTTGTGGGAAGGAGAATTATAGGGAACAGGGAAATAGATAAAGTGGAATTACGGAAGGTTCAGAGAGGAGGAGGTCTGGAGAACATGCTACAAAGAAGTAAACTGGCACTAAAAGTCTTTTTATTTGATTTGGCAACCAAGGCATCATTTTCTGACCTCTGGATGAACAATTTTTCTACAACATTTTGGGCAAAAGTCAGGCTGTAGTACGGTGGCATATGAAAGGGAGAGGCAGAGAAGAGAGAAAAAATGACAACCAGACTTAACATGGTTTAGACTGAAACTGACATTGCCCAAAGCATACTTTAACATAATTTTTCAGCAGTTACTTAATGATGGCAAAATATTAGTTATAGAGCCACTTACTCTTATGCAAATAACTTATTATATTTAATTATTTTACAGCATATTCCCCCATCATTCAGCATTGCCAAAGATAAGCATTTACTTACTACATTTCACTGAACAATTATATACTTTCTTTCTCAGCGAGGTAGCCTTCTGTTCACTGATAACATCAATTCAGTTTAATAATTCAAATGACTGTTTTTAATCATTAGAAATAGATACTTCAATACCTGTTTACCTTATAGATAGCGTCTAAACTATTTCTTAATCTTCCAATGGCTCAGCAATAGTCACTGAAATATAATTACATCTTAATTATCCATTTAATGAATATATGTTTCTCTGAAAAATTATGAAGCATTTATGGACCTACAGAAAATAGTTTTACATAGAAGTTTTTTTTTTTTTAATTCAAATCCATTTAGCAGTGTAGACAAGGTTGCCTTAAAGGACTTTTTTTTTTTCTTCTGATTATATCAAATTAAATCTTTTAAAATTACTGGTACAATAATTTTCTCTACCTTTATTCTTCCTATCCATTATTTATGTAGTATAATTGTAGTACATGATATATTATAATTTACAATCTAAATTATATTAAAGCCATGGCTAAATCATGTATTTAAATTCTTATCCAATAATACTGACTACTAATTCCTTAAGTTTTCCATGGGGATGAGAGGTTAAATTTCAATGCATGGGCAACTCATAATGGCTATGCTTCAGATTTGATCTCTGAGGAATTTCTCAATTCCTGACTGTGTTTCACACATTACTTACTGTAGAAACAAATGTGATTACAGACATCTTTCTAAATATTAGGCGGTACTCGCTTTTAAAGATACTATTTAATATGTAAACATGCAAGTTTTATGCATACATATACACATATGTACATCTATACAATATTTAAATATATGTTTATGCACATGTGTAAATGTGTTATGTGCACACCTGTAGAGAGAACACTGTAATTAGAAAATAATTTTTCCATTATTCTCCATTATTTTTAATAATTACTAATAAATCAACAGTGCTAATCCAAGAAATGCTAATCATTTACTGGAATTTCTTCTCCAACAGGCACTACAATAAGACATTTACACTTTATATTAGTCAGTATTCAAGTATTCAAATTCTCCACTACAACCGAGACCAAAATAACAACCATTTGGGAAAATAGATGTTTCTCTCTCACATGTAACAGCCCATGAGTAAGTGTCATGCATTCTTAATATTCAAAGTATGGTTCTTGGGCTAGCAACATAAGTGTTTTCTGGGAGCTTGTTGGAAATGTAGTATCTCAGGTGCTAACAAGATGTTCTGAATTAAAATATGAATTTCCACAGAATATCCAGGTGACTTGTATGCATATTACAGTTTGAGAGTGCTTGACTTGCATAATATTCCAGATGGATATGGCCAAGCCAGAGCTTCCACTCTATAATACAAGAACTGCATTCCCTGCAAGCAAATTGGGGGCGAGGCAAAGGGAGGGCACTTTATTTTCTATTATGATAGGGCCTGAAGCTTTAGACATGACAACTGCAGATATTCTACCAAACACAACATAGTAGCACACATGCAATGGCAAAGGAGAAATTGACCGGTGTCCATGGGGCTCATTAAATCTGTGCATTTCTTACTACATTAGGAAGCTTGGGATGTGATATTTGTTGAGCAAAAGGCTGCTCCTGCTATTCATATCTTATCTTACTTAGTCCTCATAAAAGGTATTTTTGTGCCTCTTACAGATGAAATAACTGAGAGCCAAGATGGGAAGTCATTTACAGAAAGTTACTCCTACTTCTGTATTACAAGGTCATACCCAGTCGGCCTGATTCCAAAATTCATATGACTCATCACTACATTATGCTTATACCAGACACAGTTCATTGACGTGCTTCATTAGAATTATGAAACTTCCCCCATAATAACCAGAATTAAAATTTTACATTAAGAGACTTGATAACCAAACAAGAGCAAAACTGTGTTAATACATTGTTAAAGAAAAAGTATTCATGACGTTTAGTAAAGATGGTAAAGCAGAATTTATTCAGAGTCATTGTAATAAGTGTAAGCCACCCCTGTAATCAAATTTTGCAGCAGGGGAGAGAGATGGGGCTCAATTCTGAATACAACATGAACAAGAGGCAATTTATAGCCAAAGAGCAGGGTGAGGGTCAGTGGATGGAAAATTACTAAGAGCAAACATCAGGGGTAAGGGGGATTCTGACTAAACCAATATAACAAGATTTCCACGTGGCACCATTCTCCTTCAGCCTGAAGAAATTCTTTTAGTATTTCTTATATTGCATGTATACTTGTAATAAATCCACTCAATATTTTGATATAGATATATCAAAATATATGTTTAAGGGTTGGCTTTTTTACTTCAGCATTTTGACAGTGATATTCTGGTTATCTCTGGACTCTTTTTATCCCCACCGCCCCTTAGGAGAAATAAGACTTTATTCTAATAATTTCCCCCTCCCCCTGCATATAATGTGTCTTTTCTTTCTAGCTGCTCTTAATATATTCTCTTTATTTTTGGTTTTCAATAGTCTGAGTAGAGATGCTTAGATGTATTTTTATTTGTGTGTATCCTGTTAATAATCTGTAAGCCTCTTAGTAATAGCGGTTTTGTTATCAAATTTGGAGGGGGAAATGTCCAATATTCCTCCCTCATTTCCTCCTTCCTTTCCTTCTGGAACTTCAGTTATGCTAGCACACTCAGTAATATCCTAGAAGTCATTCATATTCTGAAGAGTTCTTTCAATTTTTGCTGTATGTGCTTTATGGTCTATGTTTTATATGGACCTGTTTTCACGTTCACTGAGTCTTTCTTCTGAAGTTTTCAAATTTCCATTAAGTGCATCAATGATATTTTTTTATCTTAGATATTTTATTTTTTTAGTTCTAGGATTTCCATTTGATTCTTTTTAGATCTCTCATATCTTTCCTTGAAATTTATTATCTTCTCACCTATCATATGGTAATTTTTTATTGGCAATTTTTAATATATTTATAATACTTATTTAAAAATCTTTACTCTTTTTAATATCTGGTCTTCTGGAAAAGTTGCTTCTGTTAACTGTTTTCATTATTTCTTGATTATTTTTTGAATGATCTTGATTATTTGTTTTTGAATAATCTTGATCATTTCTTTTTTTTTAATTTAAAAAAAAATTTTTTTAATGTTTATTTATTTTTGAGACAGAGAGAGACAGAGCATGAATGGGGGAGGGTCAGAGAGAGAGGGAGACACAGAATCTGAAGCAGGCTCCAGGCTCTAAGCTGTCAGCACAGAGCCCGATATGGGGCTCAAACTCACGGACCGTGAGATCATGACCTGAGCCTAAGTCAGATGCTTAACTGACTGAGCCACCCAGGCGCCCCTTGATTATTTCTTAAGTAATAATCTTGAATGCGTGTGTTGTGTATTGCTGGTCATTTTCAGAACTAGCAATTTTTGATCACACACTTTGTAATATGGAGGTAGGGACTCTGGAATCTATTTTCTTCCTGTGAAGATTGTTAAGGTTTTTTTCTCAGTAATCAATTAAATCACTGGGTATCTTCTTGACACTTTGTCAGGGCGGGTCTATTTTGGCGTTGTCCTTAGTCCAAAGGAATATTCCTTAGTCTTGGACTTGATCCTTACTCCAGCATGGTTCTTCTGGGAGTTTAATTGAAAACCTAAGTTGTTACTTTGGCAGAAGTTGCACTTCAGACTATTTCTACGGCACAGGGAATTTGCTAAAATGTCTGTTCTGCACTTTTCCTCTTCTAGCTATTGCTTTTTTGTCGGGCTTGTGCAGTTTAGCAGTCGATCAAATATTAAATGGCAATCCATATGTAAATTTTGAGAATTCCTTCTCTGTAGCTGCTTTTCTTGGATTGCAGTCACTTGGATTTCCAGTCACTCCAAATTTCAAATTCTAATTCCTCAGCACAGAAAGTCTGCCACTTTCTGTTTTAGGTCTATTCTCTAACACAGTAGTGACAGACAAGAGTATCTTTAAGGGAAAAGCCAGTTAAGTGTGGATTTCCCCTAGAGTTCTTCTTTCCTTTAAATAGTTGTCCATCTCCAATTTTTGCATGACTTCAAGAAGTTATTAGTTAAATTTAGCATTTCTGATTGGAAGGAGTGTTAGTCCAACGAGTGCTTCTATGCCACTCCTAGAAGCAGTATATACATTTCCTTTTTCAAATACTATTCTTTCCTGACTAATTTTCCAGTGGGATGTTACAAATATTGTGGCTAGAATTGCTTTTTATGCTGAGAGGAAGAATTTGGAGAAAATTAAAACTTGGTGTTTTTCTCGTGGTAGATCGGATTAGAATATTAATGTATTTTCCCATTTTCATCTAAGAACACTGTTGCTTTATCAGAGATATATAAGAAAATACTCTGATTAAATATTAGGCATTGAATTAGGATTTCACTGTCCATGTATAGTAGGCTTATTTATAACAGTAATAACTCACTTGCTATATTTCTCCAGTATTTAATTTCCAATCAATTTAATTAGCACTGTATGTGCCTATAGATGGAACATTGGGTGTAATCAAATATATAAGACACTTAGAATTGGCTTTTCCTAAATTTTAATTCCAAATTTACCTTTATGAGCTCGATGACACTAAATATTTTTAATGAACTTGAGCTTCAATTTACTTGTCTGTAAAAATAAAGATCATATCTGTTTTATATTAAATAATATCAATCTAAATGAAATTTGAGACTTGTTAACCTAAAATGTACACTGAGTTAATCTCCTTTATCATTCTTGTTCTTTGATATACACATATACATATGTGGATATATAGAATTATTAATATATATTTACTGTAACCACACATTGTGCATATTTACAAAATTTTAATTCTAAAAGTTGTATGGAGTTTTGAGTCCAAAACTTCTTGAAAAAGAAGAACAAAATTGAGGACTGACATTTTCAGAATTCAAAATTAACTACAAATCTACTGTAATTGAGGCAGTCTGATACTGACATAGGAAACTTAGGTCAATAGAAAAGAATTAAGAATCCTAAAATAGGGGCACATGGGTGGCTCAGTCGTTAAGCATCTGACTTTGCCTCAGGTCATGATCTCACAGTTCATGGGTTTGAGCCCTGCATTGGGCTCTGTGCTGACAGCTCAGAGCCTGGAACTTATTTCAAATTCTGGGTCTCCTTCTCTCTCTCTGCCTCTCCACCACTTACACTCTGTACTCTCTGTCTCTCAAAAATGAATCAACATTAGGGGCGCCTGGGTGGCGCAGTCGGTTAAGCGTCCGACTTCAGCCAGGTCACGATCTCGCGGTCCGGGAGTTCGAGCCCCGCGTCAGGCTCTGAGCTGATGGCTCAGAGCCTGGAGCCTGTTTCCGATTCTGTGTCTCCCTCTCTCTCTGCCCCTCCCCTGTTCATGCTCTGTCTCTCTCTGTCCCAAAAATAAATAAACGTTGAAAAAAAAAATGAATAAACACTAAAAAAAATTTTAAAAAAAGAATCCCAAAATGAATTTTCACATTTATGGTTCATTAATTATGACAAAGATATGAAGACAATACATTGGGGAAAGCAACAATGGCGCTGTAATAGCTAGATCTCTACATGTACAAAAATGAATTTCCATCCTCTACCACACAAAACATACAAAATTAACTGAAAATAGTTTGTAGATCTAAATGTAAGTTCAAGAAAACTACAAATTTCCTAGAAGAAAATATAGGAATAAATGTTCATGACCTTAAGTTAGGCAATGGCTGATTAGATACGAGCCAAAAGTACAAAAAACAACAATAACAACAACAGCAACAACAACAACAAAACTTACATTGGACTTAATCAAAATTAAAAACATCTATGTTTCAAATGATACCATCAAGAAACACAACCCACAGAATAAGAGAAAAATCTTTAACAATCATTGATCTGACAAGGACTTGTATCCATACGATATATAGAAATCTTCCAACTCGACAATGAAAAGACAAATAACCCAGTCAAAAATGGGCAAAGGATTTGAATTCACATTTTTCAAGAGAAGGTATAAAAATGACCAATAAATACATGCGAAGTTGCTTAACATTAGCTATTAAGAAATGCACATGATATACCGCTTCATAAACACCAAGATAGATAAATAAAGAATACGGAAACATGTGTCGAAAACATGTTGACAGAGACATTGTTGGAAGAAAAATAAAATAGGCTGCTGCTTTGGAAAACAATTTGGCAGCCCTTCAAATATTAAATGTAGAGTTACCATTTGACCAGCAATTCTACTTTTAGGTTTATATACAAAAGAAATGAAAATATATGCTTATGTAAAACCTTGTACCTGAATGTTTACAGCACTATTATTTATATTATCCAAAAAGTAAAAATAACTCCCTATGTCCTTCAACTGGTGAATGGGTAAACGATACGTTTATATATATTTATGTGGTTATTGACACAATGGAATATTCATTAATAAAAATAATGAAGTATTGATGCATGCTACAACATAGATGAAACTTGAAGCCAATGTGCTCAGTAATGGAAAATTCATAAAAACCTATGTTGATGACTCCATTTATGTGAAATATTCAAAATAAGAAAACCCAAAGAGAGAAAGCAGATTAGTGGTTGCCTAGGGCTTGGGTGGCAGGTAGAACAGGGCTGGAAAATAGAAAGGAGCAGGAATGAAGAGTGACTGCTCATGTGTATGGGGTAAAGAAAACCACCTAAAATTAGATTGTGGAGATGGTTGCACGACTCCATGAATATGCTAAAAGCCATGAGTGAATTTTATGGTATGTGAAATGTATCTCAATAAAGTTGTAAAGACAAATTTACAAGTCAAGCCATACTAGTTATTCTCTAGATTTTAATGTTTGACAGTAATAAAATTCAAGCTTTTTGTTTATTTGTTTTAATGTTGGCAAGATGTTTTATTACCAAAAAATCATTCCTAATCCAAATGAAGTACAAACTTGACCAAAGTCCCTACTAAACTTGCATATGCTTTTATGTTTTATATCCTTCCTGTTCCTGTCCATAAACAAAATTTAACTTAATTGTAATCGTGAATTAGAACATCACTTGCATTTTGTCTTCATTATTTTTTAAAGGATAATGACATTTGGGCTTTGTAACTAATTCAAAGTCTTTTTCAAGTACAGATCATTAGTACCATTTGTGTATGAGTAAATCCAATAATGACTCCTCTCAAATAAAATTTTTGTCAAAAGTAGTTGCACAAAACTATGCAGGATAGAATGCTGAATGATTTAAAACAAAAACAAGATGTGAAAACTCAGTCTGAAAAAATGAGTATGGCAGGAGGGTAAAACATGACCAGAAAGAAAGATAAAAGAAATATTTCTTATCTCTGCTGCCTTTCTGTTGGCAGAGATGTGCCAAGAAGGGTTGGACTAAGATGCCAGGTCCATATCATGTTTTTTTTATGCCTGAAATCATGAAATTATTCACAGAGGGCAAGATTGCTTTGATCTTGAAACATTTCACTGCTAATATATTTCAGTATATTTTCAAGTATTAAATCATAACCATAAGTAAGTTTTAGATGCAAAGTAAGCATACAGATACCATTAACATAGTTTCTTCTCTGTTTTTTTAAATTTTTTTGTAATGTTTATTAATTTTTGAGAGCAAGAGAGACACAGAGCATGAGCAGGGGAGGGGCAGAGAGAGAGGGAGACACAGAATCTGAAGTAGTCTCCAGACTCTGAGCTATCAGCACAGAGCCCAATGCAGGGCTTGAACCCACGAACCATGAGATCATGACCTGAACTGAAGTCAGATGCTTAACCAACTGAGCCACCCACATGCCTCTGTAATTTCTTCTTTTGATTGAGTCACAAAAGTCTCTAAAAACAATTAATTATATTGAAGTAATTTTTTAAAAACTTATGTAAAATTTCTAATTAATATTTTTTCTACATACTTTTGACAGACTATGAATTAAGTATCTATATATCAAATGAAATTATCTAATCTCGATTAAAATTTGTTTAAAATGGGGAATTAAAAAATTTTGTATGGATGAAGAATTGAATTTAATTGTGAAGATAAAGTCTAAAATATGGAATTGTTGGCTATGGATAATACATTATATTTAATCCATATTTTATGTAAATTAAAAATACACTCAAAACATTTTTTTATTTGAAATTACAATCTGTGCTTATAAATTACTGAATCTAAGGCATATTTTCTAAAGTAGACATAAACAGTGCAACACTATCTGAAATCAACAAGCTTCCTTTCCTACATGTAGAATAATAATATACACAATATACTTCAAACATTCATTGAGCATCCCTGTGTTTTTGTTATGTCAGTGTAGGATAGAAATCGGTTATTTGTGAGAAGTAAACATTTTTTAATGAATGCCAGAATGATCTTCCCTAATTCACATGAAAGTTTTGCAAAAGCCAATCTGCTAGGAAAAAAAAAAAAAAAAAACCTTACAAAATCATTTTACATTCAAGATCTCAAATTATTAAATTGATACCAAAGCCTCATGTTGCACACATTGATTATCTTTCCTTTCTTCATAAACCAGTTGGTGATTTCCAACTTTGGAGTCAGACACTACATTTTATAATCCAAATTTATATTTTTCTTCAACATTGTGTATTTTTTCACTGTCAATATTTTGGTATTTTGACTGCCTACAGATTGTCACATTTATTATTTAACATGAAAATTTGTATTATTCTCCTAATTGCTTTAATCTTCATGTAAAGTCCACATCACTGCAGACAATTTTATAAACCATTATGGAGCTCCTGGACTTCCTTCGCATTGGATGACATTGATAAGGATGAATGATAGAAGAATTTAAGCCATATTATCAAAAACCCTGCATGGCTTCCTTGAGAGCAATAGTGATACATTGTGTGGAATTTCATAAACCTGATCGTCATTTGCACTGCTTTGCACTTACTTTCCCCAGGTATAATAATATGAGGTATGTAGGTAAGCCTAGAAAGAATCCATAAAAGTTCAGTGATCCATTTACCTATTTAGCCAAGTTTCAGCCAGGACGCTAGTCCCCAAGAGTCACTTCTCACCGAATTCTCCCATTGATTTAAGGTTTGTGCTCTTCAAGGAGATAAAGAAAGAAGGTGAGAAATACACCACTTGATGTACGCACAGACCATGGTTTAATCACTCTGCTATCACACAGAGCATTTTGTCAGAGCTTTTCTCATTCCACAGGGATTTCAGGGGAACTGGTGTGCAGGATTCAACTCGAATTAGAAATCTAGATGGATGGGTTCTGGTTTCTTCTGAAACTGGTATGTTTATACTCATAAATTCATCACAGAAACCCAGAAAAAGAGAAGTTAAGGGTTTCTGTTTCTCTCTATTTTCTCAACTCCCATTGTTTCCTCCAGTATAATTTCTCTACCTGCCTGCTTCAAAGGCCAAGACTCAATGTGAGTCTACTCCTAAAAGTACTTCCTGGAGCGATCACCCTGCTTTCACCATCTACATTTTCATGCCTTTGAAATGAGATTTCTTGGAAGACAGCATGCAGGCCGCCACAACAAGGCAAACACATGAATATCTCATATAAGAATTTTTTTTTTCCTGCTTGTCTTTATAGATCAGTTCATTTTTCTCTAACTAAAAAGTTATCTTCACCTATCTATATCTTGTACTTGGTTTCTGGGGCTATGTCCAGCCATTTCAAGAGACCATTGTAAAAATGTCACAGAAATATCAAAAACTCATTATAAATAATTTTTAAAAGTATTTTAAGCCTATTATTTTAATATTTCAAGAATCTTTTAAATCTATAGTTGAAAGTGGTTTTTATTATTTATTTATTTTTTTAATGAAATTTATTGTCAAATTGGTTTCCATACAACACCCAGTGCTCATCCCAAAAGGTGCCCTCCTCAACACCCATCACTCACCCTCCCCTCTCACCCACCCCTGTCAACCCTCAGTTTGCTCTCAGTTTTCAACAGTCTCCTATGTTTTGGCTCTCTCCCTCTCCAACCTCCCTTTTTTTTTTTTCTTCCCCTCCCCATGGACTTCCATTAAGTTTCTCAGGATCCACATAAAAGTGAAAACATATGGTATCTGTCTTTCTCTGTATGACTTATTTCACTTAGCATAATACTCTCCAGTTCCATCCATGTTGCTACAAAAGGCCATATTTCATTCTTTCTCATTGCCACGTAGTACTCCATTGTGTATATAAACCATAATTTCTTTGTCCATTTGTCAGTTGATGGACATTTAGGCTGTTTTCATAATTTGGCTATTGTTGAAAGTGCTGCTATAAACATTGGGGTCCAAGTGCCCCTATGCATCAGCACTCCTGGATCCCTTGGGTAAATTCCTAGCAGTGTTATTTCTGGGTCCTAGGGTAGATCTATTTTTAATTTTTTGAGGAATTTCCACACTGTTTTCCAGAGCAGCTGCACCAGTTTGCATTCCCACCAACAGTGCAAGAGGGTTCCCGTTTCTCCACATCCTCTCCAGCATCTATAGTCCCCTGATTTGTTCATTTTAGCCACTCTGAAAGTGGTTTTTAACAAAATAAAAAAAAATTTTTAAGGTTATTTATCTTGAGAGAGAGAGAGAGACTGTGTGTGCACAAGCAGGGGAAGGGCAAGAGAGAGAGAGAGAAGGAGAGAGAGAATCACTAGTAGGCTCCACGCTGTCAGCACAGAGCCCAGTGTGGGGCTCGATCTCACTAACTGTGTGATCATGACCTGAGCCGAAATCAAGATTCAAACACTTAACTGATCAGGCCACAAAGACACCCCCAAAATATTTTAAAATAAAGAAAAACAACATCACTGACCATCAGGGAAATACAAATGAAAACTACAATAAGATACCACCTCACACCTGTCAGAATGGCTAAAATCAACCGCACAAGAAAAAGGTGTCAGCAAAGATGTAGGGAAAGGGAAATCCTCTTACACTGCTGGTTGGAATGCAAACTGGAGATTCCTCAAAAAGCCAAAAATAAAATACCCTACCCTCCAGCAATTACACCTGTAGGTATTTACCCCAAGAATACAAAAATACGAATTCAAAGGGATACATGCACCCCAATGTTTATAGCAGCATTATCTATAATAATCAAATATGGAAATGTCCGAATATCCATTGACTGATGAATGGATACACACACACACACACACACACACACACACACACACACAGGAATATTACTCAGGCATAAAAAAGAATAAAAATTTTCCATTTACATCAACAGGAATAGAGCTAGATACTGTTAAGTGAAATAAGTCAGTCAGAGAAAGACAAATATCACATGATTTCACTCATATGTGGAATTTAAGAAGCAAAACAAACAAGCAAAGGGGAATAAAAAACATGGAGGCAAACCAAGAAACAGACTTTAAACTATAAAGAACAAACTGATGTTTACCAGTGGGGAAAGTGGGGGTGGATGGATAAAGTAGATGATGGGCATTAAGGAGGGTGCTTGTTGTGATGATCACCAGGTAATGTGTGTAAGTGTTGAATCACTATATTGTACACCTGAAACTAATATTATACTGTATGTTAATATTATACTGTATGTTAACTGGAATTTAAATAAAACCTAAAAAATAAATGAATAAAAAATAAAAAAGAGGCCTTGACCTATGCTGCCATGTGAAGACTCAGCAAGAAGGCAACAGCCATGAATCAATAAGTGGTGTCTCACCAGACATTGAATCTCCTGGTACCTTGATCATGGACTTCCCAGCCTCCAGAACTGTGAGAAATAAGTTCTTGATTATTATAAAGAAAAGAGAAGGGAAGGGAAGAGGGGAGGGGAGGGGAGGGGAGGGAAGGGAAGGGAAGGGAAGGGAAGGGAAAGGAAAGGAAAGGAAAGGAAAAGAAAAGAAAAGAAAAGAAAAGAAAAGAAAAGAAAAGAAAAGAAAAGAAAAAGAAAAGAGAAAGAAAAGAAAAAAAGGAAAGAAAGAAGAGAAAAGAAAAAGGAAAGGAAAGAAAAGAAAAAAGAAAAGAAGGAAAGGAAAGGAAAGGAAAGGAAAGGAAAGGAAAGGAAAGGAAAGGAAAGAAAAGAAAAGAAAAGAAAAGAAAAGAAAAGAAAAGAAAAGGTGGTGTATATACATAATGGGATCTTATCCAGCCATAAAAAAAGAAGCAATGCCCACAATCTTGCCACTTGTGACAACATGGGTGGACCTTGAGGTCTTTATGGTAAACAAGTCAGAGAGAGATAAATACTGAATGATCTCACTTATGTGAAATCTAAAAAGACAAAACAAAAACAACCACAAGGAAAACAAGAGCATACGTACAGAGCACAGATTAGATTGCCAGAGGCAGGGGTGGGAAAATGGGTGGAGAAGTCAAAAGGTATAAACCTCTAGTTATAAAATAAATAAGTCACGGGGATGTAAGGTACAGCATGATGACTATAGTTAATAATACTATATTGCATATTTGAAAGGTTCCCAGAGAGTAGATCTTAAAAGTTCTCATCACAAGAAGAAAAACTAACTTTGTAAGGTGATGAACGTTAAGTACACTTATTGTGATCATTTCACAACGCATACAAATATAAAATCATTATGTCGTACACCTGAAATAAATACAACGTTAAATGTCAATCATATCTTAATCAAACGCTTCAATTTTAAACTACAAAGCACAAATGTGGATACAAGTATCACTTCTAAAATTTGGATGACACTTTGCAAAGTCCAGAAAACAAGAGGGGGCAACAGCCAGTTAGGGACATACTAGCGCCCCTCCCTCAAAGTAAAAACTCAGATTATCTTACCCATGATAATAAGAAACATGGAAATCTCTTTCTTAAATATCAGCCTAAACATAGGTTTTAGATCTCATACGATGTTAGCATTAATTTAGAATTTATGTATAAAGTAGTCTATAACATGTGGTTGAGTCTTCTAAAAGTCCTAAATTAGCAGTGGAAGACAGGAAGAGGGGCTGATGGCAAATGAACCTCCTGAAGGTCCTTTTCATGGTCGTGTAGAAAACATACACTGAATGCCTACTAAATACAAGGTACTGGTGACACAGCAATGAAGAAAAGCAGCCATCTTCCATGGGACTCATCTCCTACAAACACTGGGAAAAAAATTAAGAACATGGAAATGCTGTCATTATTATTGTGACTTTCCCTACCTATGTCCAGCTGCAGTGAATCTGAGATTTCCTGAACACACATGTTGTCGTGAGGGAGTGAAGAGTAGATCCACATGGCCCATCAAAACCACAGCAGTGCCATTCATCACTCCTCTGGGCATCTATAACTCCGAATATTCCTGACCAGACTCTTGTTGTAGGCTCAAAACTCAAGTCCTGACTATGTAGTTTTAACAATCACTGTCCTTCTTCACTTTGTGAGGGGTTTCCGCAGGCTCCTCTGTTACTAACTACCTCTTCTTGCTTGGATGAGAACATTTTAAGAAGAAAAATCTTAAAAAAAAAAAGGCAAATATTTTATAATTTTTTTCCCCAAACGGATTTGGTCTTTAGCCACAAATATGACAAATAATTTTAATGAGCATTAACTAAAACAACATTAATGTATATTATATGTATTATATATATTACATGTAATATATTATTATATGTAATATTAATTGTATTATTTTCTTTGAGTACTAGAATGAGTGCAGATTTCACCTGATAATCAATATAATCCAAAAAATGTATAATTTCAGCCAAGGAAATATAATAAAGCTCCAACTATGTTTTCTATACCATGACAAAAAATCAAAAGCTATTTAAAGAAATCAATTCTTATGAAGTATTCCTTAGTTATAAACCATATTTATAAGAAATGATTATCCAGTTTATTCTCTTCTATTCCCCTTTAATTGAGCCCAATAAAGTTATATAAAAGCTAGTTGTTTCTTTTTATATTGGCACATTTATTCTAAAAGCAGTCAAAGATATATGCTCAGAGAATTATTTGATACTGCTTGAAGTGACATGGAAGAGGGATATATATAAATGTGGATCTATTTTTATGAAAAAGAAATGCTTTTATATGGAATATTTATGCTACAATTGAATGTTAAAAATAGCAACTGTGGAAGATGGAGAAAAATAAAATCAAATTCAATATGGATGTAATAAATCCACAGCAGAGAGTGTTCTCGAAACTGTGAAGTGTTAAATGGCATGGACTCTTCCTTAAGAATATATAATCTAACAGAGGTACAGGGTAAATATAATTAGTGTTTATATTAATGAAGCCAGGTGACATAATGGTAAAGTCATATAATTACCAGATGCCATAATATCACAGAAACAAAAAGAGAAACTTAAAAATATAATTTAAAAGACAAATCAACAAAATCTTTTTACACCATAAGTTCTAAATACTAAAAGACCAAAAAAAAAAAAAATTAAGAACAAGGGGAAAAATTGGGACACCTGGGTGGTTTAGTGGATTAAGTTTCTGACTCTTGGTTTCAGCTCAGGTCATGATCTCACGGTTCATTGGTTCGAGCTCTGCTTCGGGTTCCACCTTGGGCTCTGTAATGGCAGCTCAGAGCCTGCTTGGGACTCTCTCTCTCCTTCTCTCTCTGCCACTCCCTTGCTTGCGCACTCTCTCTCTCTCAAAATAAATAAATAAACTTAAAAAAATAATTTAAAAAAGAAAACAGGGGAAATAGTGCCCTAAAGTAGAACCCAGGTAATATACTGTCATATTTTCAAATGATAACTCAGTCTGGCATAGAGTACTTACAAAAGAAGTCCATATATAAAGAAATGATGCAATAAATAAACAATCGAATGAAGCAGATAGGTGCTTTAGTCAGTTACGGGATTTTCAGAAGACCTGAATTTTACTTTTAAGGTCCACTTATCTCTGAAAGTGTTGCATTTTGGTAACAAAGAAGTGGAAATGTAGCAGAAAAGGCACTTGTTCACTTAAGGGAAACAGATTTTTAAAGCTAGAAGTCTCGAACTTTTATTTCAGGACACAATGAATAAGAGCAATGATGCCTAATAGACACAAGGGCTTTGCTTATTCTATGAACAGTTTCTAATAGGTATAACAGAAAGCAAAATAGACATATTAAAACCCATAGGTATACACAGACACACACATACACACAGAGACCATTTTCCAAGAGCACATTTCAGGGTTACAGAGAAAAGAAATCTCTAGTAAAAACTCACCATCAGGAATTTCAAACACTATCACAGCCTTCTGTGTGAGCATACTATGGCCAAAAGATGTATGAGGGTACTGTGAAGTAAGGGGCCCACTCCAACAGTCCATACTGAAGAGGAAGAAGAAGAAAAGAATAAACGGACCAGCGAGCAAGATGAGGTAATATTTGGGGGCAAAGAGGGGGAGAGGCTAGAACAGAGATGAGCTACGCATAGAAAAGGTAGATCTGAAGAACTACAAGGAAAGTGTACAAAACTGGATTGGGTGAGCTAAGAAAAAAAAGCTTGGCAAAATTCATTTTCATTTCTTAAGACTAAGAGAATAATAATCCTACTGCTAAATAACATTATAACACCCTGAGTACTGTAATGTAGTTTGAGGATGCCAAATTGAACCAAAATAGTTTGGAACTATTTTGAAATAGTCTGACATTTGAGATCTGTAGAATGATTCAAAATAAAAAAAATACTGTGTGATTTCAGCACTTACTGGTATCAAAATACTCCTAGTGAAATATTGACTTTTTATTAAGAAAATGCATTCCAAGTTTCCCCAGATCTAGTCTAATATTTCAAAGAGGGGCGATAGACTTTCTGCTACCAAGATCCACAGCTGCTGATGACAAATGAGTCATCCTCTACTTTTACATCTATTCTCAATATCTGATTAGTCACCAGCTCTGTAAATTCTCTTTCCACAATGTCTTTTGAATCTGGACATGCTTACTGTTCCTACTATTTCCTCCCTTTTAGTCCTCACCATTTTTCCGTCTGTGATTACTCTGCAGTTCCATCAGAAATTCCAACTTCCAAGGGGCGCCTGGGTGGCTCAGTCGGTTGAGCGGCCAACTTCGGCTCAGGTCATGATCTCGCTGTCCGTGAGTTCGAGCCCCGCGTCGGGCTCTGTGCTGACAGCTCGGAGCCTGGAGCCTGTTTCAGATCCTGTGTCTCCCTCTCTCTGACCCTCCCCTGTTCATGCTCTGTCTCTCTCTGTCTCAAAAATAAATAAACATTAAAAAAAATTTTTTTAATAAATAAATAAAAAGAAAAAAAAAGAAAGAAATTCCAACTTCCAGGGGCACCTGGGTGGCTCGGTCAGTTGAGCATCCGACTTCAGCTCAGGTCATGAGTTCATGAGTCCAAGCCCCACATCTGGCTAGCTGCTGTCAGCGAAGAGCCCACTTAGGATCCTCTGCCCCCCTTTCTCTGTCCCTCCCCCATTTGCACACTCTCAAAAATAAATAAACATTAAAAAAAAAGAAATAGACCTTCAATCTGCTTTTCTGGCTCTCCATTAGCATGCACCTGGCCTAAGCACTATGATCGGTATCCTAAAACATAGCAACCACTTCCTGATCATCCTACTGCTACTGGAGTCTCCCCACTTTATTTTTTACACTTGCAGGCCCCTGACTTGAAGTCCCTGGATGGCTTTCCCTTGACTTTCAGATAAAACCCCTCAGTATGAGCAACAATGCCCTAAATTGTCTTGCTCCCACCTATATTTATGAACTTCCCCAGAATCACTCTGCCCTCTTTCTCACTCTGCTTCAGGTCCATTTGGGCATTCTTTCTTCACCACCTATATCACCCAGTCTCTTTCTGGCCACAGAGTTTGTGCATTTGTTGGTACCACTGATTTTAAGGCCTTTCTTTTCGACTTCTGACAGAGCTGGCTCCTTCATCCTTCAGGTTCAATTCAAATGCCACCTGCCACAAGGAAGGTTCTACTGACCACCTGCTCCAGCTGGGTAGGCTTTACCATATCTCTCTGCTTATTGCATTGTAGTTTGTATACAAGATTTTCAAGACATGTACTGGAGAAGTCATCTAGAGGAAGGGACCACCAGTTGACATGTGAGCTAGACTGGGACGGTCAGAGGTTTCTAACCCACCCACCCCTCCTCCTTGAAATGTACTTCAGTCCTTGTCTCGAACTAGGACCCATTTCAAGGACACAGTGTCGACAGAGTGATGTGGTGTTGAGACAGTCTGTACCGAATACGTGCCTAAACCTAGTTTAAGGTCTCTGTGTAAACTTTGGATTTTCTGTCAGGCAGGTGCAGAGTTCCACTCCTTTTGCAGCCACCCAAGACGAGTTTTCTATGCAAGTCCCCTTGCTTATTAAAACTGCTACTTACCAATCTGTAATCGCCTGCCTCTTTGGTCTTTCTTTGCCCTCCCTGTAGAGGGGTGGGGGGCAGGGGAGAAATTTCAGATTTCACCCCCCGGAATTCCCAAGGCTGTGAGTCAACTTCCACCACTCTTATTTTCAAAGTAGTAAACGCACATAAATTTACATTTCAGGTAAAACCTGCATCCCCAGCCTCAAGCCCCACATCTGGCTCAACCTCTCTCAACCTCAACCTCTCTCAATCTGGCTTCTTTTGTTGTTTAGCTGCATGCTTCCAAAGAGTCTGCTACGTCTATTATTTCTTGATTTATTTTTTTGTTTGCTTTAGAGGTGGTCATATGCCTTTTTAAAATTTAAAATAAAAAGTTAGGTCTCTTATACTAACCAAACCCTTCTAACTTTTATACTCAAGTTTTGGTTTAAATTAATCATCATCATGTTTATACTATTATATACCATTATACTCTTATTATATTATGTGATATGCTCGGTTGAGTCATGTAGTGTACAGTGACTATAGTTAATTTTTATATTTTTTGTTTACCGTAGAGTTGATTGTTTTATCTTGTCATCTGCTTAATATTCTAAGAAACTATGACCAATTTATCTATAGACTTCACCAGAAGTATATATTTCATCTTGATGTTTACAGATGGATTTATCTATTCTATTTTTATGTGGAGACATCACTCTGCTGTCTTATGGCATTTTGACTTCATACTATTCCTTGATGCCCCTCTACTGAAAAAAGAGAGAGAGATGATTTGTCTTCTTAAGCCTGTATTTTCCCCACTAGAACCCAAGTCTCCGTGGGGTAGAGGCTTTCTCTTGGTCACTAGTGCTTCATGAATGAATTGAACAGTACTCAGAACCTAGCAACCCATCAGTGAATATTTGTTCAATGAACTCTGAGATTCTCTCTCTTTTTTTTTTTAAGTTTACATATTTATTTTAATAGAGAGACAGGGAGAGAGAGAGAGAGGCAAGGAGCGGCAGAGAGAGAGGGAGAGAAAGAATCCCAAACAGGTTCTGTGCTGTCAGCCAAGAGCCCATCACAGGGCTCAATCCCAGGAACCCTGAGATTGTTACTTGAGCTGAAATTAAGAGTCTGACACTTAACTGACTGAGCCACCCAGGCGGCGCCCCTGAACTGTGAGATTCTTGCTATTGGATCCTGCCTTGACACCAGAATATCCTGCTTCACAATGCTCTGGTTCTCCATTGTGTAAGGTTATGTTTGTGCTCTTTAATCTGCCCTGCAAAGCTGCAACTCATCGGTCAATGTATCATCCTCTTCCCATTCACTCTGAGCTCTTCACTTCAATCACATTGCAATTCAGGTCATTCTTTCAGCACATCTATTTACATTTGGCAATGCCTTGCCCTGTTCTATATGGGAGAACCTGGGCTGGCTCTTCAATTTGTAGATTACATAAAACCATATTCTTCAAGAGCTTTCCAGATCTTGACTTAGAGCTCATCCTTTCTCCTCCTTTCATGCCTTTTAACATGGCTACTCAAATTTTGTCCACAAAACACATTGGCACCACCCAGAAATTTGTCTCAAATGCAGAATCTGGTCCTGAAAACAGACTTATTGTCTCAGAATTTACATTTTAGGAAGAGTCTCAAGTGACTGACATGCCCACTGGCATTGAGAAACATGTTTCAGAGAACCTTTTTGGTTTATGTACAGTTTGTTCTCCATTCCCCACCTGTAAACTATGATGTACTAAATGGAAAATTCTTATGGATCCAACTGTCCCTAAATATTAGCTTAGTTTCCTGGCTTTTGGCAGTTTCTCAGTAAATATTTCTCAAAGGAAAGAAGGAAGGAAGGAAGGAAGGAAGGAAGGAAGGAAGGAAGGAAGGAGGCAAGAGAGGGAAGAAACAAGAGACCCTGTCTTAAACTCAAGCTCAGGAGGCTGAGTTAACCCTAAAATTTGCCTGTAAGCTGTGGAAAGATTAGAGGAATGCCAGAGATTGCTGGCAACTCACCAGAAGCTGGGAGGAGGCAAGGAAAGATTCTCCCACAAGTTTGAGAGGGAGAATAGCTTTGCAAACACCTTGATTTCAGATATCTCTCCTCAAGAACCATAAGAAAATAAATTTCTGCTGTTTCAAGCTATGGTTCTGTGGTCCTTTGTTCTAACAGCCCTAGAAAATACAAATTTGAAGGCTAATTTCCCATCAGTAGTCCTACGAGGTGATGAACAATCTCCTTGTTTTGATTATTTTTCCATGGGACTGTTCCAATTCCAGGACTTTGGCATCAACTGCTGGAACTATTAAATGATTCATTAAATGCCATGCCAAACAAAACTTTTGGTATTTTGGTACATTTTAAATGTGACCGGTAGAGAGATTTATTGTCAATTAAGCAATATCACATATCATTTCACATTTTATTTTAAAATAGTCTTCTTCCATGCAGTTGTTTAACTGCTAACATTTTGTTAGAACCAAGTTTTGTATGTCTGGACTTTAGCTGTTGGAAAATAAAAATTGAAACAGCCAACCAAAAAATAAATGGAGGCACAAAACCATCTTCTGTGGCCTGCTGTTAAGTCTAGAAATATCTTATTCTGTCAGTGTGATTTCATAGCAGGATGAAAAATGTCAAAAGTGAGGATGACAAATCAGTCTAGTGAGGAAAAATGACTCTTGGACAAGAGATGTCATTTGTCATGATTGCCATTTGACTGCACTTTCCCCCTCTTCTCTTTCATATGAATGCAATTTTGCCATTAGTTTTAAATTATCTTAACTGCACAATGGCCTTATCATGAGAATTGTATTCCCTTTCAAAGAGTTTTGTAAAATGATAAAAGTTTCAAAATTGAACTTAATTTGTGCATTTCAATGAATTTTTAACAATCATCAATGCTTAATTTTTATCAAATATTGCCAATTTTTTTTAACCAAGGGGTCATGTTTTCCAAGATATAGGTAACACCATGGCTTTAAAATTTTTTTTCAAAACTGACACAGCTGAGCACAGCTCTCTGAGCCACTGCATAATACGGATGGTAATTAAGCCACAGCTTCAAGGTTGCATGGGCACAAGACAATTCAGCCTAATGAAGTATCGATCGACTGCAGTCGAGGTAAAACAAGTTGACATTCATTTAGAGGTAGCAATGTGAATATACCACAATGCCACCAAAGAAATAAAGGGAACAAACAATGAGGCTGAATTTTAATCTTGCAAACACAATTAAGAATCTTATTTATAGCATGCTGCTATCACTTAAACTAAAGCTAATTGCATACTTACTGCCCTGACATAAGATACTTAAATCAGCAGAAATTATATATCCTTAGCATAATGGCAAAAAGAAAAAGAAAAAGTGCAGGAAGTTTAGTGCTTCAATTAGAGAAAATACTAGTGCCTTAGAAAACTATACTGATGAAAGTGTTTGAAATAAAATTTCTCATGGAGTTTTCTGGCATAATTAAGCTTATCTTAGGGTGCTATGAAGAGCGATGCCAAAGAGTAAAATTCAACCTAGATTAAGCAAACTTTTATTGCGAG
The DNA here is from genome assembly GCF_027475565.1 of Acinonyx jubatus. Taxonomy (NCBI): domain Eukaryota; kingdom Metazoa; phylum Chordata; class Mammalia; order Carnivora; family Felidae; genus Acinonyx; species Acinonyx jubatus. The sequence continues at coordinate 57,410,246 of NC_069394.1, forward strand.
TACACTGTTTTCTTCTCAATATTTACCACTTCCAATGGGAAATGATAGACACTGATGTACAATTGAATATAATTTACTAAATATTGTTTTACTTTTAGTTAGCTGATTTTTTGTCTTAAATTGATAGCTTTTTCAAAAATTGTTTTCAATTTATTTAAGCTGAAAACAAAAACTGTTCACCCATTTCTCCCACCCTTCACTTCTTGCAACTACCAACATGTTTTTTGTATCTATGAGCTTTTTTTTAAAGATTGCACACATAACAGAGATTATATGACATTTCTCAGTCTGACTTATTTCACTTAGCATAATGCCCTCCAAGTCCATATGTGTTGTCACAAATGGCAAGATGTTATTCTTTTTTTAATGAATGAATAATATCCTATTTGTTATGTCTTATCTTTCTGATGATAGCCATTCTAACAGTTGTGACATAATATCTCATTGTGGTTTTGATTTGCATTCCCTTGATAATTAGTGATGTTGAGTACCTTTTCATGTACCCATTGTCCACATGTATGTCTTCTTTGGAAAATGTTGTGATCTTCTGCCTATTTTTTAATAGATTGTTTGCTTTTTTTGTTATTGAGTTGTATGGGTTCTTTATAAATTTTGGATATTAGCTCTTTATCAGATGTATGAATGATAGTTCTTTATATATTTTAGAACTTAGTTCGTTATCAGATATATGATTACAAATATTTTCTCCATTAGGTAGGTTGCCTTTTCACTTTTCTGATAGCTTCCTTTACTGTGCAGAAGGTTTTTAGTTTGATGTGGTCCCACTTGTTTATTTTTGCATGTGTTGCTATCGCTTTTGGTATCAGATTTAAAAAATCATCACCAAAATATATGTCAAGAACCTTACTGCCTATGCTTTCTTTTAGGAGCTTTATAGTTTCAGGTCTTACTCCTTTGTCATAAATTAATTGACCATATACGTGCAGGCTTATTTCTGGACTCTCCATTCTGTTCCTACGTGTCTGTTTTTATGTCAGTGCCACACTGTTTTAATTACTATAGCTTTGTCGTATAGTTTGAAATTGGGTAATGTGATACTTCCAGTCCTTTTTCTCAAGATTGTTTTGGTTATTCAGTGTCTGTAGTTCCAACAAATTTTAGGATTGTTTGTTCTATTTTTGTGAAAAATACCATTGGAATTTTGACAGGGATTTTAATGAATCTGTATATTTCTTTGGATGGTGTGAACACTTTATGTAGGTATTTTCTTTTTTTAATTTTAATTCCAGTTAGTTAACAGACAGTGTTATATTAGTTTCAGGTACACAATATAGTTACTCGATAGTTCCATACATCACCAGTGTGGACATTTTAACAATATTAATTCTTCCTATCCATGAGCATGTAATATCTTTCCATTTATTTGTGTCTTCTCCAATTCCTTATTACTGTCTTGTTTTCAATATACAGGTCTCTTACCTCCTTCGTTAAATTCATTCCTAGGTGTTTTATTCTTCGATGTAATTATAACTAAATATTTACTGAAATGACCTTATTTGCCCAGAAACAAATTTCCAAGGCCATCATTAACAATCACATAAGGGAAGATCAGCATTTCTCAATACTAATATTTAAGTTTCCTTTTCAAATAAGCACTAAACTTACAGTTAACTAGTAAGTAGAGCCATCACATGATATATTTTTAAACTGTCACTAAGTATCAAGAATTCTGGAGATATATTGTAGTCATGATTTTGACAAACATCAGTTTTTATGATATGATACTAAACACTATTTTTAACAGTATAATGAGATAATACTCATAAGTAAGATATTTGGCCATTTTATGACAATTTATAATGATTTCTAATTTAATATATGCATTTAAAATATGATTAAGCATTAGGAATAATTGTATTAAACACTTTCATAATGAAATATTCTTAAAAATGACATGCTTTCTACTCAACAATCTGTTGGCATATAAGAAGCATCTAAAATTCTATCATATATTATTTGTTTTAGTATTTTCTGTATAATTTTCTTTTAATTTTAAATAAATCAGAAGTTGAAATATGTTGTCCAATACTCTCAATGACATTAATGACAAAACTATTTATTAATCTAGTATCTGGTACCACCTGAGTGTATCATTCAGTTAAGCATCCAACTTTTGATTTCAGCTCAGGTCATGATCTCACGGTTCATGAGTTTGAGCCCCATCTGGGCTCTCTGCTCTCAGCACAGAATCTGCTTTGGATCCTCTGTCTCCTTCTCTTTCTGTCTCTCCCCTGTTCATGCTCCCTCTCTCTCAAAAATAAATAAACATTAAAAAAAAAATCTAGTATCTGAAAAGTTCATTTTGTGATAAATGGAGTCTTTGACTTACACCTGCTGCTGTAGGCTACTGACTTCAATAAACAGTCCAACTTTATATCTTTGGAGAAAACATACTTACTACAAAGTCTACTTAGAGGAGTCCTTCAATCAAAGACTTCACATAGGAATTAAAATTCAAAATGTATTTATGCTAGTCAATTGACTCAACGTTACTGGCATTGTATAGTTTTCATAAGTTGTATTCTCTCAGGAAAATTACACCCAAATTAAAGAGATAGTGCTAACATGTATAATTATATTACAGACCTCAGGCAGTTGGACATTTCCTTTAAAATACTGATAATCATATCTTAAGATTCACAAAAATTGTTCACCTTGTTTAGGAAATAGGGCAACATCTTTAATGATTTTTTAAAATTCAATAATAAATTATTTAAGTGTTCACTTTTGTGACATATATTTCAGGCTTGTCACATCTAATTTAAATTCTGTTTTTCTTTTGAGTTGTCTCCAAATAAAAAAAAACTTATTTATTATAAGATGTTTTGTCAGATAGCTATAATTAATATAGTGTGTTAACAATATTTAAGCATTACATAAAAACAATGCTGTGATTTCTATCCCTATATGAATTAGTTACTACATAAAAAACAAAACAAACTTAATTTTACAATTACAATCAAATTGTTTTCTAATTTCCATTACACTGTCCTGCATTATTGACAACAGGGTAAAAAAAAAAACCACATTGTGTTTACTTATCATGCATTTCTAGAACTATTAAAATAACACAAATAACAGATGGTGCAAAACAACATCTTTCTAAACTTGTTTATAATTTTTAAACGTTCTCTATATCTCCCATTATGCTACATACAGTTCTCTTTTGCTTATTAAGTAGTCAATAAATGTTTGTTAATGCGACTTTTCTATTTAAAGTATTTAAAAGTCAATTATGTCAACTTAATTCTAAACTCAAGGTCATAAGGCTTACAGGTAGTAATGAAGTCTTCAGAAATGAAGTTTTATTTAGCGTGAGGTGGTAAAATATCACACGGCAGCAGTTATTTACTTAATGATGATGCTATTTACCTAACCTTATGCCTCCTGGAAAATGGCATTTTGTTTTCTCTTTCTTTTCTTGACCATGTTAAATAACATAATACATAACTCTTGGTATTGATGTTCTTAAATACTTAAGACAATATGGGAATATGATTTTTATGGCTAGCTGATTGAGGGAAAGAAACAGAACAGACGCTCTTTGTGTGTGCATGTGTTTGTATATTAACATACAGTGATACACATTTTGGCACACTCATAGACAAAAGCTGATGTAGACATCGAGGTATGAATGTTTGCAATGGCTACCTACTTATGTCTTTGTGCACACTGGGTAATTTCACTTTGTTCCTTTGTCCCACAGCTTTCCTAAACTTATATTAATAAGGTGGTATTGGTGATACTAGAGTCCAGAAAAAATGCTTGAAATGAATCATCATAAATATACAAGGCTTATGCTAGAATGATGAACTGATATGGGGCATTGGAGTTTTATAAAATAATTTTACATTAAAAATGTAGTCCAGGGGCGCCTGAGTGGCCCAGTCGGTTAAGTGTCCGACTTCAGCTCAAGTCATGATCTCACAGTTCGTGGGTTCCAGCCCCGTGTGAGGCTCTGTGCTGACAGCTCAGAGCCTGGATCCTGCTTCCAATGTTGTGTCTCCTCTCTCTCTACCCCTCCTCCATTCACACTTTATCTCTTTCTCTCTTTCAAAAATAAATATTGATATTGAGCAACTTTTCATGTGTCTGTTGCCATCTGTATGTCTTCTTTGGAAAAATATCTATTCATATTTTTTGCCTACTTTTTAACTGGATTATTTGCTTTTTGGGCATTGAGTTTGGTAAGTTCTTTATATATTTTGGGTATAAAAAAGGTCATGGTTAAAGTGTTTATTGCTGTCACTGCTGAGAGAATAAAGCAAAGAATCTTGTGAGTGCTGGAGTGAGTATTTTGTCCACATTCCAATTACCAATTGAATATGATGCTTTTGAAGGACTACAGCTGCAAGGATAAAATGTGGTCTGAATCACCAGAGCCAGTGATGAATAAACTAGATTTAATTATAAATAATTTCTTCATTCTAGGTGACTGTATATTTCTTGACTCAGAGTTAAAAAGTGTTTCATATCACAAATCCCTAGCTCCCATAGCTTATGTATATATTTAGTTATTCATAAGACCCATCATGCATACATATGTAACTTATGTATGCCAACCAGGCATTTATATACTGGTATGTGGGCTAGGGAATGGAAGAAAGAGAGTTCTCTGAGGCTTGAGAGGACCTGACCACCCTGAGAAGGACTTAAAAAAGTGGACACAGAGTCTATGGATGGCAAGGGTGAGATGGAAGAATCCAGAGGGTCTTGGTACCTGCAACGTCTGGTCTCTCTCCCCATTTGTGTATCTCTCATTCCATTGTTTCCCTAATCCCCTAGAAATACAATCAAAGTCTCAAGTGGAGAGTTGTGAGTTTGGCTAATAACAACCTATTATAAACCTTATTATTTATACTACATATATCTACAGTATCGAAATAAATGGCTGATAAGATGTGTCATGGTGAAATGAATGTTTGTTTCAACAGAGTGTGCTTCATCAGGTATCTATTTCAATATTATTTATGTTATCATCATTTTGACTGATAGCCTTTTCTTAAGACAATTCCTACCTAAATATCCAACACACCAATCTAATTTTAGGTACGCTAATTATTATGACTGGTTTGAAGATAGCTTTGAAAAATCTCTCTCTCTCTCTCTCTCTCTCTCTCTCTCTCTCTGTCTATCTATCTTTCTCTCTGGCCAAGTTTGATGATCTGGGGTTATCTGTTTGAAAGCTGGTCCATTCTACAAGTTGGGGTCTTAATTTAATTAACAAACTTATCTGAAATGATAAATTTGTCAGACCATGAAAAGTAAATAAATGTATCTTAATTAAATCAAATATGATATGTCTTAGAATTCTTTAAAAAAAAGTAGCAAATACTGCTGTATTTAACTTGTATTTAAGATATAATTTTCTGTTACTGTTTTCTATCCCTTTCCTAAAATAATTTCTTTCTTCTTTCAGCTGCAGAGCTAACATAAATTGAAAATCAGACATGGAATCTAATCCTATGAGTTCTTAGATTAGAACATAAGTTGGATTTACTATTTAAGAGTTAGGATTCTCATTTGGGCACAATAGAAGGCTGAGAAATGGAATGAGTTCATTTGAAATAATTTAGATGGTTCTGAGTATTCCAAATACATAAACTCCACATAAGATATTCCTGCCTCATTGGAAACACTGTAATAACTTTACCTGAAGTAAAGGAACCAAACCTTTCAATAACTTGATCATTTCTATTGACAAAAATCCAGACAATATGTTTGTATGAATTCTGGAAATGCCAGATTAAGCATAGAGAAACATAATTTTAGATCAAATTGGATTTCTCATTATGAATGATTTTATGCAAGATTCTTGATTTATTATGAAACTGAGTAATTGGAAGTGATTCTCAATTTAGCTTTGAAAGCTGGTTGCCCTGTAAACAATGGTGACCTCCATAGAATGAAACTGAGCTATTGGAAATCCCTTATTTTAATGTAGAGAAAGAAAACAGAAAACATTTGAGATGAGAATGTTAAAAGTGGCTTATTATGTACAAAACACTCACCTACCCTCTAGGTATGTCCCTAAGAGCATAAAGCATATTGAAAAATTGGAAAACACATGGCTAGGAAAAGCTACAATTGCCCTCAAATTGCTGTAGATTTTGTCTTCTGTAGGTAGCTGGTGCAGGTCAGAGAGACTAATGCTATTACTGAAATGGGCTTCCAGACTTCACAGTGATAGTGGAATCTGGGAATGGCAGAGGCAAGGTGGTGGAAATTAACTACCTCAGGCCACATGGGTACAGATACCAAAATGGGGGTCAGAATGAGAATGTTAATCAGACGGGCATCATTAAGGTGACCAACTGATCATGTAATCCCTAGAATTCCAAGACAGGTAACACATTAAATCTTATTTTAGTAAAAATCTGAAAAAAAAAAAAAAAACGTAAATCGATAAGGGTTAAATTGAGGCATATCTTGAGTCACAGTAATGAAGAATCACAGCTCTTTACCAAAATCCCAAGCCTAAATCAGTTCAGAGACAAGAACCTCATAAATGAAGGGAAAGATAGGACTCTTAAACAACATCCATCACAGCTATGCACTGCAAGTATTCCTACTAAGCATTTCCGAAGGTACCTGTGACCATTTATAAAGATAATTACAAATTAGGGCAATAAAAATAACTTTGAACATCTAGGTAATTATTAGATACTGTTTTTGAGCTCATATTAATCCCTGGGGTCTAGATAGCTATGTGGACAACTAGTTCAGGTGAAGGTTTGTGGGAATGAGAAATAAAGGGAAAACTTCTCCAGGTGTCTTCCAAAGTGTATTAAATGAGTCCCTGAAATAATTCTGTATTAATTTCTCAAATTCCTGAATGTATAATTGGAATAGATATATTCAAGAGTTAGCACATTCCTCACAATGGTTCTCTGTCCTATGGAATAAAACCTCTCAGGATTGGAAGAGCTAGATAAAACTCCCTCCACAATAGCAACTAAATGCAAAATCACATCTTTGGGGGCAATAACATAAATTAGCACCATCCCCCAAAACTTGAAAGATACAGAAATGAAGATTCCCATTACATTCCCATTTACCTCATTGATTTGGCCAATGAAAAAAAAGTGGGACCATGAAAAATAATAGTAGATTTTCCTAAACTTGATCAGATAATTGCTGCTTTATCATGGATGTGTGTGTATGTGTATGTAAAATATATTTTTGATACTTAGAAGAGCTTATAAAATAAATAAGTTCAACGAATAGCTTAAAACTACATACCCATATTCCCAAACCACATCAAGAAAAAATAGTGTGTTTTGAAACCCACTGTGAGTCCCTTCCCAATCGTTTCATTTTTCTCAGCTAAGAGCAACCATCATCTTCAAATTTATGTTTAATATTCCCTTGTTTTAGGGCACCTGACTGGCTCAGTTGGTGGAGCACACAACTCTTGATCTCAGGGTCATGAGTTTAGGCCCCACATTGGGCGCGGAGCCTACTTAATAAAATAAAATACATTTTAAAAATTAAAATTTGCACCGACAGCATGTATAATATTCCCTTGTTTATCTTTATGCTTCTATCCCTCACATATGTGCCTTAAAAAGACCTACTAAAGCCACGTATGGCTGCATAGTTTCACTGAAGTCTAGATTGTGCAGTAGTTCAGGTGCCTAAACGTCACTGTGGTCATTTTGGAAAAATGAAGTTATAAGTCAAAAGGAAATATATGAAAATCTGTAACAAAGAGTGATGTTATAATCTCATGACTTGCAACAGATGATTAGCTATAGAAAGTGGCTGAGTCAACGATTTTAGCTTTTCTGAATGTTTACAATAGCTGTTTCTTCGGAATTCAGTAAACAAGGTCATGTGTGACTACTCAAAAACATAGAGCTCACCAAAATCACCGTATTTGGCAACATTACAGTATGATTCATGTGCAAAACGCCGAGAAGAATTATAGGAATAAGTAGAGTGCTCTATTGTTTCTCCTTCTAACTCATCTTGGTCTTTTCCAATCTTCAGGTGAGGTTATAAAGGAACAATTCTGCAGGGTGAAAAAGGTTCCCTCAACTAGCCAAGTAGGAAGTCATGGAGAGGAAGGAAGAACTTTACCAACACGCAGTCAAGAAAAGGTAACAATCTGAGCCTGTTCTTGAGTTAAATGAAGTAAAGGTTAAATTAAAATATTACTTCTTGCAACGACTAGCTATTGTTAGGTAAGATATTAAAATAATAATCATAACAATTATAATAAAAATAAAATTAAAACACATTAGAGACTTACCAAAAACCACAAGGATTACCTACAATAATTACAGTAAGAATTTGCAGAACCAGATCCAAAAATTGAGGGAGGACAAAAGTGATGAGTTTGGTATTTGGGATTACTTTTTAATTATGGTAACTGCCCTTTCCAGAAGCAACAATAAAAATTGGCTAATCGTTGAAGAATCCCAGTAAGACTGAAAATTCAGAACACAATTTAAAATGGGCAGAGGTCAAAGAAAAAAAAATTACTATGGGATTTAGACGATACTTGAAATTGAATAATGACAATAGCAAAATAATAATTTTGAAATTTGTGGGATGCAACTAAACTATGCTTACAAGAGCCATTGTAATCTTACATGTATATATTGGAAAAGAATAAAGGCTAAATATTAGTGATCTGAGCAACTACTATAAGAATTTTTTTTTCAATGTTTATTTTTGAGAGACAGAGAGAGACAGAGCGCAAGTGGGGAAGGGGCAGAGAGAGGGGGAGACACAGAATCTGAAGCAGGCTCAGGCTCTGAGCTGTCAACACAGATCCTGATGCAGGGCTTGAACCCACAGAGCATAAGATCATGACCTAAGCAGAAGTCAGACACTTAACTGACTGAGCCACCCAGGCACCCCTGTAAGAAATTAATAAAAGAAGAGCACATCAAGCTCCTAAGATATGCAATAAAAGATAATAAATATGAGCCAAAATTAATGTTAGAAAATAAATCTACAATAAAGGGCAACAGCAAAACAAATTCATAAACACCAGGTAAGAATATGAATTATCAATATGAAAAATTACAAAGGAAGCATTTCTACATATCTCCCACCCTTTACAAATAAATTATTAACAATGCATTTAATTTAAATGGTTTTATTTTTTTTATTTTTTTAAGTTTATTTTATTTTTGAGAGAGACAGAAAGAGCGAGTAGGGGAGGGGCAGAGAGACAAGGAGAGACAGAATCCCAAGCAGGCTCCACACTGTCAGCATGGAGCCCGATGCGGGGCTCAAACACACAAACCATGGGATCATCACCTGTGCCCAAAACAAGAGTCAGACACTTAACCGACTGAACCACGCAGGTAGCCACTATATTAAATGGTTTTAAAATCTTATTTTAGGGGTGCCTAGGTGGCTCAGTCAGTTAAACATCTGACTCTTGATCTCTGTTCAAGTCACCATCTCAGGGTTTGTGAGTTCAAGCCCTGAGTTGGACTTTACATTGACAGCGTGTAGCCTGATTGGGATTATCTCTCTCCTTTTCTCTCTGCCCCTCCCTCACTCATACACTTGCACATGCTCTCTATTTCTCTCAAAATAAATAAAAAACATCAAAAAATGTTATTTTACAAATTATGCAGAGAAAATACAGACCCGGAGTGCCTGGGTGGCTCATTTGGTTAACCATCCTACTTCCACTCAGGTCATTATCTCATGGTTCATGAGTTTGAGCCCCAGGTGGGGCTGAAAGCTCAGAATCTGGAGCCTGCTTTGGATTCTGTGTCTCCCTCTCTCTCTGCCCCTCCCCCACTCTCTCTCTCTCTCTCTCTCTCTCTCTCTCTCTCTCTCTCTCTCTGTCAAAAATGAATAAACATTAAAAAAAAGAAAGAAAATACGGGCCTAGACGATATCATGAAACCAAACCAAATTCTACCAAAGAAAATTATAATACTAATTTGACATAAACTATTTAAAAGACTAGATATGAAAAAAATCTATCATTTTGTCTTGCTCTCAAAAACCAAAATGAAATCATTTCTCCCTTACTTATATATATTTTCTGTTTTAGCCAGGAATATTAAAATAATAAAACAGCTATTAAAAAACAGCAAATGTTTATACAGAATTTTTTGTGCATGAAGCATTATTTTAACTATTTTATCAGAATTGAACTATTTAATCCTCACAAGAGCTCCTATTTTTAATACACTTGTTACAAATGAAGAAAATAAGGCACAGAGATTGAATAACTTTCTAAAAGGCACAAAGCTATTAAGATGGGATCTGATCTAGGCAGTCCTACATGTGTGATCCTATGTTATCTTGCTTGCTAATTACTTTTATAAATTTATGCTGTGGACATCCCAGGGATTGTCTTTTTATAAGGCATGTTTTATTATGTGCTGACTCCGTAGCAAAATACTTGTGAGATATTTCCTCACCTGGGAAGTATTTCCTGATCTCATCTCTCTCCACCTTCTTAGTACTGCTTCTATATGTTGTATATAGTTTTGTTGTCTAATGACAATGATTAGAACAAGTTACAGCATAAAGGTATCAGCCAACGAACACAAAATTTTTTACGATTTTACTAATGAAGCCATTATAATTACTTTAAAATTTTCTTTTTTCTAGAAGACTTTGAACTCACTAAAGACAGTAATTTATCTCTGTTTATATTTGTTCATTCATCCAAAGCCCTCTCTTTGGATACCATTTGCTGTTATACGTGGCACCATTTTATGTAATGGGCTCTACGAGTATGGGTGATTCATAGGAATGGGGCCTGCTAATAAAAATAGCTCTCATTTAAGCATTTATTCTGCACCAAGAACTCTGCTGAGTATTTCCTGTGTGTAGTGGGCCTGGATTCTGGATAGCTCTGTGCTCCACCTGACAACCTGTTACTTCACCTTTTGCGTCAGCCATTTTGTAGCTACCAGTTTTGCACAGAGTGACCCGGCAGCTTCTTACTTCAGTTGTACCTCACATTTCTCATTTGCTGTCCAGGATCTTCTCTGATGATGAAGGAATGCCTGCAAGGACTCAGTGGATCATCATACCCGTGCAGACCTGGAAGTCTGAGGAACTTAACACTTAATCACAGTGGCATGGGCATTGATGGGAAGTCACAACAGCATTATGCCCCACTCGCTCAGAGTGGTGACTGGTTCAATCACTCATCCCTGACTTCCTGATTTTACTTGTTTCTGTCATCACTCTCCCTAAAGCCTCCCTGCGCCCCCTGCTCCCCTCCCACACACAATCAAACTGCTTCCTGGGGGGAATTCAGACAAAAACAGGTCAGAATTACTACTCAGACTCATATGTCTAGGAAAAATTGGTTACTTCATATCATAAAACCACTTTGACTTTACTCAAATGAAAATTTTGCAGCTTTCCAGTTATTAATATTCCAGTATCTGCTAGAATAAACAGTCCTTTCAATCTCCTTTCACTTATAATATCCAGTCTTTTCAAAGTTCTGCTCCCTATCTGGGAAGACCTAAAAGAATTCTTTTTAAGTAGTCCAGTCTTTCCAATTCCCTTTCTTCACCTCAGTGCAAAATGTGGTTATCATGCCTTCATGGACATGGAGAAGAGATCCTTGGACATGGTCGTTGTTCATTGGCTCCCTCAGAAACCACGCTGATACTCCTGCAAGGCCTGCAGATTGCATAGCCTTGTGGTGTTTGCTTAAAATATTTTAATCCCACCGTGGGAATTGGATTGGAAGCTCTGTTGAGTTAGTACCTGATGGCCTGCCATTGCTAACTTCATCTCACCTTCATTTATGTAACAGATCTTCGAGGTCTGGCCATGGCCACCACACTAGCCCAGACCTGGCAATGCAAACTAAAGTTCTCCAGGCCACTTTTTATCTAGCCCTGTATGACCAGCAATACATACTCAGTCACTTTCTAAGTCCTTTTCTATGGATAGTCCTGTTCTTATAGGACAATTTCTTGTCCAAGAAAGAACCATTAAAATGCAATAAAATCAAAATACAATTAAGTTTTGGGGAAAAAAAAGAAAAGAATTTCTTGCCCAGTTCATGCCACTTGGCATTAAGGGTAGATGGTGAAAGTTCATATAATTTCTTCCTTTGTCCACACATGCTAAGAAAAACAAAAACAAAGACAAAACCAGGTTTGTACAGTAGTTAAATTATAAGGTGGTCTCCTTCTTGAATCTAAAACATGAGCTGGCAAAATACTTCTACCCTACCCAATAGATTTACCCAATAGATTTACCTTTGAGCAGCCAGGCTCACCTGTATCACCCTCTGTTCATTCTTTCTCCTTTTCCCATAATATTTAAGAATCAAGAGTAAATCTTCTTTCTCCCCACTTCCTCCCATTTTTTGTATTTAATAGATACCAGAAGGAGTGAGTTTTGGCTTTCCATGTATAGCGAATCATGGCCTCTCTCCTCCCAACTCCAGCTTCATAGCTTATCACTCATAATGAACTAGATGCAGGAGAAGGCTGGTTACCTTACCAACTATTGTATCTATATCAGAAAGCACTTCAAAAGCACTATGCTTGTTGCATATGCTCTATCAGTTAACCCTCAGAAAAATCCTAGGAGATACATGTTAAAAACTCTATTTTACAAACAAGAAAACAGCAAAAGATGTTAAGTAACTTTCTAAAGTCACGATGAAAAAGTGTTAGATCAAGAATTCAAGGTCAAGTTGGTTCATTATAAACAGTGAGCTCTCAGCCATATGGCTAAACAAGACTCATAATTTCAACCTGTGACTCAAATGTCACAGATGCAGAGTAAGTGCATCTTGAATAGAAATTAATGAAATATACTTATCAAATTTTGAACCCCAACTCATTCCAGTACCAAGAACTGCTGCCAAATATACTATGTTGGTCTCTGTTGCTAAAGAGAAACTCATGTGCTGTAATTTTAGTTTTCTTCTTGCATGTAGATCACTTGCTTTTGAATGAATCATTTATAAAACCTGATGGCAGAAGGAGATTAATCACTCTGTCAAAAATTTATTTACATGGGAATGCAAGCTGGTGCAGCCACTCTGGAAAACATTACGGAGGTTCCTCAAAAAACTAAAAATAGAACTACCCTACGACCCAGCAATTGCACTACTAGGCATTTATCCACGGGATACAGGGGTGTTGTTTCAAAGGGACACATGCACCCCCATGTTTATAGCAGCACTATCGACAATAGCCAAAGTATAGAAAGAGCCCAAATGTTCATCGATGGATGAATGGATAAAGAAGATGTGGTGTATACACACACACACACACACACACACACTCACACACACACAATGGAGTATTACTCAGCAATCAAAAAGAATGAAATCTTGCCATTTGTAACTACGTGGATGGAACTGGAGGGTATTATGCTAAGGGAAATGAGTCAGTCAGAGAAAGACAAATACCATATGACTTCACTCATATGAGGACTTTAAGAGACAAAACAGATGAACATAAGGGAAGGGAAACAAAAATAACATAAAAACAGGGAGGGGGACAAAACATAAGAGACTCTTAAATATGGAGAACAAACAGGGTTACTGGAGGGGTTGTGGGAGGGGGGATGGGCTAAATGGGTAAGGGGCATTAAGGAATCTACTCCTAAAATTATTGTTGCACTATATGCTAACTAATTTGGGGGTAAATTTTAAAAAAATAAAAAATAAAATTAAAAAAAAATTTAAATGTATTTACAGAAAATCTTATGTAAAATACTGTACCAAGTGCTGGAGATACACATGTTCATACTATGGTCTCTTCCAAAGGACACAGAGAAAAGAGCCTACACACAAAAAAAGAAAATTGACCATATATATGAGTATATTTACAGCAATTGAATGTCACTGAGAGTTATTGCTCTATGGTGTCATATAAATGGAGAAATCTATCTAGGATAGAGTGAAGTATTGTGTCCTGAAAATTAAGAAAGAAAATGTTTCAAGTTGGATAAATTAAACAGTGCAAGTGCCACAAAGTAATTAATATTAGGCTAAGACTAAACTGCATCTATTTAGTTTGTGCTTTTGGTAAGATCAATTGCCACTGTACCAGGGAAAGAAAATGTATAAAGTAGTTGAAGATAAGGAAGCGACAAGGATCATTTATTTTAAGAACCTTGATAGAACTGGATCCAGAGCACAGGGGAGTCTAGTCTGTCTAGTACTCCTTTACCCTACACAAAGAGAAATTTATCCATTAAGAACTTATTTAAGTCATGCTGGCTCTACCCTTTGGTTTAGACAGATGGGAAGATTTCAGAGATGAAAGGGGAGGAGCTTGAAGCAGATTAGAGAATGAGGGAAAGGTACAGCCAAGAAAGAAGACAGGAAAAGAAGGAGAAATGAAACAGAAAAAGGAAGACAAAAAAAGTGATGAAAAAAGAAGAGAAGGAAATAAGGAGTAAGAAATGAAGAGAAATAGAGAATATAAAAAGTAAAGAGGAAGGAAGGAAAGAAAGAAAGAGAAGAATCAGGGAAAGCAGAATAAAGAAATAAAGCAGTGTTTAACTTTCTCACTTTTTCTCATCCCTATTTGTCTCATAAGTAAATCAATATCCCAAGTGCAGTATTCAGCAGAGGCTCCAAAGACCAAGACATCTTCTAAACAATGAAGAATATACAAGCATATACAAAACCTATTAAAACATTGGTTTGACTTATCAGGAAAGGTTTGTTTGTTTGTTTGTTTGTTTGTTTTCTAATGCACTGGCAATTGTTAGAAACTCTTAGGACATTTTTTTTTCATTGTTTTCCTCCATCCATTTGCCTTCTCACAAACCAAAGATGGAATTTTGTTTTAGAAACCACTGCTCCCCCAGTCTCTCAACCTGTTACGTAGTGAGGCTTTCAGGCCAAAAAAACCCAGCACAATGAATTCCCCTGACTCCAGACATTGCTTCATATTGAATCACATTGAAATTAATCTCAAGATATATTCTAGAAGCCTTCAAATAAAGACTCTTGCTCTCTGACACAAGCCTATGAGCTGCTGGCAGTCCTCCTGAGACCAGCAGGGAATGAGTCTTTTTGAGAACGGAATTAATATTGTGGAAGCTGACCCAACAGATGGAGGGAATCCCAGTCCTGAATTGTTTGGCCCATACCTAAAGGTAGATCTACTTTCATTCTTTCTATTAAGGATCAATTAATTCCTTTATTCTATCCCACCCTCCCCTACAATGAGGCTAATTTACATTTGGCTTCCTGTCACTTATGACAAAAAAAAAAAAAAAAAAGAAAGAAAGAAAGAAAGAAGGAAGAAAAAGAAAAAGAAAAAAGAAAGAAAGAATGAAAGAAGGAAAGAGAAGAAAAAAATCTAAAAACAATTTATGATTCAATAAAAAGATTTTCATGAATAATGTTTCTCTTGGATATTATATTTGCATATTGTTCTGTTTAGTAAATACTGTGGGAGAAGATTAAAAGTTACCACTTTTTATATGAAATTTGTGCATCATGATTTTATAACAAATCCTCTTTAGTTTCAGACTGAAGACAAGTAAAATTTAGGAAGGGAAATTAGCAAAAAAAAATCATATTACAAATAAATAGTTATTAAAAGAAAGAAAGAAAGAAAATAATGATTCTTTTTAATATTAAGGAGGAAAAACAACTATGGACAAACAAGGATGTAAAAATTACTTTAAAATTAAAGATATCATTTGAGATTGTTTCTCTAACATTCAGGCAACCAACATCTCACAAGAATGGGAAACTAATCATAATTTTAGTTTTTCCTTCTAGGTATATATGTTTATAATTTCCACTATAAATAAAATATGGTTTTTAAAATGCATAACTTATCAACTAACTTTTTTTCCTATTTTAATCTCCACAGATATAAATTATTTTCAAGCCACATTTTAAGGGGAGTGAGTTGATTTATTTTCAGTTGAATTCTTCAACATGTTAATCATCCAAAATATTTTGTTGTCAAATGAATCAACTTTTGGGTATATTCCAAGTGGTTGTCCTAAGCACAGATTTTTATTTTTTAACAAATTACATTGTTTTATAATTTATATATTTTTAAAGTGTTATATAAAAACTGAAACCATGAACACACTGTAACTGTAATAGAAGATCCAGGTTGAGTGAACATGCATTCAAATAAAGAACTAAATTCCTCTTGGGAGAGAAATCAAAGTAAATGAATAATCTAAATCTTAAAGGCATTACTGATTATTTATCAAATATAACATAAAATTCCACCAATAAAGAGTTGTATAAATAAACTATGGTATATCTACAATGGTGGAGAGTACTATGCAGACATAGTACAAAGAGGAATGAGGAGTAATTTTACACACTATTATGGTATAATATTGAGATTATACTGTTATATATGTAGTAGCTGCAGTGGATTGAAATATAACAAAGTATGTTTTTGATCTATGAGTTCGTAATGATGCTAAAAATACAGGCACACATCATTTCATCTTTGGAGGGCTCTTAGGGTACCAACTATGCTGAAACCTGGTGAGGAGCAAGATTCTTAACAAATATTAGGGGCACCTGGGTGGCTCAGTTGGTTAAGCCTCCGGCTTCAGCTCAGGTCATGATCTCAGTTTGTGAGTTCAAGCCCCACGTCAAGGTCTGTGCTGACAGCCTGGGGCCTGGAGCCTCCTTCAGATTCTGTCTCTCTCTCTCTCTCTCTGCCTGTGCCCTGCTCTCTCTCTCTCTCTCTCTCTCTCTCTCTCAAAAAAAAAAAATAAATAAAAATAAACATTTAAAAATTTTTTTTAAAACAAGAATCTTACAAATATCCTGCCTCACTTGTATGATTAGTATCTTTGGGTAACCACATAGTTGATGAAAAGAAGTTTCTCTTTATAAAAGAGAACACACCACTCATCACTCTATGTGTTTTTGCATTTTTAAAAACCATATTTTATTAGTATTCTAGCTAATAAACAAAGAAGAAATGATAAAATTTGAATTTTATCAATGTGTACTCTGTAATAAAATATTGAATCTGGGTAATAATTGTCAATGCCTGCTAAAGCTATCAAGTGAAAAGCTGAAGAGAGGCTTTATAATGATTGGATCAGGTTGACAACAACCAAATAGATTGATTGTAACACCATTACAGTGAAGTCCACCAGACAGTTTTGGGCCTCCTGATAAAGGTATATAACAAAATGCATGAAGACAGAGGAGAGAGGGAGAAGGAGAGAGAGAAAGAAAAAAAGAATATATGTATATGTATATGTATGTGTATATGTATATGTATATATACATATATATATGAAAGAGACTATCAATTTGTTACAATGAGATAATTTTGTTTGGCTTCTGATTCAGTAAATGAACTGAAAATATTTAAAAGAAAATCAGATATGTTTAAATATAAAGTTAATAGGAATCCCTGTTAAATTTAAATGATTCACAGGAATGAAACACTTATGGATAAAATTATATGATATCAGAAATTTCCTTCAACTCTTCCATCGTTATAGTTGTGAAATGAGTTAAAACAATACTGACCATGAATTGATTATTGTTGGAAGTTTGGCACACATGCTGAGAGGGCTCCTTACTTCTCTGGAACTACAAAGGCTCCTATCAATGCATTAAACATTGGCAGAGTCCAGGGGTGCCTGGGTGGCTCAGTCAGTTAAGCCTCTGACTCTTAATTTCAGCTCAGATCATGATATCACGGTTCATGATCTTGAGTCACGTCTGGCTCTGCACTGACAGTGTGCAGCCTGCTTGGGATTCTCTCTGTTCCTCTCTCTCTGCCCCTCCCCATCTCATGCTTTCTCTCTCTGAAAAATAAACAAACTTAAAAAAAATTAAAAAACAATTGGCAGTGTCCAGCGGCAGTATCTGGTAGAGGTAGCGGTGGCCAGGGCAGGTGTGGCACCATAAAGAGCAACACTGGCACAGAAGCTAAACTTGATAGCTTTTCATGAAATGGTATGAATGGAATGGTAGGGTAATTGCAGTTCTTTTTTTTTTTTTTTTCCAATGTTTATTTATTTCTGAGAGGGGGCGGGGACAGAGCATGAGCAGGGGAGGGGCAGAGAGATAGGGAGACACAGAATCCAAAGCAGGCTCCAGGCTCTGAGCTGTCCGCACAGAGGCTGATGCGGGGCTCAAACTCATGAACTGCAAGATTATGATGTGAGCCTAAGTCGGATGCCCAATGGACTGAACTACACAGGTGCCCCAGAATGGCAGGGTCATTGCAGTTCTAATAGGGGGCCTCTCTGATGAAGTTACCTCAAAAGATTTCATACACAACAGAGACATTGGCAGAAGATTTCACCAAATGTGTCCAGAAAAGACCAGGATCAGAAAAAGTGTAAGATTGGGCAAACTAGTGCACAAACACTTGTCATAACCCCCTAGGTAATCCTAGAGACACTGCTAAAGATTTGAATAAGCTCAGAGGTCCTAAATATATTAGTCATTGTATTCCACGGAATGGTGCCCCCTGCCAAAAAGATATGTTTAAATCCTAATGTCCAGAACTGTTGAACAGTACCTTAAATGGAAAAAGTGTTTTATAGATGTAATTAAGTTAAGGATCTTGTGATGAGATCTGGTTAACTGTGTAGGGCCTAAATCCAATGGCAAGTGTCTTCATAAGATACAAAAGAGGAGAACTTCAGAAGAACAGAAGGCGATTAATTTCCCTAGTAGTTTCTTAACTCTTTTAGGTCTGTATTTTGTTTTGTTTTGTTCTGTTTTTGAGAGAGAGAGAGAGCACAACTGGGGGAGAGGGGCAGAGGGACAGAGAGAGAATCTTAAGCAGACTCCATACTCAGCATGAAGCCCAATATGGTTCTTACCCCCATGCCCCTGGGATCACTACCTGAGCCAAAATCAAGAGTTGATTGCTCAACCGGCTGAGCCACCCAAGTGCCCTATGTCTGTGCTTTTTTAGTACCCATAGGGATACTGATTGTTCCTCAGATTTTTATGTATTCTTATATATTAGCTTCTGAGCAGAACTTAGAGCTATATTTCTCAACCTGGGGAAATGGGAAGATATCAGAGTCATCTTATGAGCTCCTGCCAGATTTATACCTACTAATCCAGGGTATCATTTGTAAAAGTTTTATCATTGGTTGTGGTTTGAATAATAAATTTGCAAGAATATTAATTTAGCCATTAATATTTATTCCTTCCTCCCATGACTTATATGTGAAGTATGCTATTTTTAAAACCTTACACACACACACACAAAATGGCTTTGTTGTATTTCAGCATTATATACAGAAATTGATGACTTTGCATGAACTATGGCAGTAAATCTCTATCTCTTTTCTCCCAAAATTATGTGTAAAAAGTGGTAGAAAATGTTGGAAATTTAATTTTGGTAAATGTGCATTTAACTTTAAAGTTTTGAACATAAAACTTATATAAAGGGCCATGATATGAAGTCAGAAGACCTAGACTCAAATATTCTCTGCCACTAACTTAATCTACAATCTTAACTATGTTTTATAAATCTGTGCCTCGGTTTTTTCCTATGAAAGTTAGTACATTGATTTAGCGGACTATTTGCCCTTTCAGCTATGAAACACCAACTTTGATCTTTTAATGATACAGGAAATATTGGTAGTTACAGAAATCATTTTTAAAAAGAAAATCCATTTTAAAGCAAATTATTCTGCTATAATTTTACTATTTCACTTTCATATCTCATGTCCACTGTAGCTGAATACATCTACTTTGTTTGAGACTTTGATTTTAAAACTGAAAGTCACCTGTCAAGAGTTTCTTGGCCCTTTTTTTTTTTAATTTTTTCAAATGTTTATATTTTTGAGAGACAGAGAGAGAGAGCAAGAGACAGAATGTGAGCTAGGGAGGGACAGAGAAAGGGAGACACAGAATCCAAAGCAGGCTCCAGGCTCTGAGCTGTCAACTCAGAGCCTGATGTGGGGCTCGAACCCCACAAACTGTGAGATCATTACCTGAGTTGAAGTCAGACGTTTCATCAACTGAGCCACCCAGGCGCCCCAAGTTTCTTGGTCCTTTCAATGGAAGCAGAAGTACATCCCAATGCTATTGATGACACTATGTAAAGTTTTAATATATTTCTGGGGTTTTCTGATTTCTTCTATTTGGGTTTAGAAAATACAGACCTGTATTAAAAGCAGTGTTCATAGGGAAAGGGAAGAAAGTTGCCAGGTATCCTACTAGCCAATTAGAGCAACAAGTCAAAAATGAAGGAGTTAAGCCATAATTACTGCTTTGATGGTATAAGCAACAGTCTGAAACTTGAGAAAGCATTGACTCACCATTTTGTATTTTGCCCCGGGGAATGGCTACTGATGGAGGGTCAGGTGGATCAGCCTGATGTGGGACTCGTCTCATTTTTGAGGGAGATCTGCACAAAATGTTCAAGTAGTTCTGTGGATCCTGATATTGGAGGGAAGGGGAAGAGAAGGCTTGGGAGTAGAAAAGTACTAGGTACTAAATGACAGGGGGAAGAATGTATTCAAGTTCCCTTTCCTTCCCCCAGTAAGAAATCCTCAGCAGAGGTACCTGAAAAGGATCTTGGTGGAAGGCCTCAGATGAAGTCTTAGGAATGAAGGTGCCAGGGCTAAGAATGTTAATAGTGAAACAGCATGACAGGGGCGCATGGGTGGTTCAGTCAGATGAGTGTCTGACTTCGGCTCAAGTCTTGATCTCATAGCTTGTGAGTTTGAGCCTTGCATCAGGCTCTGTGCTGACAGCTCAGAGCCTGGAGCCTGCTTCAGATTCTGTGTCTCTGTATCTCTCTGCCCCTCCACAGCTCACTGCTCATGCTCTGTCTCTCTCTCGCAAAAATAAATAAACATTGAAAAATAAGTAAGTAAGTAAATAAGTAAATAAATAAATAAATAAATAAGAGCATGACAGGCCAGAGAAGCCTGGACCCTTGATGGCAACTCCCTTCAGAGACTGGCATGCACTGGCTATGCACATAGTTTGGAGTGAGGAGGACAGCTTTACTCCAAAAGCCCTGCCAGGTAAAGCCTTTGCATTTGCCTATGGTCAGACCTGACAAATCATACATAGGCTTTTAACCAGGAGCCAGACTCCTCACTTACTTTTCCCAGTAACACGGAGGAAGCATTGCCAACCAGGGAATGTCACTGGAGCCTAAGTATGCAAGCACTTTACTAGGGGTTGGACATGTTGGCATGGCTGATCACTCACATGGATGACCCTAGTCTATAATCCCTTCAGAGGTCAAGCTGCTACTGCATGACCCAAGATCCCCAATATAAGTCAAAGTGTTAGCATAGACTATCAGACATGACCCAAGGTCTCCAGGTAAACAGACACCCTTACCAAGAAGGACATTCCAGGGGCTTTAGTTACCTCCCAGGAACTGGGGGCAAAGGTCAGACCTTTCTATTGCACAAGGTATTGTATGAAAACTTGAGGTAGACATAAAATTTTATAGTGAGCCACACTCAAAAAGTATATTGTAGAAGATAAGAAGGAAAGAAAAAAATTAGACTGTGTAGGTAGAGCATTCTTTCTTGATTTCATCTTTTGCATGGCTACCATATAGTTGTGTTACTTTGTTCCATTACAATGTTTTCAAGTATTTCTACTTCATCATATCTGTAGTGTTCTGTAGTTCCGTTTTAGGTAATATTTGACGTCAGGCAATATTTTACCTTACAAAAAAAATTCTAAAAAGTCTGAAATGGTTATAGGCCATGAGTTTTAATAAGCTGTGTTTAAATAATGATAAAGGGATATAAGGGAGATCTATTTTGTCCTTTGGATTTGCAGAAAATATTGCCATAGTGATATTACAAATCTCTGTGATGATTTTTCTTCTTTGAGTGGAGCACAATACAAAGTATACTCTACCGCCATAGCTTCCTAACAGATCTTCGAGAGGGCAATTATGTGGCCCAAAAGTGCCACAAAGTCAAACAGTTCCTATGTTTTCCTCTGAGACTCTAAAAGCACAGCTCCCAGAAAAACAGGTGGTATTCATGTTTATCCCACCTCATAGACAGATGGTTTCCTATTTGTCTCCAATGCCTTGAGAAACATAGCCTGAGATTCACAGAAGTAAATGAACTTCACACAGTGGCAGCACTGGTATCCCAGTGAGAGTCTATAGCCTCTGCATTAGCAAAGCTATTGGTTTATTAGTAGTAGTACTATCACTTTTCTTCGTGACATTTTCTCTTCACATGTTTAATTGGAACAGGTTTCAGTTGGACAAATATGCTGGTAGTGGGTATGTTTTGTCCCTGGCTCTGTATCCTTTCAAGAAAGACTGAAAACTAAGTGCTCTTTCTTGAGACACCTGTGTTGTTCAGCCTGCGAGGGTCTTTTACCACATTAACTAATTTGAACAACGGGTCTCAAGGAACTCTTCCTTGATCACATTTTATCCACTTTTTCCTCAAAAAGGAAGAGAAAGCAAAATAAAAGAAAAAGAAGCCAAAACCTAAGGAACAGAGATTTCCCACGCTCACAAGCACATGAATCAATTCAACTTAAATGCTGAGCATTTTAAAACAATTGGCAGATTGTAAAACAAATCTCTAAAACCATTTGATTTAATTGACCTTGCATACTATCTGGCACATAGTATTCAACTAAAATATGTTTGTTGAATGTAAGTGAATCATCCAGTTAATTTAGTAAACATGGTTAAATGAGTGTGCATACTGAGGCATGGGCTTAACTGTCACATAAAATGGTAAATCCACAAACCTGGAATGGCTTACACTTGAAAAACCAACACAAACGCAAACAATATAGCAAAGTGTCATAATATTTTCCTAATTTGGCAAAAGTTTATTTTGAAATAATCAGAATGTTTTTACAATCCTATAAGGTACTGTCTTTTTTGTTTCCATGAGCAGTCAGGTTTACTACTGGAGCGAAGAAAAAACGATTTGGGTTGAGAAACCATGATAAATGTATTCTCTTCCATTTGCATTTAACATCCAACTGATTGGCATTAGCATTAGGTTAAAATATTTATTGCACTTATTCAAGATAAATTGCATCAACATAATTTATTATTTAAGAACAAATGGAAATAATCTGCATCGGTAAAGATAACATGGTGCTTCATACTATTTTTGACAAGGGCAGGTTTAAGTGTTAAACTACTTGGTTTATAATTTATAAAATACAAAAATGTAACCGTAAATATTTTAACATCCTTAAGAAAGAAGAATTAAAAGGTATGACAACCACCACAAGGGGAGGGGTGTGCATGCCCCAAAGACATTTCAACAGAAAAGTCGGCCAGTGAAGCCTTCCAGAGAGAACTGAATTAATCAGACTGTCTCCCTGTGGGTCCTTTCACAGTGGTATTGTAAATGAAGAAAGTAATTTACATCAAAACAGATTCTTCAATAAATAACTTCTGCCACTGAGTAACCTAGCTTAGTTTTTCCTCTCTAACTTCCATGACTAAGCACTTAGTTTCGAAGAATGTAAAATAAGACAATATTTAGAATCGGAATGGTGAAAGAGATAAGCTTCCCATTTTTCATACTTTCATTAAATATACTTTACCGTTGGTGAAATCTGCATTAATAATAGTGTTCTATTGTATTGTCACCATGAAGGATGCTGCAGAGATTTCCACTGACATCTTTTCTGTTACTGCGTTGACATCATCCTAGATATTGCTTTCCCATCATCTTGACATCATAGCATAGCCTCCCCAGACCTGTGGTGATATTGCTTTGCATTGTTTTAACATCACAATCTGGTCTGTGTAGATTTGTATTGACCTCATTTTGCCATCAATTTGACATTGTAATTTGGTCTCCATGGAAACATTGAAACCATTTTGTCATTATAATTTGTCATTATAATGTGGTGTCCATGCACTTATCAAAATGTTTTCATAAAGCAATTTGACATCACAACACAATCTCTATAGGCTCCCCCACAGAACGTTATGACGATGGTAAATTGCATTCAAGTGATTGGGAATGGGATTGTGATAAGCATGAGAAAAAATATCCTTTGTATGTACTCAGAAGATATTTTTTTCAGTCTTAAGTATGTGCATAGTTTGTTTGTTTTTTCTTTTAAAATCAAGAGATATTATGAGAGGTGGCTTTTTTTGTGATAAGTATCACATTTTATGCAATTTAATCTCTGAACTTCTGAAAAAAAAAGCCTTCATTTCCTCAGAGTAAATTTTCTTCTGGTAGTAACAAGAATATGCAGATATTTTTGTTAATTAAAATCTGTCTTTGCTCTGACACATTAATAAATAGAACCCGGTCGAAGCTAACCCCTAATTCTCCTTTCTAAATGTCTTACTACTTTTGATTTTAAGCTACAATTTTATTATTCCCTAAAAATAGATTTTAGCATTATCTTCTATGACCATTTTCAGTATCCTTTGGTAAACAATACTTATGCAGGCTATTCACAGTATCTCAAAGAGAAATGGGGTATTTATTGGAACAGAGACCCAGACACAGGAAGAAAATGGGGGCACCTGGGTGACTCAGTTGGTTAAGCGTCCAACTTCAGTTCAGGTCATAATCCCATGGTTTGTGAGTTCAAGCCCCACATCAGGCTCTGTGCTGACAACTCAGAGCCTGGAGCCTGCTTCAAATTCTGTGTCTCCATCTCTCTCTGCCCCTCCTCAACTCATGCTTTCTCTCTCTCTCTCTCTCTCCCTCTCTCAAAAATAAGTAAATATTTAAAAAATTAAGAAAAAAAGAAGACAATGGAAATGGGTAGCACAACAAAGGAGTTGAATTTTTTTTGAGACTTTTTCTAGTTCTCAGTTCATATTCTCTTTTCCCAGTCCACGGAGATGTGCAAGGAGGCAAAGGGATGGCTGCTGGTGGTTTTAGACTTGAATCAGATAGGCCCCATGATCAGAAAGGAAGGAAATTAAAAAATGTCTTCCTCAACAACCTCCATCCATAAAACCTCAGAGAAGGAATCTCTCAGCCAGTCTTAGTTACTTGCCAATTTCTGGAGTAATCACTGTGGTCTGGGAAACAAGATCAGAGCAGCCTAATTTGGATGGCTTACCACGCTCGTCCATAAGGTTATGAGAGCATTATGCAAACATCCATCTGGACTGAACAACATGAAAAAGTGTATTTCAGAATAAGAAAATAGGTAGAAATAAGGACAACTGTTCAAGGCAGCATTATCTTCTGATTCATTTGCTGCTCTAGACTTTTTCTTAGTGTTTTCTACTCACATCACTAACATGGTCAATTGGTCATGCTCTACGATTCCATTGGTAACATGGTTTACTGTATCTCCTTATGATCTGCCATTCTATCATTGACAATTTGGGTCTTGCTGTCAGATGCATTCTGACCACCACTTCTGTCTCACATCCCAGACACATCTGTGGCCACTATCTACCAAAAGATAAGGAATATTTGGGAAAGAATCTGGTGCTCTCTAGGTCAGAATTCTGGGGGCCGCTTTATTTCTCACTTCCATTTGATTTATAAATTTAAAATTTATACATTGCCTTCTTCTGTGGTACTGTATAATTAAACCTTACAACTAATATTAAACTGTCCAAAAATAATTTAAAATAGATTCTCATTTGATCCCACAACTCTTATAGAGAACATCTTACAATATCCATTTTATATATGAGTAAGCTAATGTCCCCAGAGATTAAGTAGTCTGTTTAAAGGCTTACAACAAGTTAAGTGTCCTGATTCTTAGGACAATATTCTTTGCATTTTGTGGCATAGTTATTATTGTTAAGTTATTAAAACTCATCTTTAGGCTTGCATTCATCTTAATGTCTGCAACTCTTCTAAGATGCTCTATTTCAAGCCAATATTCTGTTTTAAAAAATGATCTTAAGTATAGCTTCAATCATATACTTACCTTGTTAACATACCTCAAAGTCCATTTCCTTTCCTTAGTGAAAAAAAAACCCTGAATGAGTAGATGTTAGCTATACTTCTACTTGGTCAAAGATATCAAATATACAAGAGCAAAAGAATTTCATGAAACTGGCAAAGGAAATAGATTCACTACATCCTGACTGTTGAATCTAAGATCGTAGGCCAACTGTTATAACTTAAATGAGTTGAGGGGTCAGAAGACAATATTAACAAGTGAAGGGTACCAAAGTTGCTCCAAAACAGAATCTGACTAGTATTCTCTGGACAGAGACACACCTTGAATATTAGACACATAAGAACATGTTTCATTAGGGGCGCCTGGGTGCCGCAATCAGTTAAGTGTCTGACTAAGGCTCAGGCCATGATTTCTCAGCCTTGTGTCCCCTGTCGGGCTGTATACTGACAGCTCAGAGCCTGAAGCCTGCTTCGGATTCTGTCTCCCTCTCTCTGCTCCTCCTCTGCTCGCGCTCTGTATCTCTTTCTCAAAAATAAACATTAAAAAAAAAATTTTTTTTTAAAGAATCTGTTTCATGAGACATACAGTCACTTTATTTATTTTCTTTTTTAATAGGAAGAAAGTAACAATCAAGCACAGTCAAGGATGGCAAGTAAAACTTGGCCTTGGTGTTAGGGAGACACGAGGGATTAAGAGGGTCTATGGGGAATGGATAAAATAGATCTTCTCAAAAGGGCTAGAAGCTACTCAGGTCCAACTGACTGTTTCCATGTGAGAATGCACAACTACTGTGGCCAGTCTGATTTTTCAAGAGACGCAATAGATTCATATATTCATACAACATCTTCACATTTTAACAATTTCGGCAGCCAACTTAAAATCATCAAAAATTATCGTTTAGGGCACTGCGAAATCCAGATGCTCTAGACTGAATGAGAAACACACATAGATGAAGCTGGAACCAGGAAGTAATATGAAAATTCAGAAAAGGGGTGTGTTTTAAAGACTTCAGTGAGAACTCTTGTCTTAATCAGAAGGTTCATGAGTTACAGTTCAGAGTAAGACTTGAACTAACCTTTTAGCAATTAAGTAGAAGTGTACTTTTCCTTGCTTGGTCTGACAACTCTCTAATTTAAAAACAATGGTCAGGGAACTAATGGAAACACCCACAGCTCAAATTGCTAAGTAAACAGGTAGATTTGTTTGCTAAGAGACATTAGCTTGTCACATGACAGATCCTGAGTTGCAAGTTAGAGTCTGGGCTCAAATAAGGACACACTGTGGAATTTTCCCTCCTAACAGTAGCCATTTGTCAGGTGCCCCTTGATGACTGAGATAAATGTGTCCTTCAATCAGAGGGAAAAAAAACTACCTCAATGGTATTCCAGAAATCCAGAGTACATTCTCTGCCTTCTCTTTATCTCTTCTATTTTCTAGT
The DNA here is from genome assembly GCF_027475565.1 of Acinonyx jubatus. NCBI lineage: Eukaryota > Metazoa > Chordata > Mammalia > Carnivora > Felidae > Acinonyx > Acinonyx jubatus. The sequence continues at coordinate 57,437,473 of NC_069394.1, forward strand.
ATAGGAAGTTTTTAAAAACACAAGAGAGAATTATTGTAAGCATGGATAACCTCAAATAATTACAGCTTTTTAGTTGAGATAATAATATCAGAGTAGTAATTGAGACTTTGAGATTCAAGGCAACAAATATTGTTCACAGGCCATGAAATAAAAGGTATAGATAATATAGATAATGTAATATAGTTTCAAAATAATATTTAAAAATAAGCAATGTGATGCCCTAATTCAAACATAAAGAAAAAATAAAAGAAATAATGTATAATATCAATAGAATAATATATGTTAAAATTTGTTAAACACTAATCTAAAAGACTAAAGCACCCTGAAAATTTTCCAAAATGGCCCTACAGGGTAGTACTACATGTGATGAGAACTGCTTCATTGATTTGAATCTGTGGTATACATATAATTTACCTAGAAAAGTGTTTTCCACAGAATACTATCAGTTCCAGTAAGATGCTTAAGGTAGGGTAAGGGTGGCACATTCTAATCTATTTTGGAAATACTACCAATTCACATGACCATATTCGATAGTCTGAGAAGTCCTGCAGAAATGAAACTCATTTAATTCAATTTATCCTAGCACTCTTCAAATTTATTTGATCATAGAAAACCTTTTTCCCAATAAACTTAATAATATATCTCTCCTGTTTTGCTTCACAGTCTGGAACGTTCAGGATAGCTGCTTTCCTAGGGTAAGAGACTAAGGTCTCTGTAGAATGAAAATGGATTAGAAATAGATGCCTATTTTAGGCAGTTACAGGGACATGGTTCACCTATGCTTTGGGCGCCTGAGTGGTTCAGTCAGTTAAGCGTCTGACACTTAATTTTGGCTCAGGTCTTGATCTCATAGTGAGTTCGAGCCTCACATTGGGTTCTACCCTTCCCCCGCTCATATATGCATGCACGCATGTTTTTTTTTTCTCCCTCTCTCTCTCAAAATAAATAAATAAATTTTAAAATAAAGACTATGCTTTAAATATCTGAGTAACTTTTTTAATCTTCAATTTTCTGGAGAGATTATAATAATTCAATTAGCAATTCATGGTATCTCTAATTCTACAACTATTCCATTTATAAATTAGTGTGTGTATATATATATATATATATATATATATATATATACATATACTACACATATTTAAATAGTGCTTTACTAAACACATGCCCTGTGCAAGATAGGCAATAAATAGTCAGGTGAGTTTGTTAAATTTCTTGCCCACAAAAATTTTATTTCCTTCAAAATATTACAAGACCCTCTTGGGTCTTCTGTAGCACTTAGCAAATGCTAGACACTTGGTGATTAGTTACTGATTTACTGATTTTTATATGAGAGACCTATTCAAGAATATCTAGCATAGAGAGGCGTAACTGGATTAAAAGAAGATATGGCCCACTTGAGGGAAATAATCACTTCAATATCGTCACATCATCACCACCGTCTATGTTTCCCTGTAAATGGTACCACACAAAGTTTCATATAAAATTTTAATAAACAAACAAATAAATAATTTTAATAAATAGTCATTTTCTTAGAGTGAAACTCCTGGTGAAAAATTGCCCCTCCTCATCTTTGTTAGTAGCTTCATCTTCTTCATCATGAAGAAGAGAAATGAGTCAGTATTCTGTAGCCCCAGCAGTTCTAATTTTTTTATAAACATGTACAAGCAGGAAAGCCTAATTATCAACCTTATCAATATCACCAGTGCCTAACATTTAATGAGTACTCATTAAGTTCCAAACATAGTGCTAACTTCCTTAGATGACTTATGCCAGGTAATCATCACTGCTCTATGGACTAGTGGTAAAGATAAAGAGACCAGGGCAGGTGCTGTTAAATAATTTCCTCAAGATCATGTGTTAGAGCCAGAATTTGATCTCAGAGTTTTTGACTCCAGGGCCAAAGCTCTACAGTTGAGAAAGAGTCAAGAAAAGAACAAGGATTACTCTGCTTAACTTTCACACCTGTACTTGAAAGCTGTGCAGTTGCAACATAAATTTGTTACCCAAGCTCTTAATTGATTGGTATGAGAAGTGCTTCTCAAAGCTCAGTGACATGACTTAGTTCTGTAGTTCTAAGACTCCATTCCTTAGAGGAAGATGTGTCTATATTTGCTTTTCAAAGGAGAAACATTTCCATCAAGATATTTCCAGTATCTCTAGGATGGTATCTATGTTTCAGCCAACTTAATTTTCTTAGCCTGGTTTGGAGGCAGAGTTGAAAAAAATAAACCTGAGTAATTTCATCTTTTCTCAGCCCATTTCCACATTCTCTACTATCTTACCCTCAAATAGGCAAAGAGTGACTTGTAAAATGTTTACTTTTAAACACTGAAATAATACATTAACAAAAAATATTCTGAATATACATAAAGGAAGAGGGTTTTTAACTGATTAATGAATTCAACCTTGGTGGAGGAAATGAACAGGAGTTGATTCTCTATTAATTCATTTGTGAAAATTAACAACAGCAACAAAAAATTAAGAGCAAAACTTCAAGATCACACACCTCTGAATAGCTTCCTCTCATGGGTCACTCCATGAAGAGCTATCATGGTCATCGCTGTCAAAAGAGAGGCACCACAATGGCCCCAAAAGCAAAAGCAACAGAATTTCAAAAGATACTGGTTAAAGTAGAAAAACAGTTGGTCATTAACTGATTTTTATATTACTCTATCCATTATCTAATTTTGCTTAGAAGTAAAATTTTAATATCTCATATACACCCCCTGTTTTTCATTGCCACTTATTTGAGTTTTTACTGTCTGACAGATGAAAACTGAGGGCAACAGAAACAAACTCCCAATACCTAGAGTACTCATGTGTAATTCATACGATTCCAAGTTTTTAGTAGATTTTCCAGATATATGACTTAACAGTAATCATCTATACGTTTACTTCAGTATCTTAGAATCTATATGCAAATTGCCAAAGTGTACCCTATCACACTACATATACCATTTTAGGAAATTATTTGGACTAAAGAAAACACCTGTATTTCTGGCTTTAAATTATATACGCTATTTCTCCCTCCACCATCACCACATGCTTGCATTTTCCCATGTGATGCTAAAATGAGACCGTACCACATTAAATTTCATCTGTAACATTCCCAGTCACGGCTATATTCTATTAAGATTTCCCTGTAGCTTTATGCCGACTCTGCTCTGTCTACTGTTTTTAAAGCAAGGTATGGTCAGGTTTACTCCAATTTCAAGGTCATTTATACAGAAGCTGAATAAGATTGGCCCTAGTATAGAACTCAAGGGAACTGTATATGTTACCTTTCTTTTTCTTTTCCTTTTCTTTCTTTTTGTTACTTTTCTTTTCCTACAGTCTTCGATTCACAATTGTAGAGGGAATGTGTGTGTATGTGTGTGTGTTTTACTGTCTCTTTTGAAGTTCATTCTCAAACACACTTTGCTTAGTCTATTGACACAACACTTTATGGACATGAGGAACAAGTTATTATTTAAAAAACAGCATTCTTACCTTCATTCAAAAGAGAACAAATCTGTAAATGTATCTGTAGTAACACGTTTAAAATCGAGTATGGAAAGAACATATTGAATATCATGATAATAAAAACAGGTAGTAAAACTATGACTATAGGAGCATCTTTACATCCTGTTTTTAAGTTTAAAATAGTTATCCACAATTTAGCATCTTCTTTTCCAATTTATGGATTTTTTTTCCATAGAAGTCATTCCTCCACTTTAAAGTTTTCATGTGCATATGCCTTACTAAGTTTTTAACTGAACATTTTATATATCTGTCAGAAATATTTTTTAATCACATGTATTGTTTTTATCAAAAAAATGGTGTGATACTTTGTAATATCTCAGTAGATTTAAGGACTCTGGAAATTATTAGCACACTGGCCCTTAAAATATTGTGCTGTGAGATTAATCATTTCAAATTTGTTATATTGTAGTGGTTGGATTATGAATCAGGATGTCCGTTTGTTACGTGCTAGGATTTTTAATAGAAAGTATTTTTTATGTTAGAAAATTATAGGCTTAAGTATCACTTATTTTTGAGATCTCCACCGATTGCCATAAATGATTCTGAGAATTTATTTTTTAGCACATTTTAAAATATTTCCTGGGGCATCACTGTCTACAAAAAAAGGTTATAGAGATTTTATTTTCCATCATGTTCTAGTATGGAATCAAATATGATGTATCTTTCTTTGAAATACCTGCTTTGCATTTTCTTGCTCACACATTTGAAACATTCACCCATTCCTGCATGTAAAAGACCATATAGAGAGGCCCTGAGATCATGTTAAGAAGGAAAAGGGTCCCGATAAGCTCAGCCTTCTAGCTACCTTTGCCAAGACAAACATGAGGGAAGCCATTATTCAGTTCAGTCACCAACTAAATACCACCAAGTGATCCAAATTGATGCTACATGGAATAGACTATTCTCAAAGTCCAGTCTCAGCCAAATCCTTGATGTACAGATTGTGAACATATTAAAATGACTTATGTTGTTTAAGGTACTAAATTTTGTGTTGATTTGTATGCAGCAATAGAGACTGGAAACCACCTTTCAAATTGCATTAGAATATTGATTATATAAAATATAGTTTCCATATATTTATAGTGTTCTCTTTTAAAAGTCTAGTATTTATTAAATAAAAAGTGAAGAGTACTTTAGCTTCTTTTTCTGTCTTTTAATAATATTTTGTACAATCCTCCATCAGAGATTTTTTTAGACTATTTCAATGGTGGCCTTATGTGTTTTGCTTGTCTCTCAGAGAGCAACCCAAAAAAAGGCAACATGAGAAGCAACAGTTTTCAAGACACTGAACATCAGATAATGAAGATCCTTGAAAAACAAGAGGAAAATGAACCGTCTCCAGGATTGCCCCAATAGAAGGAGATCAAAGCATCTAGCATTCATAGAAGAAAGAACTAGAGAGGAGAGGGATGCACAGACACAGAGAATTATGTATCTCCACAGAGAGTCCCCCTGGGGTATTCAACTGAGTTCTGATCATGGGAGGGAATTACCCGAGGCTTAGAGACCAAAAAAAAAAAAAAAAAAAAAAAAAAAGTGCCTGAGAGGATTAGAAGTATCAGGGTGTGGATTCGCATAGGGACAGGAATGATATGTGGTTCATCAACCAGACTGGTTAGGGGTCCTGGGTAGAATTCACAGAAGGGTCTTTCCTAGTAGTGAGAAATAATTAGTCCTAGACTAAACATTTCTCCAGTACTACCTAACACATCTTAAAAATAAGACATGAACTTATCAAACTAATTCTAAGTTATGTAACAACATCCAAAAACAAAGCTCAAGAATCTTTATAGAATCTATATAGAAGTACAAAAATGCCCAGTACCCAACTAGGTAAAATTTACAATGTCTGACATCCATAAAAAATGTTTTTATTGATTGCAAAGAAGCAAGAAAATACACCCTACAACAAGGACAAAAATCAATCAATCAAAATGAACTCAAAACTGACACAGATATTAGAATTAGCACAGGACATTGAAACAGTTATAACTCATTTCCACACACACAAAATATTAAGTAGATATGTATAAGATCTATATTTTTAAAAAGACTCAAATCAAACTTCTTGACAGAAAACTACATGAGAGATAACACACTGGATAGAATTGACAACAGATTAGAGGGAAGAAATTACACTTTCATAATTAACTTGGTTTGCACGTCTACTGAAAAATGGTTGCAAAAAGTAAGTAGAACATGGGCTTAAAGTTAAATAGAAAAGAGTAGGGGATAGAAATTATATTTTCCTGTAGCTACGCACCAACCTAGGTAGCTTGCACACATTATCTCCTTTTGTCCTCACAATATAATCATTCTCACAACAATAACATTCCCACTTGATTTTGATATTATCCATGTTTTTCAATGAGAAAAATGAAGCTCATTCAGTAACTTGTCTTATATTATTACACTGTTTGAGATGAGAAGAGCCAACATTTATGCCCACGTCTACCTCCTTCTTTGATGCTGAACTTCCTTTGGTTTATTTCTCTGACCTCCAGAACATCTATTTCCTGGAATGAAAAGATTATTCCATTTCCCACCATTCTATTTACACTATAGTCAGGAGGAAAGAGGAATATAGGAATATAGGAAAGAGGCATATAACCTTTCTGCTTGGGGTAAAATTTTTACACATTAACTATTGCTCATTTTTCATTGCTCAAAACTTAGTCATATGCCCACATCTATATAAAAGGGAGGCTAAGGAGCATAGTCTTTAACTGGGTATTCAACTAATAAATGACTCTTCTTCTGAACCCCTCTGCAGCTTGTTCTACAATGTGGCAGTGGAGCTATTCAGTTCAAGAATAACATATTCATTGACCTCCCCTCCCCTTAAGAAATGAAAGAAAGAAAGGAAGGAAGGAAGAAACAAAGGAAGGAAGGAAGGAAGGAAGGAAGGAAGGAAGGAAGGAAGGAAGGAAGGGAGGGGGGAGGGAAGGAGGGAGGGAAGGAAGGAAGGAAGGAAGGGGAAGAAGAAAAGAGGAGGAGGAGGAGGAGGAGGAGCGGAAAAAGAAGGAGAAGTTGCTGTTATTTCCTCCCATTGTTCAGTTTTTAAACTCTGAAATACTTCACATATGGTTCTGCTTAACTGATAGATCTGTGGCATTACACAGAGGAGACTAAAGAAAATCTTCTCTTTTGGAGCAAACAGAAACAGTTAGTGCCTGGGGGAAGTAAATAACCACTATTATCATGGCCACTTAGAAATCAGATAAATTGTTGTTACACCTTACTTTTTGTTAAATAACATGAGAAAGTCATTGAAGACTAACTTCTTTATGTTTTTTTAAACTTTTAAAAATTTCATTTCTAGAAGAGGGGTATTAATAGTGTGATAAGAAAGGATGGTTCCTGAAACACTTAGCCAGTTCATTAAACAAGGAAATAAAATCCTCAATAAAAGACCGATCCTCAATAAATATTGTATTTTGAAATGGTTCTGTTCTTAAAAGCTATCATATGGATGATCCTGTTCCTGTTTTGAATTAAGTGTATTACATTTCAATAAGGAAAATATGGACAAATATCTGAAAATTTCTCTTGGATTTCTTGACCATTTAAATACCACACACAACATGTATAATTATCAACAAAAGGGACAAAACAATTTTGAGGTTCAATTTGACTGCATTACTTACTTTTTTTTTTAAGTCAATGAGGGATTTATATTAGAAGAAAAATGAGGGGAGGCAACCGAAAACAGGACTCTGAAGATAACATTGTTTTTCTTCTGGTTTCTCTTCTGTCTCTGAGTTTTGATATTGTTAATACTATATCTCATCCTTTACAACTATCTTCTTTTCTTAAAGCTATTGAGGAAATTGTTACATGGATAATCAGAGAATGGAAAATGATGAACTAGAAGGGACATAACGTGTTCTGTCAGTAATCTATAATATCATGACTATTGAGAGGAAAATTAAGTAACAGTAACCAAAAACCTTAATTCAGTTAAAAAGAACTTTCTGTGGAGGTTCCTTCTACATTCTAAAAAATAACTGTGAATTTAACTATATCTCAGATTTGCTCAAGTTGTTAAGGCTTCATTTTTACTTTAGTTTCAGCTAACCTTCTTATTGTACAGATGGAGATCCCCAATTAACTTAAAGCGTATGCCACATAAGTAAAATAACTGTCATTTTGTACCTTTTTTAAGCTGAAAGTGTATAAGGAAGTAAAATTTACCATAAATGATTAGTAGATTAGGAAGAGATTTCCTTAGATCCAGCTAAGACATGAAGTGTCTTTCTGGCCTATTTTGTGTATTTTCTATTTTTCATATATTTTTCCTTAAAGATACATGTTCATGATTCAAATCATAAATCAAAAGTACAAGATTAGATTCTTGGGCTTGTGATAAGTTCCTTAATCTCGCTTCCAAAATTCCCATTAAATTGTCAACAAACTATGAAAATGTGGGGGATAAATGTCCACACTGGCAAAGATAGGGAAAAAAAGAATATCACCCAAATACCAGAAAACTGGTGGAATTTCCACTAGGTATAATGTCAAAGGAAACATTTTGTACCAAATTAAATACCAAAAAAATCACAACTGACAGTTTTACACAATGTCACTTCTCCCCTTTCTTTGGAATACATAGTATTTAGGTAGGTACTAAGGGTACTTCATAGAATCCAAATGATCCCCTTCATTTAGAGAGTCTTTAACTGCACAATCTTCATTCAACAATATTTTGAATACTGTTACCTTAAGAAACAAAGAAATTAAGAAAACAGACGTTACCAAAATGACTATCTTTTCATAATGTTTCTGCATGGCTGAATCCTCAAAAGGTAGCTACTAATATTTTTCCCTTTATCTGAGGCCACCCAAACATGAAGATTTCTTTGTGAAAATTTTGAGTGGAGATACACATTTATTATCAACAGAACCCAGTTCGATTCTTGTTTTCCATTTCAAGTCATTATTGACAAGTATATGGAATCAGTTTCTTAAACTGTCTAAATTCAATGGTGTACAAACATGAAATGTGTTGTTTTCCCTCACCGTACTTGTCACTATTCAAAAGTCATCCCTAGAGTGAATGTAGTTCATATATAGTTGTTGACAAAAAGGACACGCTTCCTTTTAGGCACCTTTGTTTTCCAGGACTTACCCATTTGATACCCTATTTTGCTTAGCCTGGGATTCTAGGAAGCCCCCTCATCTATCTTATTTCCTTCTTATGAAGAACAATGCAATTTTAACTTGTTTTTCCTTTCCCTGGTCTTTTTGCCTTTTTGCTTGTTGACAAGGTCCATAGCATACTGTGTAATGGTTGGGGGATAGCATAAACTGTTCAACCAATTCTTAATGAGTCCTATGAGAAATATTTGGCCCCAGTAGTTCTTTTACCACTTTAGTAGTTTATGTGGACTTCTTACTTGGCTTTGGCCTCTAACTGCCACTTCCATTGCAATAAGAAAGCTCTCATTCAATCTTTTTAGACATGGACATGCTTGCATAATTGAAAGATGCCACAATGCCATAAAAGTGTTCTACAACCAAAAGACGTGGAAGCAACAATATGCTACAAAGTCTTAGGGAAGTCATCAAAATGGAAATAATCCAACTAGGGAAAATTATTTTGAGATAAAAAATGTTTCTAAATTATAAACCGTGATGATGTGTCTGAGGAACCGTCAGACTGATGATAGATTAAAAATTACTTTGTTGGGGTTCCTAGGTGGCGCAGTCAGTTAAGCATCCAACTTCAGCTCAGGTCATAATCTCACAATTCGTGAGTTCGAGATTCTCTCTCTCTCCTTCTCTCTCTGCCCCTCCCCAATAGAGCTCTATCTCTCTCTCCCTCTCTCTGTCTCTCTTTCTCTCTCAAAAAATAAATAAAAAACTTTAAAAAATTACTTTGTTATTCACTTTACTGACAGGTGAAGTTTGTTTCTCTCTTCTTTTGATTCTAGGCAGTTTCTGTGCTGCCTGTCCAACCAACACAGTGGTAGTGACACTGTGCCCATTTTTGGATCCAGCCCTGAGAAATTGGTGAAACCAACACAGTGGTAGTGACACTGTGCCCATTTTTGGATCCAGCCCTGAGAAATTGGTGACTTCTATTTCTTGATGCCTGTAACACTTGCCGTGTAAGAGATCCTACTGCCCTGAGGCTGCCATGCTGCAGAGACCATATGGAAAAACCACTTGGAGTAGTCTAGAGATTTCATGAAGAGAAAAACATGCTTCACTAGCCCTCCAACCATTCCGGCTCTCAGCTCTTAAAAACATCTCCTAGGGAAGCCGCCATGGAACAGAGACAAATTGTCCCACCTAACCTGTCCAAATCGCAGATTCATGAGCATACTGATTGTTGATATTTTAAGACATTCCGTTTTTTGATTGTTTGAAAGACAGCAACACATAAGCAGAACAGACAGTATAGAAGGTAAAGTAACACGAAAAAGACAAACTCAGCAAATTCTCTAGGAAGAGAGAATTTAAAAATAATCTAATCATAAGAGAGAAAATTATAACTTTGATGGGATGATATAGAAAATCTGATTTATCAAACGTAGGAATTTGGGAGAGGAAACATACCCTGTTCTTATTTCTACATGATGTGACCACAAATTTGTGTACTTTTCTAGAATTGTCTTCATTTTATAAGTCATATCTGTTTCAGAAGAAGGCAGCACATCTTCTGTTATATACACATGAAGAAAAATACAGAAACATGATAGAGAAACATTATTATATTTCTATATATCGGTTACATTAAATGACAAAAGATAGGGAAAATCTGAACAGTAAAGTTGAAGGAAGTGATTGCTACCTTTAAACTTCCCAAATGTATGTGATGCTTTATTCTTTCCAAAAGCTCATACATTATTTTATAAACATTAATACTGCACAAGGCTAGAATATTTTAAGTTTCTAAATATAAGAAAGAAAAAATTATAAACATCATTCTTTAAACACATTATTAAAAATATATACCAAACTTAAAATAATGCTTACAGAATACTTAATGTATATCCCCTTTTTCCAACACTACCACAAACCACATGGTATATATTACCCCCAAAACACTTTCACATCTGAATATTTATTTATTAAAAAAAATTATTGAAGGGGGCACCTGGGTGGCTCAGGCGGTAAGGTGTCCAACTTCAGTCCAACTGCGAGGTCATGATCTCGCAGTTTGTGAGTTCAAGCCCCTCATCAAGCCCCACATGGGGCTCCTCACTGACAGTGCAGAGCTTGCTTGGGATTCTCTCTCAGTCCCTCTGTCTCTTTGCTCCTCCCCAACTTGCATGCGCACACGCACATTCTCTCTCTCAAAATAAATAAACTTAAAAAAAACTAAAGTGGTAGAATTGGGGGGGGGGAATACATATCAAAATTTTGAGGAAAAATGCAAGATTGTACTCATTTATGGATAAATAACTTTAATAGCTTACTTTAAAAACAAAGCATTAAAGTTTATAATAAAACTAAGTATTTTCATACCTATTTACTTTAAAATATGTTCTGCATATTTTTATTTTTAGTTTGAAATGATTGAAGAATGATACACGAAAGTAAATGAAATAAATATTCAGGTTCAGAGTTTTAAAAGTGAAAAATTAAATAAACCTACAAAAATAGTAAAAATGAAAAAAGTTGAAAATAAATATATTAACCAAGAAATAAAAATGGTCTCATACATAATTTGCCAATTTGGTCTTAAAACAATAAAATAGTACAAAAGTGCTGCCAGATAACTTTGAAAATAAGAATCAACATATATATTGTAGCCTGGAAATAAACCTTGTATTTCAGAAATACCGTATTTAGTATTAGAGGCTCCCTAACACATGCAACTTAAGAATTCAGAATATTTCTAAAGAGCAGCAGCATGTGTGAGGTTCCTTGAGTCTCCAACTTTATCTACCCTCCAGTCCTACATAAAATCCAACACCGCTTCTGGTTTCTCCTTGATAGCAACCCTCTATCCAGATGTAACCCAGAATCTTAGTCTCTGTGTACAGCCTATACTCAGAACTGCCAAATTTCCCAGAGATACTTGCAAATTGTTAGTTGGTTATTGGTTTTATTGTGTTTTTGTTGTTGTTGTTGTTCTTTGGGGGTTTTTTGTTTGTTTGTTTTTGAGAGTTTCTCTATTCTCTGCTCTCTGGAAATGTGTTCCCTTCATTCTTTGTGCTTCCACAGCTCTCTGATAGCCTAATATAAGGTGGTTGTAATATATCGTTTTTTTCTCAGCTTTGTTAGTGGGAGGATTGACTTGCCATGGACTGCATCATTTTGCTTGAGAGTGAAAGTTCTCTCTCTTTTTAAAATTAGTCAATATTCTGTTTCACTACAGCTGCGGTTTTGGTCTTAAAGCAACCTGATAATAGTGAGAGAGAAAGAAGAGTACTCAAATGTTAATGTTTTCTTAGCTCGATTATACTACACATAAAACTTTTCCTGTCTCAAGTTAAGTTCTTTTTATTTTACATTTTCTAAATGTTTATTTATTTTTGAGAGAGAGAGAGAGAGAGTGAGCAGGGGAGAGACAGAGAGAGACGGAGACAGAATCTGAAGCAGGCTCCTGGCTGAGCTGTCAGCACAGAGCCTAATGTGGGCTCAAACCTGTCAACTACCAGATCACCATCTCAGCTGAAGTCAGACGCTTAACCGACTGAGCCTCCCAGGTGCCCCTCAAGTTACAAAGTTCTAATGCCCAGTAGTTTTGGCAAAAGAATTAGTTTCAAGTGGCACTATTTCAATCCTCGCGTAAGTCCAGCTTAGATGTTAATACCATTTCTGTTTACTAACTTAAGACTAAGTTACCTTTTGGAAGAATCTTTATTCCATAACTGATAACACCTCCACCTGGTTTGCAGAATGTCTCCACCATAAAACTGGTAAACTTCTAAAAGTCCATATTAAGCATGTCTGTGTGTAGCCACAGACCCTTCAGGATTCAACATATGTAAGTTGTTTCCTCTTCCATCTCCTTTGTACACAAAGAACAACCAATTGCACAATCACACGTTGTGACTTACTCATCTTCCCTTTTACCTTTTAGTTAAGGCAAAGAAAAGGAAGAACATAAAGCATTAGGCATTTCAATCATGTGCACATAAAGGATTCCAGGCAAATCACATAGTATGTGGCATGAGTTTTGAAAAAATTAGCCTTTGCTCAAAAAATACCTTGTAGGACAACAACCTGCATAGCTAGAAGAGTCAAGATTAACTCTAAGCCCAACATAAAGTCAGAGGATAATGAAAATAAACAAAGGAGAATAGTGATTTAATATTCCTTCCCCAAGCAAGTATGAAACAAAAGTGAATTGTTGCATAGCATAAGGTAGGCAGAAATGAATCATAAGTTCAACTTCCCAAGAATAAGATAAAATGACATTTAAAGTATTTTAAAATGGAACATTGTGCATTGACTTTGAAGATATTATTCCAAAGTTCTAATAATAGAGCATAATCCATTTCATTTAGACTTCAGTTAAATGTGTTTTTGATGTAATAATACATTAACATAATATTCTAATATTTTAAATTATGACTTCAGGTCATGACTAATTAATCTATGGGGTTTTATTAGACTCTTTTAAACCCTAGAAATAGTTGGTAAAAAGAAAAATGACGTTTTAATGACTATTTTAAAGCAGTTTAGTCTTTAAAAAGAAATCTGGCTCTAAAAGTTCAAAATTCAAATTAAAGCATGATTTAATGCTTAACTTCCTCCATTTGTTTGGACTAAGAATTGATAGGGACAGCTAAATAAGGGGGTGCAAAGAGGCTCATTTATATAGTAACACAATCTTTACATTGAGAATTTTTCTATTTTAGGGGAGTCATGAAAAGATGAAACAGTTTTTAATTTTTCTGGATCATAGAAGAATTGACATCTCTACCTGGAAATATTTTTGCATCTTCCTATGCCTAATGAATGTTAACAATTCGGAACTCTGCAAATTAAGAATCACGAACAAGAGTTATAAGTTTTTGTGGAATCAGTTCATTGGTGCAAAATGGGAATATATCTGAAGGCAAAAAGTGTATCGACAAACTTCCCAAATGAATGACTACAGTGATAGACCTACGTACAACGTATTCTCCCTGGAGAACAAAAACTTCTACCACAGACTATGAGAAAGATACCAGATGCCAGGGTCATTTTGCTGACCTCTTAAGAGGAATGAGTCCTATAAAATTACAAGGAATGACAAATTATGATTCCAGAAAAATGCCATAACCTTTTTTTTTAAATTTTTAATGTTTATTTATTTCTGAGAGAGAGAGAGAGTGACAGAGAGACAGAGCGTGAGTGAGGGAGGAGCAGAGAGAGGGAGACACAGAATCCAAAGAAGGCTCCAGACTCCTAGCTGTCAGCACAGAGCCTGATGTGAGGCGCGAACCCATGAACTGTGAGATCATGACCCGAGCTGAAGTCGGACGCTTCATCAACTGAGCCAACCAGGTGCCCCAATAATGCCAAAATCTTAATGGAATTTATTCACTTGCTCATTCTTAAAAAAAATAAGGTCATAATTCATGAAGTTTTTTAGTTTATCTATAGCTTGGATTTTTATACCATCCTAGTTCCTGTTGGTTAGCATTAAATTAAGTCAAGATAGATTTTAGGGGCACAGACAGTTAAGTCTTGGACTCATGATTTCAGTTCGGGTCATGATCTCGCAGTTTGTGAGATGGAGCCTCATGTCAGGCTCTGGGCTGACAGCACAGAGCCTGCTTGGGATTTTCTCTCTCCTTTCTGTCCTTCCTCCCCTGTCCCACGCCCCACCCCCAGCCTTTCAAAATAAATACATCAACATTAAAAAAAAAAAGATTTTAAATACCATTTTGAATTAGGTACCCACTAATGTGTCAGCTCTGAGGTTGCCAAACTAGAGCCTGAGAGCAAAATGCAGCCTGCCATTTGCTTTTATATGACTCATGATCCAAGACTAGTTTTTATATCTTTGTAAAAAATGTTTATTTATTTATTTTGAGAGAGAGAGAGAGAGAGAGCACAAGCAGCGGAGAGGAAGAGATAACGAGGGAGAGAAAGGATCCCAAGCAGGCCCCACATTGGCAGTGTGGAACCCCAGACAGGGCTTGATTCTATGAATCCTGAGGTCATGACCTAACTCTAAATCAAGAGTTCAGGGACTTAACTGACTGAGCCACCCAGGCATCCCAAGAGTGGTTTTTATATCTTTAAACAGTTGAAGAAAATCAAAAGAAGAATTAGATTTTGAGACACATAAAAATTAGATTAATATATGGAGCACCTGGGTGGCTCAGTGGGTTAAGCATCTGACTTCAGCTCAGGTCATGATCTCTCGGTCCATGGGTTCCAGCCCCACGTGGGGCTTTGTGCTGACAGCTCAGAGCCTGGAGCCTGCTTCCGATTCTGTGTCTCCCTTTCTCTCTGCCTCTCCCCCATGCATGGTCTGAGCATGTTTTAATGCTTTAATAAGTGTTTAATGTTTTTAATAAACATTAAAAAATTAGATTAATATCAAATTTCAGAGTCCATCCCAAAAGCTTCATTGACTCACAGAATTAAAACAGAAATTGTGAAGAGCCTGAGAATTTACCTTATTTACTGATACATGTTAAGATAATAATATTTTGGATGTACTGAGTTAAATAAAATAAATTGTGAAAATTAAATATACCTCTGTCTTTTAATAAGACTATTAGAAAGTTGTAAATTATATATATATCTCATGTTAAATTTCTATTGGACAGAATTGCTTTTATGATCAGTCTTACTAATGATCTCCCAGAGAGGTGCAAAAAGAGTTTTAGGTCTCTTTTAATAGGATTAACCAATCAATACAATAGCATAATTTTCAGATCCTACAAGATATAACATAGATATGACAAATCGATAAGTGATGATATCAGGAATATAAGGACCATCCAATTCAAAGCTCTTACTGCCCTCAATTCTCCCATTTCTTTTCCTTAAGAACTGACAATATTGCAAGATTTAATAGTTTTGGAAAAGATGAGTATAAAGCCTTTAGACAGTTCACACCCAGAAATCACCCAAAATATCCAATTATACTCATATTGCTTTATAAGTTGCAGAACACCGTCTTCCCAGAAAGTTTCACTCCAAAATTCAAATCTTCATGGAATAGAATTACAATGATAAAATTTAGGTGTGTGTCCTGAATTCCTGTTCACTCAAGTTTCCCTCCACCTATCTAGCCTCATGGGTGTTTGAGAGAATAATGTAGCTTAGCTTGAAGATAAGAATGTGAAGACACAGGTAAGCCAGAGTGTGAATGTGCTGAAGTTTTTCATCAGTGCTTCACTATCATAAAAATCTATGGTTACTTTTTTAACTTGAAATTTAAAATTCAGTACTGAATCTTTTTGAGAATAGTTCTCAAATTATAAATTAATATGTGAACTTGAAAATAAGTAGGTATGATTTATGATTCTCCATAAATAAAAATGTATTCCCTAATCTTTGAACAATCCACACGTAATTTAGTATTAACTTGAACCACATGAAGTTGCCAATTATGAAAATGGTAATTTCACATAGTTCAACATGATAGATTAAAAATATATGTATAATGGGTGTAACCGTTACTTCTGTTGAATTTCCACCAACAGTATCTCTTCCGCTCTATTGTCATACCCTAGGTTTAAACCAACGCCAGACAGAGGTATCTAGAGAAAAAATAACTATATGATAGGAAGTTGGATCTGAATTATCTGAGAAAATCCTTCAATTATGCAGAAGAGAAGTTCAAATGGTTCGTTAATGATATTCTGGGGAGTAGCTGTCAGATTTTGTTTAGGATTTCCTATTGTAGAACAATTTGCCACACAGCCAGATTACATAGCCTCAGGAATTAGCTATTGAGTCAAGGGGATTTAAAGTCAACTTCTGTACTCATGCAATGAAATCAAATCTTGGGTTATCAGCTGATTATTGATAACCATCTTCAATGCTGCAGCTTTCTAAGTCAATGCCATTACATGGCATTTCAGACTGTGGGAGAGCTTTTTGTTTTAACAGATAGTTATGCATATATCAAACTCATCTTCCAAAAACCAGGAGGAGTTCTCTTTTGGATATTATCTGGAAACCTGATAAAAAAGGCATATGTATTTGAAAACAACTGTAATTCTTACTTTGGACTATTAATTCATTCAACATCTATTGAACATATTTTAGCAATTGTACTGGATCTAGGAATAAAGAGATTATTTAAATCCTAATCTATGTCCTATAGAAATCACAGTTTAGTTGTGGGGAAAAGCCAGTGAACAGTATATAAGTGATAGTTTAAGCCATGGATATGAATACATTTTTTATTTGCCGTTCAAGTTCTTAAGAAATTTTTAAAATACACCTTTTTATTCTACAGTGGAGTTCATAAATTTTGTCTTTTCTGTTTGTCAGCTCTAGAAGGAGTTGATTGGAACTAGGAATACAAGGATGTGGGTGAAATTATTGTAGTAGTAATATAAATGATGCATGTAATATAAATGATGAAAATTTAAAAATGGGTATGTATTTTAAGAGTTTAAGAGGTACTGTACTTCAAAGTACACTAATATTTTTGAACTACAAATTTTTACTTGTATGGTTATGACTGTCTTTTGTTTTGATGATTGTATAGCCAGAAGGTAAATCATACCAACTAAGAATCCAAAAACCTAATACTGGGAAACAAATTATATATTTTCTAACCAGTGTAGAATTCTTTTTTTTTTTCACCTGTGTATGGAGTTTGGTATGGGTAGTAAAATACAAACAGCAATATGATTGGAAGAAATTGTTTTTCAAGTTTGCATGGGTTTGTGTTTGTTTTTTTCTTTGTTTGTTGTGGGGGGCTGCTTTGTTCTTTTTTTTTTTAATGAATTTTGCAGTTCATTGATCAAGTTTATCAACACAGATTTTGAAAACTACTGATGGCAGTGAAAATGCCATTAACACCTTGATCTGAAGACAAGTGAGCAGTGAGCTCGTGCTTGGATAATTTCTTTATTCCATGTATACCAAGGCCTCTTTGGAATGTCAGATTCTGAATGCTCACAATTTTATGACAAACTTACAGATGTTTCTGCCCAAGTTATTTCTCAGCTTCTTCATCTAAAACCACTAGATTGTCTTCGTTGAAATTGAGCAGTTTTATCACCCTATTCCACTTAATAGTTTTGAGCAAAAAAATGGACAAAGCAATTGTGGGAAAATAATCTTTCACTATAATCATAAATGGAACAAAACCAAACCACTTTAAGGCTGATAGTATTCAAACTTAAGTACTGTTAGAAACACAACAAACTAACTGACTTTTTTTAGTTGTAGAAATCCTCCTGAAGAATTGAAGTTCAACTACTTCTAATCAGCTTTCTATCATGTTGAAATTTATAATTGCTAATATCTTCTGTATTTGAGAATCAGTACGGAAAAGTTTGCTATGAAAAATTTTGGGAATATAAGACATTAAAATTGTTTTCAAGTCTTCAATCTCATAAGCAAAATCATATATCTCAATGAGCAGGGGTTTCATATATATATATGAATATATATACACATACACAAAAGCTTGATATATATATATATATATATATATATATATATATATATATATAAAGTAGAAACTTTAAAATTGTTTTAGATTTTGAAAGTAGAAAACACATTTAAAAGTCTCTATGGTCATTGAATTTAACCAGGCGATTTCAGGTGGTTTAAAAAATATACAACTTCACACCTGCTGGATAATGGGCCTAAACTTCATATTATAAGTCAATCAACTTTCTAAGATTTACAGACATTTCCTTATTGCTTTCAGGAGATAACATCATTCATGTATTGTGTTGTTTATTAGATTATGGGCAATGTAGGAATTTGAGACATTTTACTTTGAAAGTTAAATAAGCCAACTACCTCTGGTTAGTTAGCTTTTTACTCTAGTAGTTCTAGATATAGATGAGATGATATTTTAATCTTTTATTTTTTAGGTGCCACTTTATATGCCACCTTTTTCCTTAGGATCTTACCTAGCTCCCTTATTCAGAAGTTAGTGCTACTTTCTTTAATTCCACAAATTCTTCTTAAAATATTACCATGTGGCACTTTGCTAAGAACCAAGGATGTAAACATGAGAAACTCATAGTCCTCTACCCTCCCATAGGAAAGTACTTGTATTTTCTTCCGGCATTCAAGTTATTCTGTATTTCCCATTAGTGTCTAACAAAGGGCTCTTGTTTTATTCATCCCTTTCTCCCCAGCACCCAGGTAAATGCTCAACTCATAGATATATTTGATGAATGGAATTTTTGAAGTATATCCCTTTTCATAAAAATTTAATATCTTTTGCTTATTAAAGAGGATTGCTCTCTATTTTTCATGACTCAAATGGTTTTCTAATATGAGAGATTCGATGTAATCAGTATAAGAAAGAATGGTACAGAGGAAAAATAGGAACTCTGGCTGCCTACCTCTAAATTCCACTGTAACATAGACCATGGGTGTCTCTTCACACTATACACCACACAATGGCACAGAAGCTGGCTCACAGTGGGTACTAACACTCACTATTAGAAGCTCAGTCAGTTAATTGAGCAAGTGGGAGAATTATTGGTGGGCATGGTTCTCCACCCCATTACTTGATGTGTGATCTGGACTCTTTTTTTCCAACTCTACATGTCTGTTTCACTTTCTAGAAAACAGATTTAATCTTTGCAACAAGGTCAGATGTGAAGATTACGTGCAAGAAATGTTTATAAAAATATTTGGTAAGCTATACATTGCTAAACAATTACATTAATATTAACTATGACCTTTGTTTTGTTTTGTTTTGTTTTGCATTGCCTTCTACAAAGAGAGAAACCAAACAAAATAAGTTCTTCTAATTTCTCCTGCACATATTTTAATGATGTCATAGGATATTCGGAGTTTCTTCTCTGCCATTTCTTCTGTAGTATTATTGGTTTTGTTGAATCTCTGCCATTCAAATTATAGTTTTGAATGCTGACAGGTTTTCCAAATAGTTCACAAGGTAAATAACATCCAAAAGAATTTTCAATTTTAAGTCATTGTAGGGGGTTGGTAAATCTGAAAACATTTTTGGTGTATTTTTCTTAACTGGGAGGGAGAATTATCCTCATAGGAGTCTCAATAATTTTTTAAAATGCAGAAGTTTTAGTTTCATTATCATTTCTCAAGTTTTATCCGTACATCGAAATATATCACAACACGCTGACTATTATATGAGAAGGTAATTATTGATTCACTGATTTGCCCTTCTTTTTAATGCTCTGTAAAATTCCCTGTTCATTAGGGTAAGTATGATCTAAAATTCTCATCATAATTATTTATTGACCTTGAAAAAATCATGTATGTGCTTGTCCCATGTTTCCCTGTTTCCATAAAGTTATGAAATGTAAGTGTTGTAGCATAAACCTGAATATCAATCCTAGACATGTTTTATGTCCTTACCTGCCCCTCATTGCCAAAGAGATACAAGAATGTTCACAGAGATAATTATGTTTAAAGTCATAAAAGATTACTAATATTTAGTACTATTTATTTTTTACTGTTAGAAGTCTGAGTGGGCCTTCAACATTTACCAAATAAAAATTTAAATTTTATACATATCAAAAATATCACGTATGGAGTGCCTAATAAGTCTCATAACTTTAATTACAAGTAGCAAATATAAATAACGAAAGGTCTTATTTTTGTGTGCAATGTCTATTTGTATTAAAGGAGAGAGTCTTTCTAATGCCCATACAGTACTTTTCTATATAAAGATACTTAAAACTTTCTGAGGCTTTAAGGGAAAGGCAATCTTTTATTAATGATTATCCATGAGTTACTGACAAATTAAAAACAAGTTTTATCTACTTTGTATTCTAGAAAATATGTCTTACTCTTCTAGTGCCAGATTTTTATTGAAGAATATTAGGTTAGTTTATACACAAACAAGAAAATTACAATGAAAATAATAAAAATCTGGCAAGGTTAGTAAAGTAATTGGAATTAACATTCAAAAAGTCTACCTAGGGTCTTATCAAACACAAATCCTTTTAATACAAAATTTTTACTGGTTTGAAAAATTCAAGTAATAAACAGCTCTGTGGATTGAGGGCATTTGAAGGCAGAGATGGAATTTTTGCAGTTAATCTTATGTATGATTTGAATTTTTTGAATGCCATAATAGAATCTCAGATTTTAGTGTGGAAATTTAGAGGCTCCTTATTTCCGGCCTCATAAGTCAAATTCAATAAAACCATTTCTTTATTGATGTATACTTATTTCTGACTGGGTCTTAGCAAATGTTCCTCCTGTGATACAATGCTAAAGCTTCAAGTTAAATAAATCATCCACTGAAGATAATTCCTTCCAAAACAGATTAAAGTCCCTCTGAATTGGAGACTCTATCTTTGCCAAGTTTACTCATCTTTTATTTAACAAATATTTGTTGAGTTCCAGGCACTGTTCTAAGCACTGGAAAGCCAACAGTGAACAAAATACACACACACAAAAAAATCTCTGCCCTTATGGGACTTATGTTTTAGTGGAGGACACAGATAGTAAACAAATAAGTAAGTATGTGTAGCTTATGTTAGATAGTGATAGATATCCAAAAGAAAAATAAAGTAGGGAAAGGGAATAGGTAGTATCAGATATGTTTGTGAAATTTCGGAGTTGTATAAGAAAATACTCACTGAAATTTTATCATTAAGGTAAAGACCTGAAGGAAGTGAAGGAGGAAACCATTTGTTTCTCTGGAAAAAGAGAAGGCCAGCAATACAGAAGAGGCAGTGCAGAGGCCGAAAGCAGATGAGTGTGTAACAAAGGGTAGGAATAGCAAGAAGGCCAGTGTGACTGACATGGAAAAAATGAGAGGCCAGAGGAGTTCAGGGTTGGAAAAGTAAGGAGGTGATGGAAAAGCATGTAAAAGCTTCAGGTCATTGCTAAAAAAATTTTATCTCACTCTAAGATTGGTAGAAACCACTCAAGGATTTTAAGCAGGACTGATATGAACTTAAATTTAACCAGGGTTTTTTACATGACATGGTGCAACCAAAATGAAAGAAAGAAAGGAAGACAAGAAGGAGTACTAGGTAAATGGCTACTGAAATAATGCATAGAGGAGAGGAGAGGATAATGGCTCAGCCTGGGGTGAGAGCAAAACCAAAATGATTTGTTGAATGATTGAATGGAAAGTTTGAGGAAAAAAAGGAGTGCTGTGAATGAGATGCAATGGAAGAATAAAAATACAAGGAAATGGATCAAGCAAATGGAAACATGGAAGTGCCCTTCACTGAGATGGAAAAGAATGTGGATCAATCTCTCTCATTTCTTGGCAAACATATTTTAAGTTTCCCTTTAAATACTGTTCTATGTCTCACAATGTTTGATGAATACTCTTAAAGATCATTCTGTTCTAGGTCATATTTTTTTCTTATGACTTCTTTTTTAACAAAATCATTACCTAATACTATATTATCTAATTTCTAGTGATAGGAGTTTTTCCAATTTCCTTTAGTTATTAGTTTTCAGTTTTACTGAGATATATGGTGTTGAGTTTTAAAAATGTTTTAAGGATTATTTTTGCCCTGGCATACGATAAAAGTTTGTGAAGACCTGAAAAGAGTGTGTGTTTGGGTGTAGAGTGTATAATCATTTATTCAGTCATTTCTTAATTTGTACTTTGTCAGCCTTATCTATCAATTTTTGAAAGAGGTATATTCAACTCTTTAGCTAGGACTGCTAATTTACCTGTTAATCCTTGCAGTTCAGTCAGTCACATTCAGTATACCCAGAGACATTAACAGACTATTTCATTTATCAAGTTGTTCACTATTTTGAGTCTCTAGAAGGCAGAGACTGTGTTAGTCACTGAGACATTTGAAATAAGTAATACAAAGCCTGGATATAGAAAACCCTTACATCATCTTTGCTGAAGATTAGAACAATTGTCTATTAATGCAGAATTAATTTTAGAATATTTTCCCATGAGAATTATATACTTGAACTGATACTTCTGCATATTTTCCATAGTATCTTGTAATTGTCTAAAATATGCCTGTGCAGGCTGTGTGTGGGAACTAAGTAGATATCCATAACTTAATATCCTTAATTTAAATACATATATATATATATATATATATATATATACACACATATAAAATACATATATATATTTATTTATTGTGGGAATAGGTAGCCATATTGGAGTAAGGCAAGAATTCAAATATATATGCTCTACTTTATGTTCTTAAAGATTTTATTGGCACAAATACTAAGCAATGCTCCTAATTTATTTTTAACCTAATTTAACTAACCAGTTATAGGAAAATTTAATCTGTAGATATATTTTCATGATCTAAAAAGCTAAGTTTGATGATCTTAGGTAATCATTATCTTAATGCCTGATTAGGTTAGGCCTATAAAACAAGAAGATAAATGTTTTCATAAAATTCTAGAATCCACATATTAATTTTGTTTGTTTCAACTTTCTTATTTAAATTATAGTTAGTTAACATAAAGTATAATATTGATTTCAGGATAATTTAGTGATTCATCACTTACATATAACATCCAATGCTCATCCCAACAAGTGCCCACCCACTTAGCCCATCCCCCCATCCACCTCCCCTCCAACAACCCTCAGTTTGTTCTCTACACTCAAGTCTCTTATGATTTTCCTCCCTCTCTTTTTTTCCCCCCTTTCCCCTATGTTCATCTATTTGGTTTCTTAAATTCCACATATGAGTGAAATCGTAAGGATTTGTCTCTAACTGATTTATTTCGCTTAGCATAGTACACTCTAGCTCCAACCACGTTGTTGCAAACTGAAAGATTTTATTCCTTTGATGGCTGAGTAATATACATATACATATACATATATATATAATATATATACACACATATTATATACCAATATATTATATATATACACATATTATATACCAATGTATTATATACACACACACACACACACACACACACACACACATACACACACATACCACATCTTCTTTATAAAAATAGACATTTGGGGTCTATATTAATTTGACTCTTTACTACTTGTAATCTTATTACCAATTAAGTTTCTTTTTAATTTTTGGTGTTGATTACCTTCCATCCCTATAATATTCAAAGATAAATTCAATTACATCCCTTCACAGATACATTTTTCTTTATAATCCAAAACAAAACATGGACTTGATCCTCATTTATTGAGCATCTACCATGTACCTTTGTGCATCCCACAACTAGGGTGTACAGAAAGAAATTAAATATGCCAATAACATATATATCAACACCAATAACATATAAAAATGTCAATAAATTATAAAAAGGCAGTTGCTATAGTAATTGCTATGAAGAAAATATACTTGGGAATAATAACATTAGAGAGTGATGAGGCTGTGGCTACCTTAGAGGGGCCCCTATGAGAGGATAACATCTGACTTGAGACCATAGTGATGAGAAATAGGAGGTCATACAAATAGTTGGTGGATATTCTCATACTATCTTTCACTGAAAATATTAAAATCTGACCCATTGAATTGTTATTTCAAAAAGTCAATATCACAAAGTTTATATATAGATTTATAGTGAGTACAGTATTTTTAAAAAGTGGAGATTTATTACCACAAAGGTCCTAGAGATATCCATAATGTAATATATATATATATATATATATACACATTATATATATTTATATTTATATATTTATATACATAATATATATTTATATATATTTCATTGTGGGAATAGGTGACCATATTGGAGAATAAGGCAAGAATTCAAATGCATATGCTCTACTTTATGTTCTTAAAGATTTAGTCATTTTATTGGCACAAGTCCTAAACAATGCTCCTAATTTATTTAAAATATTGCATGTATTAATATTTATCTGCCTTACTGATATTTATGAAATAACTTATTTAATCATAGCTGAGGAGAAAAAAAGAAAATGTTAACAGATTTATTTTAAAAGTCAAAAATTTGCATTGGTGGTATACTGGTGAGCATAGCTGCCTTCCAAAGTCTAAAACTTAAATTCTTCAAAAAGTGCACCAATTTTTTTCATACAACCTTTTACTTAGTGTATGTCCTAAGAAAAACTCATGAATATGTTATTTGGGCTCGACTGTTTTGTCACCTTATTTCAAGTACCTCCCCCCCCCTTTTTTCCCCTTTAAAACCTATTCTCAATACGAAGTATTAATTTCAGTATGACAATGGTGAATTATTTTTGCCTACTTATGGGAAAAATAAACAGTCTGTGCAAACTTAAAAAAAAACCACTTCATTGCTATAGCCATTTGCATCTGCAACTGAACTCTTTAGAGAACTTGCAATAAATTAGATTTCGCTTATGATGCTTTTTTGAGCTTCAGAAGGTTATCTACTGTGTGTTTCTCTTCAAAAATTCATTTCACTCAAACTTGTTCTTCATCTTATTTTAACAAAGTCTCTTGCCTTCATCCTTTAAGGACATATAACAATAATCTGTTCAAATGACATTACCAGTATTAGAGGAAAGAAAAGCATAGCGACAGTCTATCAAAAAATACCTGTCTTCACTCCTTCTTATGGAAAGTACCAAAACATTTTAAGAATAGTACTGCCCTAACAGATAACAGAAAATGGAATGGGACTTTTGGAATCAGAAGTGGAAGAATATAAAAGATAACAAAACACAGTCTTCCTTTACTTCATTGCAACCTTCTTTTCTAAAATATCTGTTGTGGTGCCCATGTCTTGGAATAGTTATGCCTAGAAGTGATACTCAATGGTCCAATGGAAAAGTTATTGTATAATTTCCCCTTTTCAGAGAGTCATAATATACACCTGTATTATGAAGACTCTAGAAGTTGTGCAATCAAGAAATGTATTTTTTGTTGTTTAGTAGGGATTTCAAAGTATATTTAAGACTAGAATATTTCTCTCTCTAACCCACCCACTCAACTGTGTACCCAATGACAACTCTTCAAGACAGCAGGCAGAAAACTCCCTGTTGATTTTCTTCTGAATGTGGCCCTTGTTTCTCATACTTTTCATTGTTGGGTGTTGCACCCTGGTAGTTTCTTACCCTGCCCAGATTTGGATGCACACTCCTTAAAAGAAAAATGAATATTCATAATGAGTCAGTCTTGAAAACATGAAAAAGAGGTTCCATTCAAAGCAGAAAAGTTTTCAAGTTAGAAATCTTTGCAGACTGTTAGATATAATTTCACTACCATTGTCAGAACATTCTAAATCTGAAATTAGAAAAAATAATGCTTCTTTTCAAAATAAAAATATATAAAAATTACAAACATTTGGAAGTCAGAATTGAAGTAACAACTTCAGAAGTTTTCATTTTAATTAGCTTACCCTATTTATATCTAATATTGGCTTTCTGCTTAAATATTGGCATTTTAAAATCATATTTTATGGTCTTGGTTTTGTTATATTTGCAAATCAGTCAAGACTTATCAAGGTCTGATGAAAAACTCCTTCAGAGAACTGACAGAATAACCATTTCTTGAATGTCAGCTGCAGAAAATTTACATTGGCCAGGAAGTTAAGAGATGTTCATTCCAGTCTTCTTGGTCAGTAATTATTTAAGGGACCTAAAACAAATCAGTTAGACTTTTCTTGTATTTAATGTCCTCATTTGTAAAATGAAGATGCCCAATGACGAGAGTTGTTGTTTTTATCTGTAATATCATATGATTCCAAACATAAGAAAATAATATTCTGAAGCATATTTCTAAGTAATAAATGGAATTTCCACCAGATGAATGTGAACTGTCCATGTGCAGGATTCCAACGTGGCTTAAGTTTATAATAACAAAAAAGAGCACGTGTTAAATATGCATTATAGCTCATGCAAAACTTTTTTAAATATTATATTAACTCCTAGAATAGCCCTATATTTATGATACTATCATCCCCATTTTCTGCATAAGGGAACAACAGTGCAGACAAGTTAAATGTCTTGTCTATTAGTCACAGAGAGAGAAAAAGCTGAGCTGAAACTCAAACTTAAGTATCTCACTCTAAAGCCAATGGCTTTTCTACACTTCCGAGGAGTTTTCTATTAGTACATACAATTACTCAGTTGTATCAAACAACACAACAATGATTGTTTCTTGCTTTCCTTTCTAATTATTTTTAAATGAAAGCAGTTGCATTTAGCAGGAAATGTGTTAATCACTCTCTTTCTTTTCCAAAGAGCAAAGGGTACCTTAAAAGCATTCCTGAGGTTTCTTTCTCAAAGTGGAGGCTTCTTTTGTTCTCCACAATTGATAGTCTTCATCTACCAATTCCTCTGTTATAAATGTGTTAAACAGACTCTGAGAGCGGTAAAGTGTTACATTATTGTCTTTGGATTGCTGTCATTAGTACTTACCTAATTAGAATAGCATTGCAAAATAAACCATTTTTCCTTCAGTATGCATTTTATACAGTAGGAAGTCCACTCAACACTGTGTTGTTTGATCATAATCCACTAAAGTAAGATGTAGTTGAGGCATCTCTGAATTTTACCAGCTATTAAGGGTTCAGTGGTTCACAATCAGTGCACATCTGCTATGGGTGTCAACCCAGTATACTCATCTCCTCTCACGAGTTCTCTTTGGGTACCAAAGAGAGCTTTTAAACAGCCACTAATAAGTACTGATGCATCCCCTGAGATTGTATTTGTGCATACATACAGGGCAAAGTAACCATTATATAAATACTTCAGTTACTGGAATCACTCCAGTATTATTTAATCCACATTTCAATACATTAATTACATGGCACCCCCATGAAGTATGCAAGTGCTTTTATTTCCATAGGCAAGCCAAAGTAATTAACCTAATTCTAAGTAAATTAAATAAAATGAGGTTATAGGGGGAAGTCAACAATACATTTGCCCGGATTGGAGTTAAAGATTTTTGAGACCCATTTTTAAACCCAAAATGTGATTTCATAGACTATGCAGAGCTCTATAAATATTATTTATTGGGAATAAAATCAGGAGGCATAATCTGTTTATAGAATCAAGAACTGAGTTTTTGTAAAGATTATTGTTTACCAGCATCAATATACTGAAGGAATGAACAATATTTTAGAGAATCTATTTTGAAATTTATCCAAACATGTTTGTGCCCATACAGGTGCAGGATTAAATGAGGAGCCTTACTTTTTTTTTTTTTGTTTATAAATTCATCTGTATTTGTCACATTTTGTTTTTTTAATTAAAAAAATTAATGTTATTTATTTTTGAGAGAGAGAGAAAGAGAGAGAAGGAAACACAGACTCTGAAGCAGGCTCCAAGCTGTCAGCACAAGCTTGATGTGGGGCTCCAACCCACAAACTGGTGAGATCACGACCTGAGCTGAAGTCAGATGCTTAACTGACTGAGCCCCCCAGCCACCCCCCAAAGGAAGACTATTTTAAAATAAATTTTTATGAGAAATTTTCTGAATTGTTTCCTCATGCAAAAATTTCTTGTTCAATCACCAACAACCTGTTAAAAAAGCAAATTTAAAAGCCGCCTGGCTATTGATGGTGAGCATTTTAGATTATAGTATCTGTATAAGAGATACAAATTTATTGTGTTTACGGTAAGCCTAATATGAAAGGAAAGAATTCCTGTAGGGTCTGCAATTTAAACATTTTCCTATCATTATTTAGCACCTATAATTTCACCCAAATTATCAGGTTCAGCTGAGTTTGTTCAAAAAAACCCAACCAACTAAACAAACAACTGGAATGAAGAGAAGAAGCTGCAGGTGCAGACACATGAAATACAAAAAACAAACAAGTAAAATGCAAATACAAAGCCATGTCTTTATTTAGTTTGGAGAAAAGGGTCCAATTAATTTCCAATTAACTAAATCTGAAATTGGAAACCTGCAGCAAACAAGTATGATTGAATTCCAAATATGCAAACTTGACTGTAAGGAAGATTCAGGAGAACACATTTTGGTTCTTTCAAAATACAGGTACTCCCAAATCTCCAAAGGGAATGTATCCTGCTACAAATACACATTGGGAATAATGATTTAAAAATATTACAAACCATGAAAAAATGTCTTTCTAAAATTTCTAGTTATCTTTTCTGTTCTAAGCAATGTCTCTACTGCTTCTACCGGTACTTAAGGCAGTTAAAAGTTATTGTCAAAAAATGTGAATTCAATTTGTACCCTTTGAGACTCATATTCTTTGTTCAAAAGAACTAGTGATTTCTGTTTGGTACCAGACAACTCTGAGCAGCTCTGCTAAAGATTCTGAACCCATGCTGAGAACAAATGCTTCAAATCTCAAAGTCAACACAAGTGGAAGATGCAGAAGTAGTAAAACAAACAAGCTCAAATTTTTCAAACTCTCATCCAAATAAGAGCGAGGGCAGTGACTTCTCAATCAGATATCAGTCTTGGCACAGGAGTCATTGGTTCTTTAGACTAAGCAGATAGAAGAAAACAGGGTAAAAAAAAATTCATACTCATTAGGCTGTCAGGATGTGTGTGGCGAAAAGATAGTTGTTTGAAAAGAAATAATAGATTGTGAAGATGAACATCTTTCTAAGCACCACTCAAATTGTCTCTGGTTGTAGCACATTATTTTGCTTGTTTTAGGCCACAGGGATGTGCTGTAAAAGCGGACTCTATTTCTCCAAGGAACGGAATTGCTTTTTAATTATTTCTGGCTCAACAGAAGCACAAATCAAAGAAGCAATGTGTTTAATTTGATGAAATAGCTAACAAAAAGGGGGACGGTGATTAAAAAATAATAGCCTGTTAGACATATAGGCAAAAATATAAGGATATTCCGGGATTAAAACAGTATAGACATTTTCCTTCCCTATACCTCTCTGATCTTTCCTCCACATGTTTTACATTTGATGAAAATGGGTAAACAATAGATGTTTAAAAATACAAAAAAAAAGGACTCCCAAATATATAAAAATACAAAGTTATTCCAAGATTAAAATAAAAGAGGGGAAAGATAAAGTCCCTCCCCCTCCATCATATAAACTTGTTTCCCAAGTGACTTACACTAATCAAAATATCTAAAGAGCAATGATTTTAAAACAAACAACAAAAATAATGGTCTCTCAAACATGTAGTAGATAAATAATACAAAGACATTACAGGATTAAAATAAAATAGACTAAAGATAAATCCTTTTCTCCCTCTCACCCTTCCCCCCATCACACTGAATATTTTTCTCCATGTGCTTTCTGTGTTCATATCCATGACACTTTGAATTAATTCTTTCCCCTGAGGGATGGATTACTTTATCTAGTCCGGGCATTTCTGTAGTTGACAATGAACCCATGAATTAATCTGAATATAGAAACTAATTACAATAAAACCTGCTCAGTGTCCTCGCTTAAAACATTTCCTTACCCTTAAATGTTAATCTTTAAAAGACCGAGGCAATTGGCACAAAGGCAATGTTTCCCATCTAAGGAACTTTTTATTCTTCCTACACTGATACAAGTGATTGTCAGTGAGAGAGTCAGTGAGGTAGCATTATGCTTTAGGTTATCAGAGCACTGCTTGGGTAATTGCATCCACATGGTCTAAAAGGTCAAAACAACTAAAAGTTTTAAGGAGAATTTAATGAAAACTGTGGAGGAAAAAAATGGTTGACATAATAGAAGCAAAAGTCATTAAATAGAAAGGAGACAATTGAAGTCATGTATCCCCCTGGGTGCTTTTCACATTTCCCTCTGCCCCACTCCTAATCTGACAGATGAAGAAATAGAGAAGTGTATATATATGGTTGATGATCCATTCAGGATTATATATAAATATTTTGAGACAAATATGTATATACCTTCTTAAAATATCAGGAAAATACATGGAATCTTTAGAATGTCTTTGACTTCTCAAGATTCTAAACATGGTTTCCAAACTCTTATTGAGTAGGAAAAATAAATATTCCCTATGCATATCATGGCCCTTGCATGTTTTTATATTCAAGATCCTAGGACTACGTAATGAACATAGTTAAGCCATCAGCAGTAAAAAGTAATTTGCTATTTCCTGTAGAACCCTAGAATGTAAAAGTTTATAGGAAATTTAGAGTAGCCTAACTCAATCCTCTCATTATGTAGATGAAAAACAATGAAAATCAAATGGATGAAATTTCCTGCCCAAAGGTCCCTGGACTAGGACCTAAACTCTTTGTTTCTAAATCCGTTTCTTTTCCCACCATGCCTTAATTATCTCAAACAGTCTGATGTACACACAGACAATGCAAATAATTACATTCAGGTGGGAGTGGATTTATCTTTACTCCATGGAAAGTTTGGTCTGGAGATGGGTTAACATGGAAGCCCTACCTCACCTCTAAGCAGACTAAGGGGGAAAAAATTATCAGGGAGGAAATACCTAGAGACTTATTGTGTCTTTCTTATGCTATCCGTAAATTGCGCTCCTAAACCTGAAGGCAAAATAGAAATCATTATTTTAATTACCTTAAGCAGTAGCTGTAGACTGTGTGCACTAAAGATGTTACATCATATTATCTTTGTTAATGGTAGATAAAAACAGCTCAGGGGCACTTGGGTGGCTCAGTCGTTCGAGCATCCGACTTCAGCTCAGGTCATGATCTTGCAGTTTGTGGGTTCAAGCCCCGCATCAGGTTCTGTGCTGACAGCTCAGAGCCTGGAACCTGTTTTAGATTCTGTGTCTCCCTTTCTCTCTGCCCCTCCCTTGCTCACACTCTGCCTCTCTCTGTCTCAAAAATAAACATTAAAAAAAAATTTTTTTAAAAAACAGTTCAGATTTTTTTCCAATTCACAAATACTGTCTGGAAATTTAAACACAGTATTCCGCACGCTGCCTTCTGTTACCACCAGTCAAAGGCAGCCCTTGTCTCAAAGTCCTCTTTGCTGATAATTTCCTTTAAGGTATAAACGTATTTTGCTTCTGTATGACATTTGACATTGTTAAATAATCAGATTCCTGATATTTTGCTTCAATAATTTGTTCCTCTGTTCATATTTTAGAAATGCCCTTAAAGTGACAGATCCCCCGGATGCAATACAGGGATAAGTCCTGTTCCTGTCTTCCAGGAGGATCCCCTTGGTGGAACACATGAAACCCCCTTGGGTTTCTTTCATTCATCTGCATCTTCCATTGGAATCAGAGATCTGCCCTCAGAATAGTTCTCTTCCCATGTGATGATTTTTTCTTGGCAGTTTTGGTATTTCCATGGTTTCAACAGGACCTGTGTTGGTTATTACTAAGCACCCTGTTATCGTTCCTGATTTTAGGGTCCTAAATCTATAGCTTCAACCCTTATTTCCATTTGGTCCTTACTTTTGTTTTTATTTAAAAAAATTTTTAACATTTTTATTTATTTTTGAGATACAGAGAAAGAGCATAAGCAGAGGAGGGGCAGGGAGAGAGGGAGACAAAATCTGAAGCAGGCTCCAGGCTCTGAGCTATCAGCACAGAGCCTGACACGGGGTTCAAACCTACCAACTATGAGCTTGTGACCTGAGCTGAAGTCAGACGCTCAACCAACTGAGCCACCCAGTCTCCCCAGTCCTTATTTTCAAGTGTCCATTCAGATTTTGCACATCTGTACTTTTGTGATTTCTCAATCCTTCAAATTCACATCCCAAACTTTGGCATGTTTCCTCTGAGACTTGCTCATCCTCCTGAATTTCTTTCTCCATTGGTTATCTAAACCAGATAATTCAGTCATTTGTGGATACATCCCCATTTTTAGACCTTTACATACAGTTGGTCCTTTAGTCCTGCCAATGGACATATCTCTGGAATCCAGCCATCCTCACCTGCATCTTACCTATCATATTCTAGTCATGGCCCTCATCCTGTCTTAAGAAAAAGCTCTGGGTGGCTCAGTCAGTTAAGTGTCCGACTTCAGTTCAGGTCATGATCTCATAGTTCACAAGTTCAAGCCCTGTATCAGGCTCTGTGTTGACAGCTCAAAACCAAGAGCCTGCTTCAGATTCTTTGTCTCCCTCTCTATCTGCCTCTCCCCTGCTCTGTCTCTTTCTCTCTCTCAAAAATAAATAAACTTTAAAGAAAAAGCTCTAGTAAGTTGCTCACAACTTTTTAAAGGATAACAATACATATAAGATAACCTCTAAATATATAATTCTTAGGGGAAAATATCACTCTCAGAAGGAATGTATGCAGAGGCAGCTTCTTTGCCAGAGAAATCGTAGAAATAATCACAAAAAATATATAGACTACTCCCTGACACATTCTTAAATAATTCAAGAGTCATAATTAATTTTGACAATACTAGAAGCAACTTTCAACATTACTGGAAGAAGTATTGATGAGCCAATATTGCAAAATCTGGTCTGCTCCGGTTAATATTCTCTATTAGGTGAATATTTATGGGATTCAATTTTAATTATGAGTATCACATAGGCAGTACATGGATTTTAGTATGTTTTGATTTTCATCTGCATTTCTAATACAATATATATGTAAACATGGTATTGATCACATGAACTCAAATGTTTTTTAACTACCCACCAAAGAATGCACTATCAAAAATTAAAGCTAGTGGCGCCTGGGTGGCTCAGTCGGTTAAGTGACCAACTTCAGCTCAGGTCATGATCTCATGGTTTGTGAGTTCGAGTCCCGTGTCGGGCTCTGTGCTGACAGCTCAGAGCCTGGAGCCTGCTTCTGATTCTGTGTCTCCCTCTCTCTCTGCCCCTCCCCCACTCATGCTCTGTCTCAGAAATAAACATTAAAAAAATTTTTTTTAATTAAAGCTATATTCTTGAGTTTTAATTTGTCTAGTCTTTGAATACTAAATTTTACTTAAACATTATTTTTGATGAAAAATAACTCTCATTTTTCAATTCACTTCAAAAGGGCAAAGATAAAAGCTGCAACAGCACTGTAGATCATTTTTATCAGAAATTTTAGTCCTAGATATGTTCGAAAAAGTTTAAAAACTCAAATAAAGAAATACTGACATCCAAACTTCTAAACATTTCACTAAATATCAAACCCTTAAGGTTTCTCACTCTCACCTCAGAGCTCCCATAATGGCCCTCATAATTCATGTCAGCAGGGGCTGGTTGAGAGGCTTGTCATGGTTCTGCAATGTCATTCTTCAATTTACTCATGTGTTCCTGGTGTAGTAAGGAATAAAAAGTCTTGCAGATAGCCACATTAGGTCCAGAAAGCAGTATCAAGAAAAAAGTTTTTAACAGAAAAATGTTTCTGGTTATATACCTGGAGCCACAGTTATGTATTAGATACAGTTATCCCCTGTCAAAATTTAAATAAATGTGATCCTTCCCCTAGTATATGCCAGCTAAACATGAAATTTAAAGTATAAGTATCGTGGATTGCCTGGGTGGTTCAGGCGGTTGAGCATCCAGCTTTTGATTTCAGCTCAGGTCATGATCCCAGGGTCATAGGATCAAGCCCAGCATTGGGCTCTGTGCTTAGTATGGAGTCTACTTGAGATTCTCTCTCTCTCTGTCTCTCTGGATCTATCTCTCTCTCTCTGTCTCTCAAAATTAAAAAAATAAGTATAAAAAAGTATAATTATCTTAGATATTTAAAGATAGGGATTCATTAATATGTGCATTTTGGAACATACTGCTTGATATTTAAACACCTTCATCAAATGTGTCATTTCAAATTTCTTTTTTTTCTAAAGCTTCACCTCCATCCCCTATTTAGATAGGACAGCATGTTATTGTCATTTTTTTTTTACCTCATGTAATATAGCTTTGGTTGAACACAGGTATATTTCATTAGTATACCTTATATCTAGTTTTGACCTTTCATTGTGACTTTCAGCTTAGAAAAGAACTTAAGACAACCATAGAAGTGAGAACTTGAGGAGGATTATTTTTCAGATCTCCCTTTGCTATTTGGAGGTCAATTGGTCGGCATCAGGAAAGACAAGGTTACTATATCTAATCATAGTTCTAGCAATTCATGCTGTTAGGGCACTGATATTAAGAGGAAATGTAGAGAAACATTTTTTTTTTTAATGAAAGTAGAATACTGTGAAGGTTTGAAGGCTCAGTAACTAAAGCACCTACCATCATAGACTGTAGGAATGGCTTAACAAGCTAACATTGACTCTAGGTGCCTGAAGTTTCAGATGCCCCAGATTGACAGTTGGCCCAGAAATGGTAACCTTGTTAACCCAAGATGATTCTGAATTTAGAAGTACACTGAAGAGGAACAGTGCTTCTCTTTTTTGTGTGAAGAAGTAAGAAACAGGCTTTTCTGTGCTTGAACAACCTTGCCCATTAGGGAGCAGTAAATAAAATCCACATGTATGAAATGGATTTATCCAGTGTTCTGTTTGTTTTTTATGTGGGTTTTTTTTTTTTTTGCTAACTATTGTCACATATAGGTCATCGGGATACAATTTTGCACACACACAAAATTTAATGCATCTCGCAGAGTCCATCAACTAAGCAAGATATCAATCAGAAAATGCTGTTTTAAAAATTTCAAGATAAACATGTTTCAGTTATTTTCTTTTGTTATTGTTTTTATGGTCTTCTTTATATAAACACAGAAAAAAAAGCTAGTCCATCATTTTGCCCATGTAAGATGATCAGGAAACTAAAATTGGATAACTTACAGAAAGGATGAATTTGCTTTATTGGAATAACATATCAAAGCAGAGATATCTGTATTAATTGCTATGACTATTTTAAACTAAAGAGACAAATCTTTAAGATGTTTTGCTGTTAGGGGCACCTGGGTAGTTCAGTAGGTTAAGTGTCGGACTCTTGATTTCAGCTCAAATCATGATCTCACAGTCATGAGATCGGGCTCCGTGATGGGCCTGGAATCTGCTTAAGATTCTCTGTCTCTCCCCTCTGTCCCTCCCCAACTTGGGTTCTCTCTCTCTTTCTCAAAAAAAAAAAAAAAAAAGACTTTTTGCTGTTAATATATTAGGAATAAAATTTCCAAATGTACACAGAATTTTTGGAAAATACCCCCAAAAAACCTCCCAAATAAGTTTCTAAATCAATCATGTTTTACTTTCATTCTTTTCTCTCTTCAATTTTGTCAAATGCAGAATCCATAAAAATTAATTAATTAAATAAATAAATAATTAATTAATTTAATAAGCTTTAGATACAGAAAGCTGTGAATTATTTCCTGAGCATAAAATCTAGGAGTTAGAAATTCTGAGTCAAAACATAATGAAAATGAAGAGTCTTTTATTCTGTGTCACAAATGTTTTGCGTTTGGATGCCAGTAGCTCAAGTTTCCCTTTTATTCTTGCCTTTTCAATGAACACAGTTTCTCATTTTGTTTCATTTGGTATATTTTAACCAATTTACTAACTGACCAATGGTTTCTCTTTGGATAAATCAGGGGGCTCTGATACCATACAAATCCTGTCTGTGACTGTTTTTGCAAATAAAGTTTTATTGCCACATAGACCTATCCATCTGTGTCTTGTCTATGGCAAAGACAAGCACTGCCTCCATGTTTTCAGATTTGAGTAGTTGGAACAGAGACATTATGGTCCACAAAGCCTAACATATTTATTATCAGAATATTAACAGAAAAATGACTGGTAATGCCTTGTGTAAATGGGTGTTTGTTTTATTTCCTAAAAGTACAATGATTTCATCTACTTTCATTTTTTTCCTTTGCTCATTTTTAAAAATATATTATCTCCAACAGGCTTTCACCACTGTTCTCCAATTTTCTTTTTTTAAATTTATTAATTTATGATACTTATTTTCTTTTTTTTTTAAGTTTACTTATTTATTTTGAGATATAGAGAGAACGAGCGAGGGAGGGGCAGAGAGAGATGGGGACAGAGGACCCAAGCAGACTCTGTGCTGACAGCAGAGAGCCTGATGTGGGGCTCAAACTCACGAAATGAGATCATGACCTGAACCGAAATCAAGAGTTGGACATTTAACCAACTGAGCCAACCAGGAGCCCCTATGACACTTATTTTCATATCAGTGCATATATGTGTATTTTTAATTTCTGTGTTACATTCAATTATATGCATGTATCTCAACTTCATGTTATTTTTATAAACTGAAGTCAATTATGTTTAGAAAAGTTGTTACAATGTAGCTATGTATAATAGACCGTAATTATAAGGATTCCCCCATTATGCCCTTTGTAATATTGATAGAAAATATACCCGAAAGATTATTTGTGTGACCCATTTCTTTTGCTCTTATGCACATATCAGTAACTAAAATTAATTTTTCCCTTTCAGGAACTTGTGTGCACATGTAGTCTCCAAAGATGCATTACTTGCCTTCATCAGACAATACCAAAACCTAAAGCTTGAAATCTTCATTGAAAACACTGAAAACATTAATTCCTTAAAATTAGTCTTTTAAATTTTTCCATAAGATTAAAACTAAAACTTTATACTGAACTCACATATGCAAGCAGCACATGCAGCTGAGAATTTGAGCTAAAGAGCTCCAGTGTTATCCCTTGTTCTGTCTGAAAAAAGGCTTTGAAACTATAAGACATTAGAATGGATGCTAGATATCCCTGGGTATTCCCTCCTTGACCAACACAGGCATTTTTTTTTACTAATTCAAATTATAAATAAAAACTTTTTCACTTTATATTCAGTTTGTATCAATCGACTACTTGGTACAAGTGAAATGCAAATGGTCCCTGCTCTGAAGGAGCTTAAAGCCTATTCTAGTGGGATAGGCAAATATCAATGAAATAACTTCATAAATAATATAAATCCATGGGGCCCTTGGTGGCTCAGTTGGTTAAGCTTCGACTCGGATCACGATTTCACAGTTCATGAATTCAAGACTCACGTTGGGTTGTCTGTCAGCACCGAGCCCACTTGGGATCCTCTGTCCCCCTCTCTCTCTGCCCCTCCCCTGATCACTTTTTCTCTCTCTTTCTCTCTCAAAAACAAACATTTTAAAAAATAATATAAATCCACAAGATAATTCTGTTAGTCCTTCCAACATCTTTCTACCACAGTAAGCGGTAGAATTATAACAGAATTCTGACCAACTCAATCTAAGGGGGAGTCTGCTAGGAATTTCTAGGAAAAAGCTTTGCTTTTCTAATACAAAGAAGCAGAATCCACTGGCATGTAACTTCCCACTTCTGCTTTTGCCTGGAATATAAATGTGAAATGTGGATGGGTGTACAACATGTATTATGAGACCTTGTAGTGACAGGTGTGAAAATAAAGTCTACGCCCTCCAGATGTTGTAATGTGAGAGGTCAGAAAGGCCTTGCTCCAGACTCATTAGTCTATGAGACAAATAAACTCCAATTGTTGTTGCTTCTTCATTTGGTTTGGATTTGTAGGTGTGCGTATTCCTTATTGATATGAAATTCAGTTGTGATGAGTGATGCAGAACTGAGATACATAGTATCTCAAAAAACATAAAATGGGGTGATTTGTTACATACGTAGGCATCCTGGAAGTGACGATTGCCATGGGATATGAAAAATGAGTAGGAAGTACCTTGGTGAAGAGGTGAGCTATGAAAAAATAGGGAAAGGAACCTAAGAAAAGGAACCCAGAGGAGCCTAAGGAGGTGAGTGTACAGAGAATGGAATGGAAAAGGGTTGGTTCAATCTGAAGATGGAGATTACAGCCTATAAATGCTATTACAGAGTTCTGTCTTTATTATGGCATCTTCTTTTAGACCAAGCAGAGGTATGAAATGATCAGGGTTTGGGTTTTTTTAATCTTTAAGTTTATTCCCTTTATATTTTAGTTAACGGGTTGGAAGTGTCCAAAGAAAACACATGTAGACAAATTAGCAACCTATTGCAGTAGTTCCACGCAAGAGATGATGGTGGCCAAAACAAAGGAGACCATGATAGACAGAGTAAGCTGGTATTTGGCAGTGGGAAAGATCTATCAGATTTATAAGAGAGGGATCAATAGGAAAGGTGTCAATGGCCTTTCTAAGTGCAAGAATGACAGCGCTGGTCCCTGTGGTAGATAACAATGACCAAGGACAAGAAATGGGTGGTGAAGATCAAGGGTTTGGTTTTATGCCTATTGAGTTTGACATAGCTTTGATATTTCTAAAAGACATATAAGGTTGGAAGTCATGTATACGGCTCTAAAAATAGAAAAGGAAGAGATATAAATTTGAAACTTTTCTGACTATAAATGTTGATTGAAACTAAGAAACTAAAAATCAGATCATGGAGTCAGGAAAAGAAAGGGTTTAGGATGAACCTTTAATGACCCCCTGCAGGTAACAGATGAAGAGACAAAGTTGTGCCTCTCGAAGCTGACAACAAAGTGTAGGATGAGACATAGAAGAATAGCCATAAAAATCCTGTGAAAAAGGGGTCAAGAAAATAGAGGGTTTTAAGAATTGAAGGAGCGCTCAACATTATCAAATGCAAATAAGATGAGGGCTTAGTTGGTGTTTAATACTGTAAATACGGCAAAATGTTTGGAATTGGTGAATTCAGTTGGTGAGCATAGTCTTCATTCAATTGTTCTTGCAACTTTTACATAGATTTGAGGTTTTTTTTCAAAATAAAAACATCGGAAACAATAACTCAAACTAAAAGTTAAATATTTAAAAAATGCAATTG
The DNA here is from genome assembly GCF_027475565.1 of Acinonyx jubatus. Lineage (NCBI taxonomy): Eukaryota > Metazoa > Chordata > Mammalia > Carnivora > Felidae > Acinonyx > Acinonyx jubatus. The sequence continues at coordinate 57,476,520 of NC_069394.1, forward strand.
AGGATTGACTGAACAAATCAGTGCTATGTCTTGTTAAAGCTCACCAACCAAAAGCCACCAGAGCACCTGTAGTTCAAAAGGTAATTTATTTAGATCATATGTAGCAAGGGAGAAAGCACTCCAAAGGAAGGTGAAACATCTCAGCAAAAGATTTGGATGAGACTTTGTGAAGGGTTTGGGAATGTGCTGGTTGATTCTAAGGCACATTTAAGGAAGCCAAGACCAATTATGAATTGGATATTGTCAAAAAGCAAGGACAATTTGGTGATTGCTTATTTTAATTTTTATCTAGGACATGTATGGATGAAAGCAAGCTTTCATAGGTAAAAGATAAGCAGTCACTTACATTAGGTAGAAGAGGGGGATGCTAAGCTATCGTGTGTGTGTGTGTGTGTGTGTGTGTGTGTGTGTGTGGTTACAGTATGATATTTTCTATGTTTTATTCCAAACATGAGCATAGAATGGTCTTCTTTGCTTGTTTATGTTCAATTGGCAACATGACAAATTTGTACATTTAAGCTTAGGAAAGACACTGATTTTTCTGCTTCATTGGGAGACGCATGACCAACTAGAACTAGATCACAAGAAAACGATTTCCTCAAGAGCTTTGGTAGATAATGCCCAACAGTATTCCAAAGTCACAGATACTTAGTCCTAAAGCAGACAGCTTCCATTTTTCTACATCTAGTCAATACTTAGCATTGATAGTCTTTCAATTTTAGCTATTCTGCTATATTAGCATTGGTTTCTCATTGTGATTTTAATTTGTATATTTCTCAAGTACCACTGAGGTTGAACTGTGCGTGTATTGTCCATGTGGACACTCTCTTTTGCAAAATACTCATTCAACACTTCAACACTCTTGTCCACTTTTTCCAATGAGCTTTCTGTCTCTTTATTATTGATTTCTCCTTCTTTATGTATTAGAGATACATAAGCTTTTGCCATTATACATTTTGAGGGTTTTTTTTTCTGTCACCGTGGAATGATTTTTCAATTCTTAATGGTGCCTTTTGATGAAGAGAAGCTTTAACGTCCATTCAATTTAAAATCTTTTATTTTATGGCTTCTAAATTTTGTCCCACTTAAAAGATATTTTTTCTCCCAAAGGCTATGAACATAATCTTTTATATTGTGTTCTAGAAGCTTTATTATTTTGCCTTTACATATAGAGCTACAAACCAAGGAAGCTGAGTTTTGTATATGGCATGAGGTAAGAGCCTCTTTGCAGAGGGATATATATTCAGTTGCCTCAGCACTGTTTATCAGAAAGAGACTTCCGGGGCGCCTGGGTGGCTCAGTTGGTTAAGCTTCCGACTTCAGCTCAGGTCATGATCTCGTGATCCGTGAGTTCAAGCCCCACGTCGGGCTCTGTGCTGACAGCTCAGAGCCTGGAGCCCATTTCAGATTCTGTGTCTCCCTCTCTCTCTGCCCCTCCCCTGTTCATGCTCTGTCTCTCTCTGTCTCAAAAATAAATAAATGTTAAAAAAAAAAAAGAAAGAGATTTCCTTCCTATCAACACTGCAGGTTCAGCATTGTATTAAATAAGGAGTTCATATATTTTTGCCTTTGTTTCTGGAGTTCCACTCATATTCCACTGGTTTAGTACTTTTTCTTGTGTCAGTTCCACATAAGTGTATCCTTTTCATGAATGTTGATATCTGGTCAAAGAAATCTTTGAGTATTATACTTCTCATTTCAAGTTATGCTTAATCCTTTGCCTTTGCATATAAATTGTAGAATCAGCTTGTTAATTCACACACACACACACACACACACACACACACAAATAGCTTTTGATGAAGGATTGCATTGACTATGCAGATAAGTTTGAATAAGTTGATATTTTTACACTGCTGGTTGTTTAATTAATGAACATAGTATATCCTTCTAATCTTGTCTTTAATATTTACTTTATCCTAGTTTGGTATGATTTTACTGTCCTCTAACTCCATTTAAGAAGCATAGATCACTGACTTTAACCTTTATTCTTTTCTTACTATATACATTTAAAGTTATATATCTCAGAGTTGCCTGGCTGGCTCAGTCAGAAAAGCATACACCTCTTGATCTTGGGGTCCTGGGTTTGAGCCCCATGTTGGGCATAGTAGAGATTACAAAACAAATGAAACTTAAAATAAATAAATAAATAAATAAATAAATAAATAAATAAATAAATAAAGTAATATATCTCACAGCATAGTTTTACCTGCATTCTAGCTGTTTTAATTTCATTATCATGTAATCAAAGTATTTTCTTCTTTCCTTTGTAATTTTTTCTTTAATGATGCATTATTTAGACCTATATTGTGTATTTCCCAAACTTTCAAAAATTTTATGGTTTCTTAATTGTTCAAAATGTCCTGCAAAATGATTGGTGTGGCATTCTAAAATTCAGACAAATGTTTAATCATGCTTTTTAAAATTTTTGTGAATGTAATGTTTATTTGATTGCTTGTTACAACACTTATGGAGAGTACACTATGTTAGTTATGACTGTTTAATTTTCAACAAAGCCATTTAAATAGGTGCTATTGTTAGTTGCCTATTATAGATGAGGAACTGAGACCCAAACATATTAAATGAGTTTCCCAACATCACACTGCTAGCAGGTGACTGAACTGGTATTTAAACTGAGTCCACAACGTGTACTCTTTACCACCAACAGACACTGGTAACCTATGCTTCTCTTATACTTTTTAGATAGCTGTTTATTTTTTATAACTCATAGTGATATAGATTCTCTTACATGTAATTGCTTTCAGATATCATCCCTGTCTAATTTTGGTATTTGGGGACATTTTAGTGGTCTTAATTGATATATATTCTACCATATGTTCTTAGTAGTTTAATTTCCAGACTTAAATAAACTTTAAATTCTATAATAATTGGGTTGATTCTTTAAGAAGAATAAATAATGATAGTTAGAATTTGTTCTATTTTTATTTTTATTTATATTTTAAAGAATTTTATTTTATTATTTTCTTTTTTGAGTGAGAGAGAGTGCAGGGGGGGAGTAGAGGGAGAGGGAAAGAGAGAGAGTCTTAAGCATGGCACGTGCTGGGCATGGAGCCCAATGTGGAGATTGATCTCATGGCAGTGAGACCATGACCTGAGCCAAAATCAAGAATCAGACACTTAACTGACTGAGCCACCCAGGCACTCCAAGAATTTGTTCTATTTTTAAAAATATATATGCTAATCTATTTTTGAAAAGCACTTCAGGCAACACATAAGAGCACATACTACTCTAAACCGGATTGAGCGATGTGTTGGCTTTTGTGAAAAGTCAGGAAGTAAGGAAGTTTGGGATGATTCCTCTGGCATTCTCTTACCTCTTCCTCCCGAGGTCTTTTTCATCCTCAAGCTGATAGCGTTCATGGCCATCAGGAAAGGAAAAGCTGCTGCTTCTTTGGTTAAATCAGTGAAGAGATGGAGGATTTATTTTCTCTCACGAATGGAACACAGGTTCTGAGGTGGACTCTGATCGGAGAAATTTAGCTCGTGTGTCTACCCTTCAAAGAGATTATTCCCCTTAATCTTAAAGGTGACCCCAGACATGTACAATGGAAGTGTGATCTGAATGCCTATTTAGGTCACCATGAATAAAAGGGTTGCATAGAATAATTCACACAGACAACTTAGTCCATATAGTGTGGGGGCCCCCAAATGTGGTGATGATGGGGTGGAAGCCGGTCGTGTGGGCAGTGAAAGGACTCACCCAAGGCAGAACAAGGGAGATGGAAGTTTATTGAATATACCCCAAGGGAGGGGTGGGCAGGATCGCACAGGAGAGGCTGTCTCCCATGAGGCAGTGGGAGGAGGCTGTTTTTAAAAAGGGAAGGTGAGGAGGTATGGAATTTTTCATTTTTTGGCAACTGTGCCTGGTTGTAAGTAGCCCATTGGTTTCAGTTAGGGCCTCTGGATATTTTGAGGTGTTTTGCCTGATGGGCCTGTCTGGAGTCAGCCAGGTGGTTGCTGTGGGTCCTTTCTACATCTGATTGCTCAAGCCTGTTGCCTAAAAGCAGCCTTCACGTTGATGATCTTGAACAATTTAAAAATATGTAAGGTCTTAGAATATAAATTAAGATGATAATCAGTTTAGTTTGTCTTTTCAGTTCCTCTCTTTAAATCTAAATATTTGACACAAAACTAATACTGTTCGGTGTTTTCCTGTCTCAGAATTTCTCTAGAGGCTTAAATTTGCTCTATGAGGTACTAGCACTTGGTTTAGACTTGTCTTGTATGGTGGTCAGCATGCTCCTTACATGTAAGGCTTCCTGTTCATCTACTCAAAAGTGCATTTTTCTCTGTGAGTACAAAGACTATACCTGTTAAATATGCTCCACGGCCCAGCAAAAATTGGCCACATCCTGGAAGCTTAATAAATACTTGTTGCTTGAAGTTGTTGCATCTAGCAAAAGGAAATTTATTGGCTTACAGAGTGGGAAAAGGAGAGTATTCTTCTTTTTACACAAACAAGTTACAGCAAAATATATAACAGTGATGTAGAAGAGTTAAGGCAGTTTCTAAGTTTTCTATTTCAAAACACGTTCTAGACAGCAGGGAATGAAAAACAACTTAGGAGAAATTAACTTTGTTTTCCAGAGCATCTAGTGGCAACTATAGATAAAGTATATGAAAAAGGGACAATCAAATAATTCCCAGGAGATTTCACAACATGTATTTTTGCTTTTTATATATAGCGATTCACATTTTTTTGGAAAATTACTAAACCTCCTGGCTCACCTTTAGTGACAATGTCCTATATTTCCAAAAAATATTTCAAAATGTTCTTAAAGTCAGCAATTGGGATATGTGAGAATAAAGAATATAAACTGATTTCTACTTTGTGCTATCTTAAATCATTTGAGGATGACGCAATGCTTAAGCATTATGTATGTATGAGTGTGTCAGTGTATGTGTGTACATATATAGGTATGTACATATTACTATGTGCTAGATACGATATCCTATAGTCTCTAATTTTATTTTCATTTTTGGAAACATGTCTGAAACCATGAATCTAGTAAGCAACAAAGTTCAAATTTAAAGGTAGAACTAGTCCCATTGCACGGTCAGTATGTATCACTCTACTCGCTCCCCACCTGAGGGATCCATGAGTCCCTAACAATTTATCGGTCAGATGAGGAACCTGAGGACTGCGGGTCATGTCAGACATAAATAGTTGATGATTCCATGATGGCATACTAGTATAATGATTAGATAAACTTTGAAGATTATTTTCTGTAAAATCAAAGTACAAGTTATTTTGCAGAAAAAGTGCTGAGTAAAAGCCAATGGAAGCCATCAAAGATCTGGCATATTTTTTTTACATTCTATCATGTTGTTGCAGGACAGACATTTACCACTTTAAGGACTATAATAAAATGCATGTGCTTTGGCTAAGTATTCCATGCTATTAAATGTTGATTCCAGCATAAGCTTTTTTCCCCTGAAGAAACATCCACGCGCTCTGGTATTTTCAATAGAATTACTGACTATAGTTTGTTTTCACACCAAATATGTGACTCTTTTCAAGTTAATGGATAAATTTGCTCATCTCTTTCTTTATTATAAGGCAAAGATAAATAAGTCTTTTTCACTCAATCTGCTGAGATAACTTGTATCCATGCCGAAAGGTGATCTGTTCTAATCAACTTCACGAAGTCTGATGGAATTACACTGAACATATCTCAGACCTGACACAACTACAGAATGATACAGTTCAGGACAAACATTGGTGACCTGAATAATACATGACAGACAGATGACCGGGTGAGAAAAGTAATTTTTCACCTACACCATTTGAGTTTCTTTATTAAAGGCTGAGACATGTTTGATGGAAAGAAGGCTGCTTTGCCAGCTAAAAGCTGGTGTGTTTTATTAATAGCTCAGTCAGTATTCCCCTGCTGTTTTACTATCTGAAACATGTTATTTTGGCAGTAAAATACAATAGACATCTACTCTGCATGAAAACTCAACATTTCATGAGAATGCAAAGTTGTTGGAAATCTGATATTATTATTTAGTATTCTTCCATGGCCAGGAATATTAAGCTCTCTGAACAGAAATATCAAATTTTAAATTAACAGATTATTTGTGAGTTGATGGGTCATTGTTGTTTAGGTTTCTATTGTGTACTACAATTTATACAAAGAAAATACATGAGTAAAAGTAAAAGTATTATCATTGATAACAATCTTATGTATTTCTAATGGATTATTTTAGACAAAAGGAAATTTAATTACTTTGGGGAGCATTCTTTGACAAATACTCTGGCGTAAATCTCACAATCATAAAATTCAGTGAAATAGTTGAATCTTATTACTGTCAACTTTAAAAATTAATTGATAATGTTTATCAAGCAACAAATGAGTGTATACAGGAAGAGCAGCAAAATGACAATTCCAAACACGCAAACTATGGCAAAACAACAGGCAAGTCCAGAAAACAAAGGAAGACATCCTTTTAAAGAGGAAAGGGGGAAGCTGGGAGGAGTGGTTTTGAACAAGAGCTCATTGGAGAACAGCAATGAGTTCAAAGTAGCGGCAGCCTGTCATTGGCTATAGGCAAGGGCAGCTTACTGTTGTGGGCTTACTGTGATGGTCTTCCTTCACCCTGCTGACCTATGCAAGCTGCCACTGAGTGGTCGTGTAGGAGAGCTCCCCTCTCCTGGCTTCCTAACTCCAATTGGAATGAATTTCCCTCTAACCATTTTCACATCACTAAAAAATGCAGTTGTATAACTCTAAGAAAGTAAACCACACTGCTTAATTCTAAAAACTAGTCTTTTAAAATTTTGATTTATTTTTTTTATTTTTTTAACATTTTAACTTTTTAAAGTTTTTTTTTTTTAATTTATTTTGAGAGAGAGAGAGAGGTGGGGGGTGGGCAGTGGCAGAGAGAGAGGAAGAGAGAATCCCAAGTAGGCTCCACACTGTTAGCATGGAGCCGGCGTGGGGCTCGATCTCAAGAACCATGAGATTGTGACCTGAACCAAAATCAAGAGTTGGATGCTTAACTGACTGAGCCACGCAGGTGCCTCTATTCTTAATTTTTTTAAATGATATCTACACCCAGTGTGGTGCTCAAACTTGCACCACCGAGATCAAGAGTCGCGTGCTGTACTGACTGTGCCAACCAGGTGCCCCCCCCTCCCAAAACTGGTCTGGATAGACATATTTTAATGAAGAAATATGTCATCTAGAGTTAAAATATGTCACAAGAATATATTAAGTATAGTTAGTCTTTTAAAATAGCTTGTTTGCTCAAATTGACTGATAATATTCCTCCCCTGGAATCATTAATTTATACAAGTGTCTATGAAATACCTGATATGTTCTAGACCTTTATTTTTTTTAAGGAACTTAGATACACCAGTGAATAAAGAATTAAAATGTGTTTTAATGGAGTATACATTTTAGTAGGAAAAGACAAATAATAAACAAACAAATAATTTTATACTGTGCAAGTTGGAGATAAGTACTATGAAAAAAATAAAGCATAAGAGGATAAAGATTGAGGTTGTTACAACAGCAAATAAGGAGGTCAGGGAAGATCTCAGTGATAAAATCATATCAAATCATATTGATAGAATCATACTGAAACAGAGGGAGTGAATTATAGGATATCTGTAGGATATTTTAGACATTGATAACAGCAAACAAATAGGCTCTGTGACATGTGTTTGGAATGGGGGCAAAGTTGGTAGGAGGTAAGGGCAAAGAGATTTGAGAGGTGAGGAAATAAAAAATAGATCATAAAGGTTCAGCTTGACCATATTAAGGACTTTAGCTTTAATTCCATCTAATTTGGAAAGCCACTAGAGGATCTTGATTGATTAGAGACACACTCTACCTTTTTCTATAACAGCCATTCAGGCTGATGCATTTAGAATCCACAGCAGAGGGTGAAAGATAGTGGTAGACCAATTAGAAAAGTGTTTCAAGGGGCGCCTGGGTGGCTTGGTCGGTTAAGCAACCGACTTCGGCTCAGGTCATGATCTCACGGTCCGTGAGTTCGAGCCCCGCGTCGGGCTGTGTGCTGACAGCTCAGAGCCTGGAGCCTGTTTCAGATTCTGTGTCTCCCTCGCTCTCTGCCCCTCCCCTGTTCATGCTCTGTCTCTCTCTGTCTCAAAAATAAATAAACGTTAAAAAAAAAATTAAAAAAAAAAAAAAAAAGAAAGAAAAGCGTTTCAATAATCCCGATGAGTGACAATAGCGACCTGGAACTGAGTGAGGGAAAAAGAGGTTGTATAAAGTGGTCAAATTCTGGGTATATTTTAAAGGTCATAAGATTTGTTGGTGGTTCAAATGTGGAGAATGTGAGATAGAAGGAGTCACAGATGAGTTCTAGGCTTTGGCCCCAAACATCCAGACAAAGGGAGGAGGAGTCACTAAGTTGGGGAAGACTGAGAGAGGAGCAGGTTTAAGTAAGGTGGAAAATCAGGAATTTGTTGGGTTGTTTTCCTAGGACAGCTGTGACAAAGTTGCACACCTTAGGTTGCTTGAAAAAAAAAAAAAAAGAAAAGAAAAGAAATTTGTTCTCCAAAGCTGTGGAAGCTAGAAGTCTGAAATCAAGGTGTCAGCTGGGCCACTCCAATGATTCTATGGGATCCTTCTTTGCTTCTTCCAGCTTCTGGTTTTGGGCATTCCTTGGTTTATGGTAGCATAACCACAGTCTCTGCCTCCCGGTCACATGGCAATCTCCCTGTATCCCTCTAACTTCACATGGTAGTCTTCTTAATAAGGAAACCAGTCATGTTGAATTACGAGCCCATCCTACTCCAGTATGACTTCATCCTAACCTAATTACATCTGCAACAACCCTTGTTCCAAATGAAGTAACTTTCTGAGTCATGAGGACTTGACTATATACATATATATAAATGGTATCCAAAGCCATGAGCTGGAATAAGTCTATATAGGGAATAGACTGTTGTGGCCTTACAACCAGCCCAGAGGGGCCACCCAGGCGCCCCTTGAAACACTTTTCTAATTGGTCTACCACTATCTTTCACCCTCTGCTGTGGATTCTAAATGCATCAGCCTGAATGGCTGTTACAGAAAAAGGTAGAGTGTGTCTCTAATCAATCAAGATCCTCTAGTGGCTTTCCAAATTAGATGGAATTAAAGCTAAAGTCCTTAATACGGTCAAGCTGAACCTTTATAGGGAATCCAAAGATAGAGCCCTAGAATATCCCACTATAAAATAGAGAAAGTATGAGGAGCAAGCAGAAAAGAATCAAAAGGAAACATCAGTGGTTTTTAGAGTCATCAAATGAGAGACAACTAGACAATATATGCCTACAGATGTAATATGCAATAATTTTTCTCTGGCTGTTTCTTCTCATTGACAGTCATTGCATAGATGCATTAATCCATTAGGGTTGCAAAATGACAATAGTCTAATTACTCTTTCACCATGTGTTATCTGGAACAACATATAAAAAAGTACAACTTCCCTTTGTCACCTGTTTGGTTCCTCTGAGTATAGTTCTTATAGGAATGGGGAAAAGTATTTGCTTTGCTTCCTCTATTTATCACTTTCAAATTAAGAGGTTGTTTCTCTAACAATAGTGCCCACTGATTATGCTCTTTAAAAATTTATTTTAGTGTTATTATGGACTGATATATTTAAGCCTATTAGACTGTCTTCAATCCATTACAGTTATTATGTTTATTAAAGCTCTAGTTGCCCCAGATTTGACTAGTGGAAACCTATCCCAGTTAGCTTCTGAGTCCTTTTGATATGATTCTTTCAGTCTTTAATAGATCCTTTGATCTCGGCCTTAACATCTTGTACAATTCCTATGTCAACCTAGAAGTCAGCCATTTCTCCAAAAAGAAATTTCTCTTAGTGGGAAATAGTAATTAGAGACCACAATTTGGGCATGAAATCATGTTTTTAGTGATACTTACTTGGTTATGTTCTCTAGGATTTTCCAAAGGATAGAGTTGGGAAATATGTACTTTTTAAGATAAGTGTATCATAAATTCATACTATCACTATCAATCTAAATTCAAAACCACTGGGTTTGACATAACTATATCAATGTTAGTTATATACCTTCTGGGGCGCCTGGGTGGTTCAGTCGGTTAGTGTCAGACAGTTAATGTCAGTCTATATAATGTGGTATTATTTTCTGCACACATATTTGCTGGATTGCCCTGCCATAGACTTACATTTCACTCATAAGTTAATAATCATGGGGACGCCCGGGTTGCTCAGTCAGTTAAGCGTACGATGCTGGCTCAGGTCATAATCTCACAGTTCATGGGTTCGAACCCCACATGAGGCTCTGTGCTGACAGCTCAGAGCCTGGAGCCCGCTTCACATTCTCTGTCTTCCTCTTTCTCTGCCCCTCCCCACTCATGCTCTCTCTCTCTCTCTCAAAAATAAGTTAACATTAAAAAATTAAAAATAAAATTTAAAAAACAAATTAATAATCATACACAAATCACATGATCCTCTTGACATTTATTTTATTTAAAAAAAAACTTGGAATATATTTCTCCTACCCTGATTTTAAATACTCCATTTTTATTCAAAAATTTGATTTTTTATATTGAGTCCATCAAACTGAACTTATTTAAATGCAATTGTCTGAAGAGATTTCAATTTTCCTCAAATTACTAATAAACCACCATGCAATGTTCATTTAGTAATGCTCCATTTTTCATGGATTTCTGATGTGATCTTGATGTAAATTTTTAAATTGGCTGTCATTTCTCAGTCCATTCCTGATTCCACGTTAATATTCTAAGGTTTCTTTTAGATCCATGTCTGTGTGGTTATATCCATGGATAGTCACACAAGGCACTGTCATGAATTGAACAAATTACGTAAAGAAAATTTATATAAAGTCAGTTTATAACCAACTTAGTGTTAGCATCGTCCATTGAAGTTTTCTTCATTGAAAAATATCTACTTATTTTTGTAAATATTTCCTACATATTTCAGAGGGCAGGTTAGGGGCGCCTGGGTGACTCACTTGGTTGAGCATCCAACTATTGATTTCGGCTCAGGTCATGATCCCAGGGTCGTGGGACTGAGTCCTACAATTGTGCTCTGCTCTGAGCATGGAGCATCCTTAAGACTTTCCTTCTGTCCCTCTCTCTCTCTCTCTCTCTCTCTCTCTCTCTCACTCTTGCTCTCCCTCTGCCCCTGTCCCCCACTTGCACTCTTTCTCTAAAATAAATAAAAAAATAAAAATATAAATAAATATAAATAAATAAATAAATAAATAAATAAATAAATAAGACAGCCTAGTCTATAGCTGCCATATCTAGAATTTTAATTTCATTGTTTATAATCTTCTTTATTTTTAACTTCTCTTCTAGCATAATTATATATTAAAATGTTATAATACTTCAAGTTTCCTATAAATTTTTTCTTGCCCTTAGTATTTAGTTTTTATTGTTTTTTTTTTAACATTTATTTATTTTTGAGACAGAGAGAGAGCATGAACGGGGGAGGGGCAGAGAGAGAGGGAGACACAGAATTGGAGGCAGGCTCCAGGCTCTGAGCCATGGGCCCGGAGCCGACGCGGGGCTCGAACTCACGGACCGTGAGATCATGACCTGAGCTGAAGTCGGACGCTTAACCGACTGAGCCAGCCAGGCGCCCCATGTTATTTTTGACACGTAAGTGTTTAGCACTTGAAACAAAGAACCCTAGTGCTCACTGATTCTACTAATATCAGTTTTCTCCTTTTGTTCCTACAACAGTGCTTAATATAGTTCCCACTCTCTCCTGTTTTAGTGTGGTTGTATAATGAGGCTCTGGCCAATGGAATGTGTACAGAAATGATCTTTGCCAATTTAGGACTGCTCTCCCTCTCATAATTCCTTACAGTGTCCCTTCACTTGTGCATTGTCCATATTCTGAAATTTCCATGGGGAATGGTGAGGCTCTAGAAAATAAGAGAGCAACTAAATTGTAACAGACTATTTTCCAGAATAAGGAACTCCCAGTACATGCATTGAAGTGCCACATTAAAGAGATTTATTGTGTTAAACCACTGAAATGGTTTGTTATAGCAGGTGACTTATCATGAATAATATAGGACACCCCTTTTCTCACTGTGATTGAATATTTTAGTAAGATAAAAATATTCCCTTTATGCCTTATACTTTAAATTCTCTATTATTTCTATATTATCTAATAATTGATTTGTTTCAACCATCTTTTTACAAAAAAGTACTTGAGACAATTAATATTCCTATTTTTGCCCTTTTAATGGAAGTTTGACTCATGCAATTTTTTTCATGCTTTCATTTTTAATTTCTTTATGTCTCTGATATGTTTCCTTTAAAAGTTATTTATTTCTATTTGGATATTTACAAGTTATATTGTTTTCTTTATTTTTGGAATCCTAGAAATTTTTTTCAAGAAATATAAGAATGGATTTCCTTTCAATAATTTTTCCCAAATCACAAGTCTGACTAAATGGTCTTAATACTTAAACTAAAATACTTTTTATCATACATTCTATTATATTTGTTCTATTTCCTTCTTTGAAAAGAGTCATTATTTATAAGTTAGGTTTCCATGATCATCCTCTATCAGTAGAGGATTTTTTCCATTAATTATCTTTTTTAAAATTTCCTGTGTTCTCTGAATACTTATTATTTGACTTTTCCACAAGTAATTCACTGTATTGTATTATTAAGCCTACTATACATTGTTTTTGTTACTTATTTAATTGTACTCTCTTTTTACATTCTATTTTATTCATTTAAATAGCCCTCTCTTGCTTACCATATCCATTTTACTATTTGATTTATTTACAAATTAAAGTAGATATCTTCTGTAAAATGTTAAATTTCAGGAATAAATTTGTATCAAGGGAGACTCTCCACTGAGTTTCGATGTCATTCTTTCCCTTTCCCTTTATCCAAGCAACAAAGGGCAGCTCTTAAATTGTGGTGTTGGAGAAACAACAGGAACTGAGGACTGATCTCAGATTATTCACAGGTCTGTCACACTCTCTCTGCTTAAAAGTATGTCAGGATATGTCTCTGTTAAAATGGAAAACCAGAGCACAGGTTGGGAAGTTCATAGGAGAAAAGCTGACTTGAACAATGCTTATCAAATTTACAATGTGCAGTAGTTATTTCAGAGTCCTTCCTTCGTGATGTGGGATTCTATTTCAATCTTCTAGGCAATTGAAAGAATATTTTGTTCCTCTAAGGTTACAGTAGCCAGAGCAAGAAAACAAAAGTGATCATGGACACCAGGTTAATTTTCACTGCTGGCAAGTTTCTCAATAGTTCATTATAAAAGGACAAAAGGAAAGTGCATATACAGCCTTCATAATTTGGTACTGAATTAAAACGTCTCTGTTCTCTAAATAAAAATCACTTCCCTCGTTGGCTCAGCTCCACCGTTAGTTTTTTGTAATTGGAAACCCATCTCAGACTTAGCTGGAATTCATTCGCGTGTATCTGATGGACGGGTGGTCAGATTCATTTTTCAAGGGTGATTTACATGAGGAATTTGGGATGAATGAAGGGGGAATAGGTGGGCATGGGTAACCCGAGGGGAAAAATGGCATTGTGAGATCAAACCACAACGACAACATAGGTTCTCCAGGTCTGTGCCAGGGGAACTAATGTCTGAGCCTTATCAAGAGAGAGATTTCAGCCAGAATTTAGAAAGGAATCTTAAGAAATCATGGAAAATAAGCAGTCATGCTTATAAGCTTCAATGAGGAGTGTAACTCAGAGTAGGAAGAGAGCAACCTTTCCTTTCCTTCTGTGTGATATACATCGTAGTTTTCTCAGGAGAGTGATCTTCCACTATCCCCTTCCTGGCCTTTGTATTATTGTTAATATACATTTTAGTCCTAATATGTTGAAAATCTCAAACTTCATAACTGTTATTTTGGTTTAAAATAGCTGATTAGGGGCACCTGGCTGGCTCAGTCAGTTGAGCATCCGACTCTTGATTTCGGCTCAGGTCATGATCTCATGGTTCATGGTTTCAAAGCCTGCATTGAATTCTGTGCTGACAGTACAGAGCCTGCTTGGGATTCTTTGTCTCTCTGTTTCTCTGTCTCTGTCTCTCTCTCAAAAACAAATAAGGAAAGATTTGAAAAAATAAATAAATAAAATGGTTGATTAACCTACAAAAATATTTTAAAAGAAAAAAAAAAGAAATGTTATATTTATGCACATATTTACCATTCTGGGGTTCTTAATTCCTGTGTTTAGATCTATAGTATATGTTTTGTATCTTCTATGTCTTGAAATAACCTACTCAAATCCTTCTCTACTTTCTTGAGCATATGGAATATAGTTATAATTGTTTTATCCTTTTCTACTAATTATATAATCTTTATCATTTTTCACAGTGTAGTTATGGATTAAGATTTTTCTTTATTGTGGATTGTATTTCTTGTTTCTCTAATAATCTTTGGTTAAATGTCAGGCATTTTTTTAAAAGTTTATTTATTTATTTTGGGATTGGGGGAAAGCACAAGTATGGGAGGGGCAGAGAGAGAGAGAGAGAGAGAGAGAGAGAGAGAATACCAAGCAGGCTCCGCACTGCCAGTGCAGAGCCCAACGTGGGGCTCAACCCATGAACCATGAGATCATGACCTGAGCCAAAAGCAAAAGTTGGACACTTATCTGACTGAGCCACCCAAGCGTCCCTGGTTAAATGTCAGGCATTTTTAATGTCATATTGCTGAATGCTGGACTGGTGTTTTGTTTTGTTTTGTTTTGTTTTGTTTTGTTTTGTTTTGTTTTTTGTATTTCTATAAATATTCTTGGGCATTGCACTAGAATGCAGTTAAATTACTTAGAAATAACTTGATCCGTTTGGGCTTTGCTTTTTTTTTTAATGTTTATTTATTTTTGAGACAGAGACAGAGCATGAACAGGAGAGGGGCAGAGAGAGAGGGAGACACAGAATCGGAAGCGGGCTCCAGGCTCTGAGCCGCCTGCACAGAACCCCACACGGGGCTTAAACCCACGAACGGTGAGATCATGACCAGAGCCGAAGTCAGATGCCCAACTGACTGAGCCACCCAGGCGCCCCTGGGCTTTGCTTTTTAAGCTTCAATGTGCAAGACCAGATCGTCTGTGGTTCAAGACTAATTGTGCTCCACTAGTGAGAAAATATCTTTTTAAGTACTCTATCTGATGTCCCGTGAATTACAAGG
This sequence comes from Acinonyx jubatus, assembly GCF_027475565.1. NCBI lineage: Eukaryota > Metazoa > Chordata > Mammalia > Carnivora > Felidae > Acinonyx > Acinonyx jubatus. Next base: position 57,491,692 of record NC_069394.1, read on the forward strand.
TTTTCCACTCTGGCTGGTGATAATACAAATCTCCTGACTCTCATGAATTATGGGGATTGTTTCCTTGTTGCTTTTGTTTGTTTGTTTGTTTGTTTGTTTGTTTCCCAGCGTTGGATAGTTTTCTCACATGTATGCACCAATCCAATCAGTAATTACATGAAGGTTTGAGGTGGATCTCCTTGCAGATCTCTGGAGTTCTTTTTCTGTGCAATTCTTTCCTCTCTGGTAATCTGTGACTTCTCTGTACTCCCAATTCTATCTCCATAATTTAAGGAGATGGCTGAATTCTATCTTGGTGATCCGTACTGCACTGTGTTCTGGAATTTCTCTCCAGGCAGTAAACTGGGAAACTTTTAGGGCTTGTTTTAATTGCCAGTCCTGTCTCAGTGGTCACTGTACTATGTTGTCCTATATTCAGTGTCTGCAAACCATTGTATTTATGTATATTGTCTGTTTTTTTTTTTTTCAGGCTGGACAGTTTTTCTGGTTCCTACGACCATACGTTACCCAGAAGCAGAATTCCCTCAATACATTTTTAATACCATATTTTCCTACTAATGTGAAATGCTATTTATACCATATTCTAATACATACATTGCTTAATTTCTGGACTCTTTCATCTATGAATGGCAGTACCAGTGTAACATAAATTTTGTGAATAAAACTTCATAACATATGTCTCTATTTGTTAGGCCTTGTTTTCTGTCATTTGTGATCATGTGATCATTTCTTTCTTTTTTATAATTTTCTTATTCTTATAGCTTTATTTTTCCACATAAACTTCAGTCTTTACAGACACTACTAGCAAAATTAGTTTGTTTTTCATTAGCATTACTTTGAAGATACAGATGGATTTTGAGATACTTGACACCTTTTAGTACTTTTCTTCCTTTCTGTATTCCTCCACTGTATTAAGTAGCACCTCAAAACAGTATTAAAAAAATGTAGATAGTAAACTATTTTGTGTGGTTTCTTGGAAATTCTGCTATTTCACCATTATACATGATGGCAAATTTTGTTTTCTGATATATACTTCGTTATTATCATGTTAAGAAGAGACCCACCCATTCCTATATATTTATGAGGAAAAGAGATCTTATTAGAGACATAAATATTTGTCAAAAGTTACATCTACTTAAAAAAGCACTATATATAAAAACATATATATATGTATAAATATATAAATAATATATATATATTTATACATGTTTATTTTTGAGAGAAAGAGAGGGAGACAGAGCATGAACAGGGAGGGGCAGAGAAAGAGGGTGACACAGAATAAGAAATAGGCTCCAGTCTCTGAGCTGTCAGCACTGAGTCTGGCATGGGGCTCAAACTTGTGAACCACGAGATCACAACCTGAGCCAAAGTAGGATGCTTAACCGACTGAGCTACCCAGGCACCCCCAAAACAAATATGTTTTAAATTATTTTTGGCTATAAATTTTTTTCACAGCGAACTTTGTACTGAGGCTATATACAAAACAGGTAAAATGTATTTGCTTTAAGAAAGAAAAATAAATACATGGTTAACAAACTTTTAAGTACCAATTGCTCACCCAATTGATGGTGTCTGGGACACATCTATATGCTCTAGGTGTTCTCCATGGACATTGAAACCCAACATTTGAAACCCAAACCTGACTATGCATAAGCATCTCTGGAGAAATTCATAATGTCGAGTCCAAGGCTGACCTCTCTGAGGTTCTGATTCTGCAACCCTAGGGAAGAAATTCTCCAGGGAATTCTATGATTAAGCTTGTTTTGAGTCATTGCTTTGGACCATATGAAGTCTATACTGCATTGTATGCTCGGCTTTATAGTATTATGCTATTCTGTAAACATTAAGAATATTGCATAAATATAAGCATGTCAGCAGAAAGCATATGCTAATAAGCACATGTTCTGAATGCAAACTATGTTAAAAAATGAAATAAGATAGCCCATGTATAAGTGGCCACTTCCTTTTCTTAGTATACCAAGACAAAATTGGGGTATAATTTGGTCAGTGCTAATTTTTGGTGAGGCTTTCTGCAGAAGCTTTGGAAAATTACTTTAAAAGAATTTAGATTGTTTTGCAAATCCTGACTCGATGTGTTCTAGAGAACTATGATCCATTTTGGTTGGGCACATATATCTTTTGTTAAGGAGAGAACTTACGATAATGACACTATTATTCAAATGCATTGTAATGCTAAAAGTGTTCATGTTGCCCAACTTTCTGCTCCGTGTGTATATTAATGATCAATTTATTTTGCCACAGGGAACAAAGGAACATTTTTTACTTTACTATGGGTTGTAACAGGCCCTCTAACTAAGTCACATAAAATGTTGCTATAAACCAATGTAATTAGGAGTCATCAGTGGAACTTTTTTTCTAAGTATCTTTATTAGATAGAAAAGAATTGAAAGGAACAAATCTACTGAAAGCTTTATTTAAAATAATGAAACTACAGTTTAAAATACATGGAAAGAGTCAAATAGATTACTCACTGTCACTTAACAGGAAAGAGAAATCAAAACAAAATCTGGTATATTTTCCGGAGTTTCCAGACAACAAACCAAACTAATAGATATTAAAAACAGCAAAGCTTTTATCATAAAACTCCCTGAATTTTTCATAGTAATAACCCATAAGCTACCTATTTAGTGAAACTATTTATTAAGAGACTTGAGCAAATTGATCAAGCCTACAAAAAGAAAACAGTTTGGGCAATAATCCTCATAAAAATTACTGCCTCTATTCGGTCATGTATAACTGAATTTTTCTGCATGATGCATGCTTTTAAAAAACCTTTATATTCATATTACTAACCCCGTAGATCAAAAATGGATCAAGACTTGGTATGCTGTTAAAGAAACATCATATGGAATAAACCTGTATTAGCTGCCACTTTATTTAAAGTCTTGGGGAAAGTACTTCATGGTTTCTAAATTATCACATACTGCAATACGTCAGCTCTGATTTCAATGTGCTATTTCAAGTTTGGTGCTAAATTTAGAAAGTAAAACGTTTGCAATGTGAAGACCTAAAATTCTCAGCTGGCCAAGTGACCACCTATTCGTATCCTGTGACAGATATATTTGAGAGAATGTTTCACAAACTATTACATGTGGATTTTTTACTCTGGTATGTTCCTGCAGTTCACAACTGTGATCTTAAATTGTGTGAACGTACACATTGAGTACATATTAGCTATTTAGCATGAAACTGATGACATAACAGAGTCAAGCCCATTAGAAAGAAAAATGTTTGCTTAAGAAAGATGCAGATTGAACTGATATTGTAAATTGTTCCTAGTTACAGCAAAGTTGTGTGTTTTTATTTTATCTGTGGCATTTAGTTTCAACCAAAATAAGGAAAAGTGATATACAAAAGTAAATAATTGATAATAACAACAACATTATCTACGAGCCTTAAAATTGTTGAAGGCAAAATAGCTCAAATGATTCTTAATGCCTTTCAGGCACATCTGAATCAAATAAGGTAATTATTCTTTAAAATGCTTACACAAAGTCTGATTTGCATGCTAGTAATTGCTATGCCTTGTGGCATCTAGCAATTGACACAGCAATGATTTTAATTATTGTAATTTCATCAGTATAAATACTTCAAAGTTATGCAAATACTATCTCATAATCCACATAGACAGCTCAGAGTATTTGATTTACTAGCCTTGTAAGTCTCTTTGTCTATGCAGTTTACTCTCAGATGTGACTCCGCATTGCAATTGAAGCCTTTCACTCACATCAAAGCTCCAGATCATAACAAGATGAGCTAATTTTACAAAGACTGACACTTCAAACATTAAGTTGCAAATACAATTATAAGATGAAATATGAAAAGGACTTTGCTTGGATATCATGAAGCACAGATACCTGCAGCTAATCATGTCTAATGTTTTCTTTGACGTGAGAAGGAAAGATACAACTCGAACAAATGCCTTTGAATGAATAAGAACAGAAAAGATCATCCCTGTTACATGACTAATTTAAATGCTACAATAGGAAAATCTTACTGTTATGTGATAAATCATCATCCATATTACAGCCACTCATGTCTTCAGCCAATAGAGAGTACTGAGCTGCAAATAAGGCTTCCCTCGTAAGACATGGATTCACTGTTAGTAAATCTTAGACTCTGACTCTTGGGTTCTCACTGAGTGGAAACCCTTATAACCTACCAGTTGCGAAATTGTGTTTTCTCAGGAACATTATTGTTCAATGTTATCCTATTTTAGCCTTCATTAAAGCTAAAAACATGTGCTGGAAAAAAAAAACACATAGGTAATGTTTAAGAACATTTTAGAACTCCCCTGTGCTCTTATTATACATACAAATTGAAAAGAAATGGTAAATATATTTTAAATTCCCTACAGTTGATAAACTTTTATATATTCTCATATTTAAAAAAATATATGCAACTTAATTGCCTCTAATTATTACTTGTTTCAATGAATTCACAGCATCAGAAATCTATCAGGTTGCAAGTAGATGAGAAACAGCAAAAGACAATGCAAGATATAATTTTCAACAGACAATAGTGAGCAAATGCACATCATCTATTTGCCATAGATGGATGAGGAAAAACTTGATTCTTCTCAGTGCTTGTTGTGAACAGGTGCCTGATGTTAGATTCTCTGTAATCATACGTCATTTTCTTATCAGCTTAAGAGGAAAGGGAAAGTGGGACGTGTTTGCTCCTCTTAGTAAATTTTGCTTTGTGAGTTGGTATGTTAAAAAAAATTCTAAGATGAATGTTTCAATATTTCCATGACCCAATGAGTCATGTCCTTTTAGAAACTCCTCTCCTTGAGTGTGAGTTGAATTCTAACTTGGTTGTAGGCAAGAGAGTACGGCAAAATGGTTGGATAGGTCCTCTCAATTACGTTACATTTTAAGGCAAAGGTATTGGGATAGTCACTTTGTAATTGTGCTACATTACAGACAATTCTGTCTTAGCAGACTAGAGTGAGACATTCTCCTCCTGGGGCTTGAGGAAGTGAGCTGCCATGCTAGGAGAGTCCGAGAGAGAATCACGTGGCAAAACAATGCCAGTGGTCTTGAGTGACTGAGAGGGACCCTGTTGACGACCAGCAAGAAAATGGGGACCCCAGTCCTACCACGGAAAAGGAGGAACCGCATGAGCTTGCAAGACAACCTCAGGTCCTGAAAGAAAAACAACCCGGGATGACACTGATTTCTTTGGTGGAAATCCAGGGCAGAGCTTGTATTGTTTCACACTACTGACGTTGTGGCAATTTGTTCCATAGCAGTAGAAAACAAATACAGTTGATATCATTGAAATTCATTACACTTGAGCAGTATATGAGTGCGTATATGCATACGTTTGTGCAAGATATTCTGATTATTTTGTATCTCAGTCTGAAGCTGGCCTCAGTGGTCACTGTGAGGCTGACCACTACACATGTATCTAAGTCACTGATAAATCAGTGTTAGACAAAAGGGTTCAGAGAGGACATTACTACCTCAAAGTTCTGCTACTGCTATATTGCAGCTCATTGGTTTTTCTTTCCTTCTCACTGGTTTTCCTTTTAACCAGGTAACAGTCATAAAATATTTCCTAACTGTAAAACAAAGTGGGACTAAAGAAATTATTTAGAAATTATATTGTATAAAGCAGAAGAAATGATGAACACTCAATAAATTAAAATGCAAGACTAGTTCCTGAAATAATAACTTTGGACATGTTATTAAAATCCTTGGACATCATCTTTCTCATTTATAATCTGGGACTAATTAGACGTGGCTTATAGTTCTCTTGTAAAAACGAGAAATAATATAAGTCTGGTGGCTGACAAATTGTAGCTATTATGATAACAATGACAGAAAATGTGAATGATTTTTATCCAAAGTCATTAAGACAGATAACATTTTATACACATTTATATCAGTGGTTTTTAAATTTCTGGAAAGAATAATGAATTATGAATAAACAGTACACTGAAGTATTCCAGTCTCGACCCCTTCCTAGCCATGTAACCTTGAGAATGTCGTAAAACTTCTAGAAGCCCTTATCTCATCTATAAGTAACAAGGACAATATCTGCTTTACCTACTTCACAGAGTTTATGTGAATCTAAAGATGATATATGTGAAATTTTATTATAATTTCATATAAATTACAAGCTTTAGAATCATTTCACAGAAGTACATGTTTATATATATTGAGAAATGAAACAAATATTTTGTAATAATCTAGCAGAAAATTTATTAAAGCAGTATCTTGATTCAGTTACCTATTTATACGTTCATAAATTTTGCTTTCAAAAACATCTAAGGGAAATATCCACAAAAATTTGACACTCGACAAAAAGAGATGTCAACATCATGTGTTTGAACTTCACAAGTTGTAACTCACCTCTAGAAAAATATTACAAATTCATCTTGAACAAGCAGGAAAAAATAAAGACTTGAAAGGCAAGTGGAACACCAGAAAACAGACAGCAGCATGAACAGTTAAATACATTCCATGCAACTAACAATGAAACACGGAAAGATAACATCAGTAAGCCATAGTCATCAAGTGACAGGAGTGACATAACAATGGACTCCCAGACGAGGAACTGAAACGCACTAAAAATGCAGAATTAATTTTGCACTACCTCCTAGCAAGGTTATGATTTCTCTAAGGTCTCCTCAGACATGCTTTCATTTACTGGACACACTTCAAACCTCCACTCGTTAGCATTGGGAATGGAATGTTTCAAATACATCCACCACAGAAAATTCTAACTACCCACACGAAGCACTTCCAAGCCAGAATCCCTCTTTTGCCATATATTTTGTTATATAAACATTTATGTTCTTTACAGACATCCTACCTACCTCCTTGAACCCACCTTCTTTGTACCTTGTGAAAAATAGTCATTTTTGATTTTGAAGAGGGGAGATTAAATCACATCCAGCAAGAAATGGCAAGAAAGCAAAGAAAAAAAAAAAAAGGATGTCAGAGAAGCTGAAAGCAGAGGACACCAGAAAGAGAAAATAAGGGAGACAAAGGAAAAGGGGAAATCGTGAGGAAAACAGGCCTGGTACAGAAGGAAAATGCAGGCTGAAGGAGAGTTGGCAAGGAAGGAATAAGTAATAAACAAAGTTTTGATTTGGGGGCCACTGTGGAGTGATGGAAAGGGACTGGAATAGTGGTCAGGAGAGGCTACTGAGTAAATATTAAATTAGCTAATTTAACAAGGAGAACCAGATCTCACGATTTCCATAGTTACGACAAAAGAAATTAACACCAAGAGAAAGGAGCAAATTTCAATCTGAGAATAATAAAATCTCAGCATTGCAAGAGTATTTGGAAAAGACCAATGCTCAAATAATATATGAGACATTGGTGTCCAATAGACACCTTCAAGGGTCAGTTATGAGTAGAAAGAGAATTTTTTTCCCCTGTCTAGAGAACAGAGAAGTGTTGTTTTCCAAATAATCAGCAAACACCATGGCACCGCGTCAGCAAACAGCACATGAAATGTTAGAACACATTTAAATGCCCTTTTCTGGGTCTCTCTGGATATCAAATTAAATGTAAATTTGATGACACCCTTTCGGTTCCTAATAATAATAAGACCTGACATTTACGTAGAACTTCATATTTTAAAAAGCAAAGATGAAAGGAGAGAATCAACATTTATCGAGTGCCTACAGTATACTAACCATGGTACATACTCTTCCTGGGCGTCCCTTGTTTGTGATCTAGGAAAAGTGGTTCAGATGGCAGAGTAATGCCCCCAACATCATATAGGTTGTAACAAAATGGAGCCAGAAATTGAACGTGGACAGTTATTTTACCCTTCCATGACAGAGAAGGAAGATGACAGGAAGGGGAAAAAGTAAAAATGAGGGAGAAAGGAAAAAATGGTAATAAAGAAAATTACATTCTGTAGCATCAATTGCTGGACATTAGGCCAAGATTAATGTTATATTTAGGTAGAGGAGGAGATTCAGATTCAAAAAAGTTAAACAACTTGCCCAAGTTTGCTCATTCAGTAATGAGGCTACATCCACTTTTTTTGACTCTAAAAACAGGACTCAATTTTCATAAATGCTGTGTCACACAGTTGAAGGAGAAACCAGAGTTCGTATTGTGGATCTCTCACATCTTAATTGGGTGACCATGGACCCGTCACCTTTCTTCTCTGAATTTCAGCTGCTCTTGTCAATGTTGGATGATAACAAATACCTAGCTTACAAGATGTTACAAGGATTACAGACATACAAAGTATCTTCGACGCAGATATTCACAATAAGGGATTGCTATACTTAGGTAGATGTTAACGAGACTAGATAGAAGATGCTCAACTGGAAATCAGGAGTGTGTGACATTGTCTATATATAAGAACACTTATTGGTGATAATAAGTGTGATAATAAGTGATAGTAAATAGGTTAGATAGAATAAATAGATAAATAGATAAATACTGATAATAAATAGAAAGAAAAATAGGAGTCAAGTGTTCTAACTAAATACCATCATCATCATCAATCATCATCATCATCATCACTATCATGATTAATTAAAAAATACTTTACTGACTATGCATTATGTTATAAATTTTAGTTGGCATTATCATGGAGAAGTGAATCCTACTTACACTTGTTAATAACAAGGGAGAAACTGTATTCAAGAAAAACAATAAATAGAAATATTTCATGAATATTATGTGTGATCATTTACAGATAAAGTAAAAGGGGAAAAGAAAGGAATAGAAAAAAAGCGAGAGACTAATGGAGAGAAAATATATAACCATGTAAATTTAATGTAAAGTAAACATAATACAACTTCTATGCTAACACTACTTTGGAGAGATTAGAACTTCAGTCATTTTAGTAGGTAAACAATTTCAGAGTCGTTTTTTTTGATGTACAAAATTCTTACATAAAGTTTATCCATGTATTTGTTCCTGAAATTCTGCCTCATCTTTCTTCCGACGATATGAAAACATACTCAGAGCTTGCTTTGGAAATATGTTTTTAAACATCTTTTCTTAGGGAAAAAAAGCTGAATCTTGTGACATTCTATAATGAGACAGGTAATTACAGAAGATATTCTGTGGCTTCATTTGAAACAGATGAAACTAAATGGACAACTTGGGTTTCCTGCTGACTAGAGCCCATAATTTTTTCAAGTGTATTAGGGAGCTATAATACTTTTAATGAATTCACTTCTATTGCTATGGTGACTGCTCCAAAGGCAACAACGCACCTTAAATAATGATTGGCAGTGAGACCTCTATGTTTAGATTTCCACATTGTTGTGGGCAAGATCAGGGAACTTTAATGATGGCTGACCATGACATGTCTAGAGATAAGAGCTGTTAGGTCCTGTAATTTTGACATCTCTCACAACCTAGTTCTACATTTTGAAAGGTAAGTTCTAGTGTATGGAGGCATGTCAAGCACATGTGTCAAATCATAATATAATCCTTATTTGTGTATGTTTACAACCCTTGCCCTTGCAACTCTTCAAAATGCAAAATAAAGTCAGTTTTAATGTTGCACCAATTGAAGTGCCTTGCAAATCATCATATGTAGGTCATAATAGAAATTACTAGGCATTTTTATAATCTGCTTTTAGAATGATGATAGTCATGCTGCAAATACCTAAGCAGAGCAACTTTTTTTCATAACATTGGAGAATTTTGCATCATTAAATTGATTTGTATTACAGCATTAAATGACACTGGAAAACAATCAGAAGCCATTAGCATGCATTCATTTGTTTATCAACTAAACCTGTTTAGAGAATTGTTGAGTAGATAAAGTGCCTTTAGAATGCTAAGCAAAACACATTAGAAAAAAAGTAGAATTTCTTTCGAAAACTAAAAAGAACCTAATAAAAAAAATCACGTAAAAGGAACGTGTGACAATTATATGCACGTGTTTGTAATTAAGCTATCTGATAAAGACTAAACTATTAATCGTAATATTTAGTCATTTAAAAAAACAGTTGAAGTTTGAGAGCCAGTAATGAATATATGCCACGTACAGATGGTCTCTGACTTACAATGGTTTATGACCTATGGTGTGAAAGCAATACAAACTCAGCGGAAACCACACTTTGAATTTTGAATTTGGATCTTTTCCTAGGCTAGCAATGTGCGTAAGATACTCCCTTGTATGATGCTGGGCATCAGTAATAAGCAGAAGCTCCCAGACAGACAGACAGACAGTAATCACAAGGGTAAACAACTGATATACTTGTAACCAGTCTGTTCTCAAACAACCATTCTGTTTTTCAAGGTCAGTACGGTATTTAATAAATTACATGACATAGTCAACATTTTACCCAACTGTAGGCTAATCTAAGTGTTCCGACCATGTTTAAGGCAAGCTAGGCTAAGCCATGATGCTCAGGAGGTTAGATATATTAAAAGCATTCTTGACTTGCAATATTTTCAAGTAATGATGGGTTTTTTGGCATGTAACCCCATTTTAAGTCAAGTAAGATCTGTAAGATACTATTTAATCCACACAATAAAACTGGAAGATAGGTAATACTTATATTTCCATTTAGCAAATAATAAAACTGAGAAGCAAAATGTGTAAATAGCATGCCCAAATTTATACAGTTTGTAAATTCCAGACCTAGTAATCTAACCCAGGCAGTCTGACTCCAAGCTTTTAACCACCGCGCTGTGCTGCAAAAAGGTAAGGAGTGCAAATTTTATTACAGTAATTCAGTTTCACCCACAGGAAAAACTGAAGAGGTAAACTTGTACCAGATATCAAATCAGGCATCATTCCAATGGTATATGTTTGATTTTCATATTTGATTTTACCTAACTCTGTATTACACTACTAAACCCTTTCCTTAACAAGAGATTCTATGGCAACTGCTGTTTAATATTTCACATGGCATGTACTTTTTTCCTTACCCCACAAGTTATTTTTGAATCTTACTAATTAGAATTAATAGTTTCTTGCCTCTTTGAATCTAATTTTGTAATCTTATTTTGTAATTATATTTTGTAAACATAAAACATTTTATATTTTGTAAAATATAAAAATATTTTATAAACCTCACAGATTTGAGGAGTAACTAAATGATATAAAAGTTACATGATTTGTGGTGTTAATAGGCACCTAATAAATGTTTGTGAAATATGTATAATTTTAGAGTTTTTGATCTGTCTTATAATATAGAGTACTCTTGAACATTTTTTACAAAAATCTAGTAGATTTAACAAATTTGTTTAAACAGTGAATAACATCGGCTCCATATCTCTCTCTTCTTTGTACCAATTAAAATAGATGTATACAGTTATTTTCCTTTGTTCATTTGCAAATAATATAATTTAGTTGCAATATGTAGCAGAAAAAAAAAACCACTTATAACTTAATCCAAATGAAATAATTGAAAACAAACATTTTGGCCTCGAGGGTAAAACTCAATTCCCAAGGATTCAGTGATGTATATATAAGGAAAAAAAATTGTACTTTTTCCCATATATAATTGCAAGTTTCCTGAGATGCACAACAAATGTTGTATACAGTAATAAAATGGCATTTTGCGTAAGTATGTACGTCACAAAATTAGAAGATAAATGCTATGAGAAGAGCAAATTTTTAGAAATCTATACCCTTTGGTTATTTAAGCCTGTTTTTTTGTTTTTTGTTTTTTGTTTTTTACCATATGAAATACCCATAATTTAGAGGTAAGTTATATAGGTATTCTATTCAGAGCATATCCCCATACCATGACACCATGTTCCCGCCAGTAGCTTATATTAGGACAAATGCACTTCTATTGATTGTCAGATTACTTTTCTTAGTTGAGAACTTGAATAGGTTCTTGAATAACATAGAAGACTGAAAACCCAAAGGTTCAGAAATTCTTTGATAAGTCATATATTCTGAGTCAGAAATGATGTGGTTGCTACATATTATTAGTGCTGGAGGAGTATCAAAAATGTCTTGAAATCAACTGCATTTTACTTGCTTCGGAAGCCAAACTTGAACTTATTCCGTATGCAGGACAGACTTCCTAATGGTTGTGTTCTGAAAATAATCCTTGCCATTATATTCATTTTGTGAATGGGATAAAAGTTAAATGTTAAATAAATTTATTATTAACATTTTAAAATCAACTGTTGAAGAGCAACTATGTGAAAAATGTGTTCCTTTTGGATGCCAAGTTTCTGTCTGTACATCATGCAACAGTTTTGCAACTTTTGAAAACTGGAATAACTGAGAAAATGTTTAATGCTCACCAAAAGTATACATACATAAATCAAATAGCACATTACATTCTTTACCATAGAATGCATACATTTCTCATAAATAATCCTATATTTTGCAGCTTTCTTTTCATTGAGGGCTCCAGTCATTCAACATTTTGAGGCAGTGCATGATTCCAAGGATGAGTAATGAAATCAAATTCCTTTCCCATCTAGATCATAGCCTTTCTGCCTAGTCTGTGTCACAAGTGACTAGGAGTCGTCATTACCAGTTGATGGGTGTTTAATTGTCAATGGTCAATGAAAAATGTATTCTGGCATTGGTCCAATTCCTAACAGCTCAGTGTTCAATGTTACAGAAATCACTATAGTGTGCTAGATTCCTTGTCTACAAAGCACGTTGCTGTATGGATTTAGACAAGACAAAAAGCTCATTCATCCCTAAGTATGTCTATTCAACACTCACCCCAAATTATAGACCCTCAAAACTTCCCCCTTTAAAATAGAAATTAAAAAGAAGAAGGGGAAGGGGGGGAGGAGAAGGGGAAAGAGGAGAACGAGAAGAAAAAGCTATTTAAGGAGCAAATTCTGTATTATGTACCTAGTATGTGCTCTGTGAGTTAGACACCTAAATGATAGAATACTGGTCTTTGGGTTTCAAAGACTAAGGAGAGTGGCAGAGAATTAAATAAACAATTTTGATTATGGGAGATCAATGCTGCTGATGATACTAAGAAAGGCAATCTTCAAAGACACTGGAAGAAACTGTAAAACAAGAATGGGCCAGAGAGCATCCAGAAAGAAGGTTATACAAAAACTTGAAGTTTACTAAACAGACAAAAGAGAATTCCAAAGAATGTAGGGACAACAAATGTAAAGAGTAGCTACTCCTTTAGTCTGCAGAAAGAACTCAAGGCAAGAACAAATTTGGAAAATGGCTTCCCCAAGGGTAAGATTCATACCTCAGGGGGAGGGTGTGACTGCTGCCCACTCGATGAGAGAGGCCACTAGAGTGCCACCAAACAGTAGGAAAGCAGGAAGCTACCTCCTGGATTGTGGCAAAACGTGTCGGAATGGGAACACTATGGGCCATACCTCTGGTAACCTTGCCATAGAAGTCAGTAAGCAGCCTAGAAAAATAGCACTCAGACTGTAAAGGGACTCACCCTTGATAATGGCTTTACAATGCCCCTCCAACATCCTCTACTTATAATGCCTCACAACGCAACAGTTGACCAGTGAGAAATGTTTACAGGGTCCAATGCCAGTATCATGAAACAGGTCAAAGAAAAGTGGATTTAGAACTAAGGGACAATCACTTAATAACCAGCAAAGAAGGCGTTGGGAAATGAGGCTGCAAAAGGCAAATAAGGACCTCATTATCGGGATTTCTGTAAATCATGCCAGGTATCATCAGCATGATCCTGTGCTTCCAGGAGCAAAGACATTTTCCCGTGCAAAACAATCATGTGAGGTGCTTTATAAAAATACAGATTCTAGGCAGCAACTTTGGGAATTCTGCTCCTATGAGTGGGCAGGAATTAGGTTTTAACCTAAAACTCTGGGGATTCTGATACAGAACATGCCTCTTGGACCACTTTCTTTAGAAAGAATGGTGTAGATTATAAAGACCCCTTGAATGGTTTAAAGCAAAGGAATGACATGATTGCGTTTTTCTTTAGGATGTGCCGCCAACAGGAGATAGATGGTAGATTACAGTAGTAAAGGCATGACTATTGGATTTTTCCCTTGGTATGGGTAGCTTAGTGAAGTTATTCTGACTTGTCTTACAGATACTTTTGTAGGCATATAATTGATTTAAAAATATGAGAGTTAACAGTAAACTAACTTTGCCAAGCAATATCAAAGAGCACAAATATCAAATGACACCTTTATTACAGTCTGGCTCTTTGGCTCCCCTGGTAATTTCATGGCTATGTAGTGATGTTTAGTATTTTGTGCAAAGTGGGTACTCAGTTAATGGTATTGACTTGCAGGCCTTCCTAATTGACAGACATGTTACTGTACACTAAAGTAATAATATTTCTTTGCCTTTGGTCAGATGGGATGACTGGGATTTAGCCACCGGCAGTGTAAAGTACAAAATCGCTTTCAAGATATTTGATAAGTTGCTATTTTGTTTCCAGGATATTATACATATTTTCATTTGAATGAGTGTCAGAAAGTTCCCACACGTTTTCATTCTAGAGTCTGCATAGAAAAGTAAATTTCCTGACTCTATTATTTGCACACCAGAATCATTAAAAATTTTAACCATATTAATAAAAAGAGATAATATTTATAACATGAACTTCCACTTCAAGATCAAATCTTGATTACAGATAATTAATAAATCCTAAATAGAAAACATAGACTAATACCTGACCCATAGTAGGTAAACAGTACTGTTTAATATCCCATGGAATCCGGGAAGAGTCATGGTAACTCTAGTCTTAAAAGTTTGGGAGTTCTGGAGAGCCTGGCTGCCTCAGTCGATTAAGTGTCCTACTCTTGATTTCAACTCAGTTGATTTCACAGTTCATGGGATCAAGCCCTGTGTCAGGCTGTGTGTTGACGGTGGGGAACCTACTTGGGATTCTCTCTGTCTTTCTCTGTCTTGCTCCTCCCCTGCTCATCTTCTCTCTCTCTCTCTTTCTCAAAATAAATAAAAATAAACATTAAAAAAACATTGGGAGTGGAAATGACATGGGCTTTGGATTTGTAGTCTTTATCAGTTTTTAGCTGTGTGACTATAAACCATTTTACTTAACTTTCTGCACCTCAATTTTCTTTCATATATATGTTTATGCACAAAGGTTTATAATTGAGCACTTACTAAATGTCAGACACTGTACCAATCAATTTATTTAATCTTATTTAATTGTCTCATTTATTCCTTGAAATAAATCTGTAGCATACAGATGAGAAAAGTAAGCCTCAGCCAAGTGAACTAAATTGTTTACTGTCACAAGACTCATAAATATCAGCACTGAAACTCAAATCCAATCACACTTTTACTGTTGGGGATTTGGGGGCACCATCACTAGATTCACTTCCATCATAAGCATACAGAAAATTTAAATTCGAATTCTAGCTTTATTTCACAAAGTTCAAGAACCCTATTAAAATCATACTGCAATGAATTACCTGATTAATTCTGTCAAATACAAATATATTTTCATTGGTTTTATTCTTTATCTAAAAAGTAAATATGCATAGAATATACACACAAATATACATATACACATATATATTGAATGCATATACTTGTGTATATATACCTTCTATATATCAACTGTCTATAAATATATACTATACACACGCACACACACACAAACACACACACGCACACACATGCACAGAACATATATTTATAATATATATACCTTTCTCTTTTCCAAAACTATGAACTACCAGCAGGGAATCACATTTTCTGCTTTTCATCACTGGAACATTACACCTGGAAATGAACTGTTCTCATAAATATCTGTTGGATTAAGTATTTAAAATGAGCCAAGTGTATGAGGCATTTTTCCTACCTTCCTAATAAATCAATAAAATTGTTTTCAATCTTAACACAACCACATTTTGTTAGTCGGTACACACATGGAATGAAGTAGGTAGAGAATATCTAGGTTACAGAAAAACTGTTGACAAAACTTCCCATAGGATTCTATTTGGGATTAGAAAGTAACCTGGGTCCTAACACTATCACGTGGAATTGAAGATAGTTGATCATTCATACAAAAAAAGAAAAATTAATTAATTGCTTTGTGTCAACATATATCAATATTTCTGAGGCTTGTTATAGGACTTTTTACCTGTTCAACTTATTAATTAATTAATTAATTAATTTAAGTTCATTTATTTTGAGAGAGAGAGTGAGTGGGGGGAGGGGCAGAGAGAGAGGGAGAGAGTCCTGAGCAAGCTCCATGCTGTCAGCACAGAGCCTGATGCAAGGCTCAGTCTCACAGTCCATGAGATCATGACCTGAGCTAAAAGCAACTGAGCCCCTCAGGTGCCCCTGTTCAACATATTTAAAGATAAAATGCATGCACTATTTCAACATAGAAAATGATAAAGAAACAATCACAAACGACTAAAAATCCCATCTACGCTTAAAGATAAGATTACTCCTGATCTTTTTCTATGAGCGTGTTTGAAATAACTGAGATAATAGTATTCTACAAAAAAAATTTGTATCCTGAGTTTGTAGTTTTGGTGTAACTGTTGGAAATATTTGTCAAGTTTAACATTTTTGTTTAGTGTGTATGTAGGCTTTAGCATAAGTGATGTTTGGACTCACAGTTTCAGGTAAATTCATGCTCTTCAATTTGTTTGATGCAGCAGTTTCTAGAGAGAGCATCTCATAAAGAACAAATTTGAATTGCATGCTAGATTTGAATAGATCCCAAATGTTTTGCTTTGTTTATGTATGTGGAGCAACAGGGATTACGAGGACATCTTCTGTGAAGCAGAACATTGTGTGCAGGGAGTATTCCTATGTGTCTGAAGTACTTTGGTGTTCAGCTTTTATTTTGTCCTAAAGGTGTTTTCCTGGCTTATTACTTATCTTACCTTGTTTGGGTATACTTTGGTGCCATGCTATCTATCCAACATAATAATGAATTTCTTTTTTCTCATGTGAATGCATATGCCATATTACTCTATAATACTGAAATATCATTTGTAGACTATCTAATGAAAATGAGACTGGAAAAGTCATTAGGCCAGAAAAATAGTCTTCCAAAATAGAATGAAACATTGTAAGAGACTTTCTGGGAAAAATCATTTATTAAGCAATTATTACATAAAGGAAATCAGTAATTAAATGAAATTATGTTTAATGTTTTTTTTTTGATTTTGTATTGTTAAAAACCATGTGCTGACACTAACTTTTTAATTGTGTTTTTATAAAGTTATGTTATCAAGAAAGGTTGTTAACTTTTTTTATTTCAGAGTGAGAGTGTGCATGAGCGGGAGAGAGGGACAGAGAGAGAAAGAGACAGAGAATCTTAAGCAGGCTCCACACTTAGCATGGAGCTCCACACAGGACTTGATCCCACAACCTTGGAATCATGACCTGAGCTGAAATCAAGAGTTGAATACCCAACTGACTGAGCCATTCAGGTGCCCAAAGTTTGTTAAGTTTTAAATATTTAGCCAAATGATTCTTGGCTCCCTTTTTGTACTATTGCCTTGGAATCCAAATGTTTGAACTGGTGGAGGAAAAAACTCTTTTCCCTGAAACGTCCCTCTTTTATTTCTTCTCTTTATTATGTCTTGATCAAATATACTTTATCTTGAATGTTGTGCTTTATTTTAATGTTTTCCCTACTCATAACATTTTGACTTTTGGCTTTTAATTCATTCTCACAAGATAAGAATAATTAATAAAAAGAAATTTTACACAAAAATGTCATAGCCTAAATAGAATTATCTTATTAAAACTCAGAGTAACTAACATTACTTTGTGTAGTTTTGAGAGCATATATATAATATAATATTGTATATATGTATATATACAATATACTATATATACACATATTAATTGTAATATTGACTATACAATTACATGTATGATATATTTCTTTACATTGCTATTTTCATTCCAATAAATACCTATTGACTGAAAAATATATAATATCCTAACCAAAGTTATTTAAGAAAGCATCACAAACCTCCTACTTATTTGCTATAATTTTCTTAATATTGTTTTTGGATATAAATTTTGAGGGTTTTTTTCCAGAATTTTATTCTTATTGTAATAATATACATTCATACTTCTTCTGACTTTTAGATTGTTAGTTTATTAGATTTCCAATATATATACCTGAATGTGAATATTCAGACAGTCAGGTAAGAGCAATGGCTCTAAATCACATATGATGTACCTTGTTTATATTATTTATTGATAATGTTCTTGACTGAGAACTGCAGTCAAATTATCCCTAGTAATTATCACTATTGTGCTTCTGCATTTTCAACCTTTTGACCTCATCACCTCACAGACTTCAAAAATTTACTAATGGCCAGAAAAACCAAATTGAAATGGATTTCGATGGTGTTAGTCTGAGGAGAGGGTATCACCACTAACGACCAGTTTTTGTTCAGCCTCTCACACTAGGACTGTGACAATGAGCCAGATGCATTATTTCTCTGGGTTTCAGTTTTCTTCTCTGTAAGGGAAGGTTGCCCTCTAAAGCTTCAAAAGTCTTTCTAACTCTGAAGCTTATGAGGGCAGTTGTTCTGTGTATATTTTATAATATCCGCAGTGCCTAGTATGGTACTTAGCCCACTGCAGGTGTTCAATAAATCTGTGTTGATTGGCCACCTATCAGATTACAAATGCTGAAAGCATTAGATAGATGGCCTTAAAATCAAGGTATTTGAGTATTAACTAACCCAGCAGAAGTTGGAGCCAAAAAAGTGGTTGGAATCATTCTAAAACTCTGCATTAACAATTGTAGAATTACATTATTTCTCATCATTAACTTTAAAAAGCAGATGGGATTTCTCACAGCTTTCAGATCCCAAATTAAGTTGCTAATAACTGTCTGCATTTTGATATTCTTTAACACCTAATTCCCAATTATCTACAATAAACTTGAATTCTAATTTTTTTAAAAAAATTGAAACTGATATTCATATTATCTAGAGGCAAAGCAAAAGAAAAATATTATTTCCTCTTCCCTTCCCACCCTAAATCTCTCCACTCCAGCTTCATTTTTCTGAATAATAGCCAAATCTTTCACTGTAATTTTTAAATGTAGACCTGGCTTCATTGATTTATTTTGGCCCCTTGAAATCAACAATCTCCAATCACTACATATTTGCCTAGATGTAGCTTAGAAGTTCAATATTTGCATTGACTTCTAAATTGATAATCAGAACCATATGTATATGTATGTATGTGTGTGTGTGTGTGTGTGTATGTGTGTATACATATATACAACAGATTGGAATTATTCAGACATTCAGAAATTTAAAGCACTCTGAGGAGGAAAGACTGAAAACTCTTCTGGAAACATGAACCACTTGAAGCACTTCAGTAATTTCCCATTGCTTTGTGATGTGCAAGCAAAGAACCTTGATCACTTTCACACTGAAGCACTTAAGCTCTCTGATAATTTTATATCCTCATAGCCATTTTCCAAACACCATCATTTCCCCCACTGAAGTGGTTTTTAAAAATATGTGAAGTGTTCCAATAATTTTAAATTATCTCCTAAGGCACGAGCTCACACTCCGATCACCTCCAAATTTAAGAGGTAATAAAATTTGAAGTAGTCCAATATTTTTAAGTATGTATTGTGATTTCAATTGTTTTATAAATGACTTCAATGTGGATTGGATAGACTACACAGTAAGACTTTCAAGATATATGGAATAAATGTCATTGTACCAAAAGTTAATTAAAATTGCAAATGTTAGGAAATGAGCCACCGTTTAGGTCTCAACCTTTGAATAAAATTTGTGCACAAATATATATTTTAATACTTTGATTTTAAGACATCAACCAAAACGTGTTTACAAAAAAAAATTAAATTGCGCAAATCAGTATGTGAGGTAGACAATGAAAACCAGTTTCAACAATGCTTATTGGAAAATAAAATGATCAGGGGCTCCTGGGTGGCTGAGTTAGTTAAGAATCCAACTCTTGATTTCAGCTCAGGTCATGATCTCACTGTCGATTTGGGCTCAAATCATTATCTCACATTTGAGCCCTGCCTCAGGCTCTGCACTGATAGTATGGGTCCTGCTAGGGATTCTGTCTCCCTCTCTCTCTCTGCCCCTCCCCTACTCATTCTCTCTCTCTCTCTCTCTCTCTCTCTCTAAAAAATAAATAAACATTTAAAAAGAAAAGAATGATCATTTTTAAGAAATATTTAGAGATACAATGTGCCCTGTGTAGAAAGTCTCAAACATATAGTTAGGCATACTTATGGTTTCCAAATTGAGAAAATTTTAGATTCTTTGAAACAATATCCAGGAGGAATTCCTTAAACCAAGTAACCTGTAATTGCAGAAAACAATAACTGCATTATTTGATACTTGGGTGTTATTTTTTTATGTTTGTTTTTTTTACCTTAACTCTTAATGTTCTTTTGCTGTGTATTTAAAAATATGTTTTGGAGCACCTGGGCGGCTCAGTTGGTTGAGCATCCAACTTTAGCTTATGTCATGATCTCAAGGTTCCTGAGTTTGAGCCCCACATCGGGCTCTGTGCTGACAGCTCGGAGCCTGGAGCCTGCTTGTCTGTGTCTGTGTCTGTGTCTGTGTCTTGTCTGTGTCTCCTTCTGTCTCTGCCCCTCCCTGCTTGCACTCTGTCTCTTTCTCTCTCTCTCTCTCTCTCAAAAATAAAATAAGCATTAAAATTTGTTTTAAATATGTTTTCCCTTACTATCCACAAATAACATTTCCACGCACTCTTGTAATACTCAGACTACATTCAATACTTCTTGATTTGGTGTACAAAATGTTGTACATTGCTGAGAACAACATAGAATTGCGTAGAACATTGCTGAGACAACGACAACACAACACAGGAAACAGGGAATTGGGCTGTTGAGGAGGAGAGGTAAAATGTGTAGTTCACAGAACCCTTGAAGGTGCCAACTGTGTTGACAATGATAATAATAAATAAAGGCCAAGAAGATACGTTTAGTTATCACATAGTATAAAAGTTTCATTTAAAAATATGGAACCTGACTCTTAAAAACTTTAAATGAATTACCCAGGGACTCACATTTTTATGAAACAAAAACTCGAATTCTTACTTTGAGAATCCCTCGTACATTTTTTCCCATTGTTGTTGACTAATAACTCAGGATACTATACCACAAAATGAGTTGACTCCACCTTTGTTGACATATGAATTAAATGAAAGCTCATGGAGTTTTAGTGCTAGAAGAAATGTTGGACTTCATCTAACATTGTTCAACTCTTCCATCGTGTAGAGGAGGAACGTGCGTCTTAAGAGAGGTGAAGTGACTTGCAAGTGGCAGAGGTCTGACCAAAATGTGAGATCATGACCTGAGCCAAAATCATGAGTCAGATGCTTTAACCAACTGAGCCACCCAGGCGCCCCTCCCTGATTTATTCTTTATTTTGATGACCCGTGTTATTGATGCACCTTGTGTCGTTCTGTTCCTCTGGCGCAGTTTCTTTGCTGTATGTCACTGTGAATGGGAAGAGAAAAAAACACCCACCGGTACTTGATGGTGAGGCATTTTTCTTTTGTAGGAAATGTATTTAGGGGCCTTTTTACTTGTACTTTAAATTATTTAACCAAACTAAATGGGTTAACTATAAGAAGATGAAATGTAAGTTCATTGCCAAACATTATTTTGAGATATACATAATTATTTCACAAATTTTAAAGTTAATGGCATTTTGGGAATAATATTAATAATATATCTGAGTTTGATAGTAGAAGGGATTTGGTAATTGGAAACATGAAAAAAAATGAAAATATTGTTTAGAGCTAATAATAGGTACTGATTGAATTAGTGTTGTAATTACTTTATCACTGTGACTTCCAGTACCTCTAAATCATATTTTTAGCCTTTCCGAAAAGCTGCTTGTAGAGTCAAAATGAGATCATTATATATCAATAAAGGTGAGAATTACAAAAGTTATTTTTTCCACACAACTCACAAAAAGATGAATTAGACTACCACTGCTGAGCACCTGGGTGGCTCAGTTGGTTAAGTATCTTACTTTGTATCAGGTCATGATCTCACGTGGGTTTGAGCCACGTGTTGGGCTCTGTGCTGACAGCTCAAAACCTGGAGCCTGCTTCGGATTCTGTGTCCCCCTCTCTCTCTGCTCCTCCCCTTCTTGTGCTCTATCTCTCTCTCTCAAAAATAAACATTAAAAAAGACATTAAAAAAGAAAACAAGACTACCACTGCTTCCTATAGTTATTATCCTTTACAAACCAGTTTCTATAAGTAAAGCCCACTGGATCATTCCCTATTTAGGAAGTAATTTTAATTATGGAGAATTTTACTCTCAAGCCCCCCAAATCCTATTATTTAAATATTATTACATAAATGCAATATGTACTTCTCTTTTGGGGTACAGTGAAGGCATAAAAGTTCTTCATAGTCTCAAAGAAATGTTAGAGAAGAATGATTTCCCTTAGAAAAGGAAAAGACAAAGAGGATACACAGATTGAAAGTGGGCAAAAGTAGAGGTAATAAACTGATTGGGAGACATTCAATCCAGATATGAATGGCCTGTACTCAGGTTGTCACAGTTATGATGGTAAATAAGGCAGATTCTGATATATCACCAAGGTAGAGCCAATACAGTTAGGGTTGTATCATGTAAGGGAAAGAAAGAAACCAAAAATGATTCCAAGGTATTTGATCACCATGTGGATATGTCAAACTTTCCACTCTCTAAAGGACAACGTCCATACTTTTTAGCATGATATTTAAGACTGCACTGAATGTCATACTCCTAGGCCCTTTTAATCTTATTCATCACATAGGGGCACCTGGGTGGCTCAGTTGGTTAAGCGTCCAATGTCGGTTAAGCGTCTGACTTCGGCTCAAGTCATGATCTCACGGTTTGTGGGTTCAAGCCCCGTGTCAGGCTCTGTGCTGACAGCTCAGAGCCTGGACCCTGCTTTGGATTCTGTGTCTCCCTCTCTCTCTAATCCTTCCCCACTCACGCTCTGTCTCTCTCTCTCAAAAATAAATAAACATTAAAAAAAATTTAATCTTACTCATCACTTATAACAGGTTTGTTATGCTCTGCAGAGTGTTCTGTGGAAGGTAATCTATAAAGGCTGAATGAATAAAAAAGAAATAATTTAATAGCTATAGTCTGTGTTAGAGAAATGTTTTGTACATACATATGTAATTTAATATATATTGAGAGAAAGATTCTGGCCATAGCAATATGAAATTTGGTAGCATTTAAGACAATTCATGCACATATTTCACAAAGGAAAAGAAAATTTTCTGTGAGGTGACATAATTCAAATTCTAAAGCATGCCATGTAGAAATAATAATGACAATATTCAATCCAATAATACAAAATCGATAGATGTTATTGAACTGCCATATGAAGCAAATTTAGAATGCCATTTTGCTCATTATTAATTAAATTGACACTTGTCAAATTAAAACTAATTTTTTGTCTCTTCCTTAAAAAAATTATTGGTAATCCTCTTTTCTTATAAAATACTGATTGAAGTTAAAATAATTGGAGATGTTAGCAAATAATGCCGTCAGATATTTTTAACAATGAAGTTTGACTTTTCTTAAAGAAAAATCTGGTTGTCTGTATAAATTCCATAAGTAAAGCTTTTTCAAATGGTCTTTTAACTCTTATTGATCATGACCTTGGCATTCAAAGTCTAATTATACTAAAAACTGCCCATGTCTCTTGTGTACTGGAAAATCATTACCTGAAATTAATCAGTTCTTCAAACACACCATTCCTACTTATCATTTGGTTATTGAGATAGTATACAGTTTAGAATATACATGGTACTAATTTCAAATACCTTATTTGTGTAAATCATAATATTACTACGAAGATAAATGCATACTGTATGTTTATCTTTTATATCACAACTTAGGATATAAACCAAAAACCGCTAAATATTTATGGCTAAACATTACCTTTCAATAATTAATAATATATATATTTTTAAATAACAGCAACTAACATTCTTGAATGCTTAGTATGTGCCAGTAACTATTTTAAATACTCTGTTTTTTTAACAAATAATTATTAGTACTCACTCTGTTTTTTAACAAATATTTATGTAATTTTACGTTCAAGCACCATTGCAAACTCTTTGTAATTCTTACCTTATTTAATCCTTACCATCTTATGAAACAGAACTATCATTGTAATTCTATGGAGATGAAGGAAAAGAATTACAAGAAGTTACCAGAACTGTCTGTAATTCCACTGTACATTAATAGTATGTAACATTGTAATGTGGTAGCAGAATTCTAAGATGAACCCCAAGATTCCTACTCTTAAGTATGGGTAGGACTTGTGACTCCAAAAGAATTTCAGTCCCAGGATTAGGTTATGTGACAATGGCAAAGGTGGAGGGATTTTACAGATGTAATTAAGGTCTCTAATCCAGTTGCCTTAAGTTCATCAAAGAGAAGATTTTCCTGGGTGAGCCTGACCTAATAGTGTAAGCCCTTTAAAACAGTTTAGGCCTTGCCTGAGTGAAAAATTCCAAGCAACAAAGCTCACCTGCTGGCCTTGAACCTGCAAACTGCCATGTTGTAGAGAAAATCGCATGGCAGAGACTGTGGGCAGCCCCCATGGCCGGAGGGCCTTTATCCTATAATTGCCTAGAGCTGAATTTTACCGGTAACAGTAGGCTTGGAAAAGGACCCCAAGCCTCAAATGAGAACTACAGCCTTGACTGACAGCTGGATTTTAGCCTAATTAAATCATGAGTGGAGAAGTAAGTCAAACCATCCATGGACTCTTAGAGAAACTGCAAGATAAGTATATGTTGTTTTACGTCAGTACATGTTTGATGCCTCAATGGAAACTAATACATGTAGTTAACTCAGGTCTTAAATTTGCCTAGTTATTAGCTTAACTATCTCTTTATGTGCATATTGGATGGTGTATTCCACCCAATATTTCTGCCAGTGGCAGGGAAGTATAGATTTGCCTAGCCACCTCTATGACAAAAATTGGCTTCACCAAGATACTGTTCTGAAATATGTTTACTGTTTAGACCATTCTAGATACTAAATGACCCAGTACTGTTTTTTAACTTGTGGCTTTATAAAGAAGATCACCTGCTAAATTGAGAATAGCTAAGCATACAGTATGGAATAAACAGAATAGAATGGAATAGCTAAGAGTTTATAGTTCACTTAAGCCAAATTCTAAATATGATAAACCATAAATAGTATATAGTATGTCTCTGACTCTCCTCCATGACACAGTCTTTCCTTACCAAGAAAATGATAGGTCTGACTGTCTCTCAACCATGGCCTTTCCAGTTCCTTTCACCATTGATTATTCAGTTTTTATTAATTTTCTTCTCTGACCTACTATCCTTCCATAATGCCAGCAGATATAAGTTTTTAAACACTAACTACAAAAATATAAGTGTTTTTTAAGTCCTTCTGCCTACACTAGCACAAAAAGTTTACACAGAGTGAAAATGTCCTTGACATTTCTCTAGTTATATGTCTGTGCCAACTGCTTATGTACAATCTTGTGCACTCCTGAAACACAAGCACCTTGTTCTCCTTTACTGTTTTCTCTTTGAATGACCATTTTTGACCAGAGAATGTGTTGAACTGGTTCACTGCTTTTAACATTCTGCTCCATGTCACCTTTAATTTTGCTTTATATGCAAATGGAATTTTTATTTAGTGGTGCCTGAAACTCTTCTATGCATTTTCTCAGAAATATCGGCTTAACCTCATTTCTGCTTGCAGCCATCAAGGGTTTACCATTGATGTCACCCCCTGCATTCCATTTCTGCCCAATGGAACCTTCTGGCTTAAGATAGAAAGGTAAAATTGCCTTCTTTGCTGTGTGACTTTTGACTGCATCTAGTATTTAGCTATACATTGTCAATCATAGCTCTGCTACTATTATCTTCAAATATCATTTAGTATCTTATTATTATGAAATTGTATGTTTATATCTACATTTCCCAAATAGATTTCTAGGTCTTTAAAAGTCTGTAAGTAAGGATTCCTTTTCTTTGGGAAAAGGTAAAAAAGTATGTCAATTTCTCTCTTCTTCCTTCCATATTTAAACAGTCATCATAATTACTGCTATTCCAGACAGACATTTGAAGTTAGTGCTTAACTGCAAGTACCCAAGGTTACTTCATGTTATGTTTCTGTGGAAGATTCTGTTCCACTCCTTACTTCTCTTTCTTCCTGATTCTTCACAGGAGAGTTTAAAGAGCTTTTTTCCCCATTTTGACCTTTAACCCAGTAAGACTATAAAGATAAGAGCTACATTTTCCTTTAAGATCTCTGAAGAGAAAAACACTCCATAGGGTCCTTTATGACACCCTCCAGCATCTTGCAGCTCTTATAGGCAGGGACTAGGCTGAGTACAAAGTGAGGCTGAATTGAGGGTTTCTTGGGTCTTTGTAAAGCCAGGAAGGAAAAGATGCTGGTTAAGAGGATCTATTCTCATCTAAGCATTTGGCTCCTACCCAGAGAATACTGTATATAGTACTATATATAATACTATATATAATACTTGTGCAAAAGTGTAAGAAACCCCAGAAACCAATGCTAAACATGTCTGCTCTATTAAGTGACTGTGATGAACCTCTGAGCACATTTAGATAGTATTTTCTATGCCTCACTTATGTGGTGTGTTATTAAAGAGTTTCTGCTAATAAGATAGAAAACTCATTAATCCCATGGGCATGAAAATGTGAAATTTGGTACTTGAATGTGTTTTCTGGACACAGTTTATGTCTCACAATGATAATAATTTATACTATTGACCGTGTCAAATGACTATATTAATTCACAGCCACTCCATAATGTAAACAAAGTCATAATATCATATTAATTACCATATAAAAATTCATACAATAGTACGATAGGCTTATTAATGACTTTATAAACATTTTAAAAGAAAACTAAACCCCATGCATTATTAAATAAAATACACTGTATTACCACTTTGAAGTCTTCATAATTAATTGAATGGGAACATTTAAGTATTTAACATAACTAAAGGAATATTTATTGACTCCTTGACCATCACATAGCTAACACTGTTTACCACATTGCAGACTCTAGATAACCATTTTATATACATTTTCTAATGCCATCCTCACAAAAAATGTATGAGACAATAGCTATCATCAATACCATTTTACATATGATGAAACTGAGACTTTTAAAGAATAAATAATTTAACAGAGGCCACACAATTCAAAATTAAAGTTGGGGTAAGATCTGAATTTCCGAGCCCACATGCTTAACTACCATATTGCAGTTGTAAGAAATTATTTTTATGCAGGCAGTATTATAGGATAGTATATAGTTAAGTATTATAAGAATTTGTATTTTATGTGTAATCAAAGAAAACTATTCATTATTTGATTCAAACTTTTAATCTTATAGCTATTTGTAATGAAAGCACATATGCAATTTATATTGCTTACAAAGATATGTAAAATTAAGCTCTAAACTAAAACGTACCATTATGAATAAGTCTAGGTGCTTGATCACCTAATTAAAAGAAAAAGACTCCCAGGGCCCATATAAAAACACAATAACTATCTAAAATATCAGTTTAATAAGAAATATTGGGGATTTTTTTTGGAAGGAGGCAGTTGCACCTTTGTTTTACTTTTTATAATGCAGAATGAGATCACTATCTAAATAATATTAATTTTCATTTTGGCAAATTCAGTTACTATCATTAAAGTAGTTATCTTTGACCACATCTTTCTAATTTTATTTAGTTGAATTTCCAGAGTATCAATATAGCAATATATGATGGAACATTTTGTATTTTTCTCTACACAGTAATAAAAATAAAATTGAGAAATCTACTCTACTCACAGTTTTACTTTTAAATAGTACAGCGATAACCTCACTATATAAGCATCTTCCCAGAATTAGAGTTGTGGATGTAGAAATTAGTAAGAAGAAAACCTTTCCCTGGCTATAATGAAAAAATAAATTATTTTAATATATTTAAATTTCTGGTACTTTTCTGATCATCGCTACATGTTTAATACCAGAAATGTTCAATTCTCATTTAAATATCACCTCCCATCAATCACTAGTGCTTTCTTTCCTGGGTCATTGGGAACATAATAATTCATTGTGTCATTTGAAGGTGTGCTGACCTACTTTCACTAGTTAATTTCAAGGGAAGGATCAGATGTTCCATTGCTTTTTGTAATTGATTTGACGATAGATCTTTACTAGAGCCCCATGACATGATCTGAGGGCATTCTAGGCAGCAAAACCTCAAGGTCATTATTGAAATGAAAAGTCCTCAAATCAATTAGTTGCCTTAACTAAATTGTCTGTATCTGTTGACTGTTGACTGTTTTAAGTCAATCAAAATAGAACGGGATAATTTTGAATTTCAAATACAGAA
The DNA here is from genome assembly GCF_027475565.1 of Acinonyx jubatus. Classification (NCBI taxonomy): domain Eukaryota; kingdom Metazoa; phylum Chordata; class Mammalia; order Carnivora; family Felidae; genus Acinonyx; species Acinonyx jubatus. The sequence goes on from NC_069394.1 coordinate 57,519,999, forward strand.
AATATTATTATATACTATTTTTAAAAATCACTTCAGAGCTATCTTACCCTTATAGTCCATAATATATTCTATTTTAGCCCATATTCCAGATTCTGTTGATTTCTTTAATCACTTTCCAAAAAGTTAGACGAATTCTTCAAATAGTATTTTCTATATTATCATCTTCACTCTTTTCATTTCATTTTCGATGGTTCTAATGTAGAGGTTCCTATATTTTGAATATATGTTCCTGCATGACTCCATTTCACCCCATAACTTTAAAAACACTGGTAAAGAAAACTCATGAAATCATCAGATATTTTACCAGCCACACACAAAATCAGTCTAGGCACTTATAATAATTGCAGGAAGTTATTAACAATAAAAAATTTTGGTTCCATCTATCTTGTTGATTTAGTAAAGACTGACATGAAAAGAAAATAGCAAATTTGTTAATTTTCTCAGGAAATGATAGGGTTAGAGGGAATTTCAGAGATATATTGGTCTAGTTCTTGATTTTCAAACAGATAATCCAAAACATGTATATAGAATAAGAGATAGATGATAAATAGACGATAGCTAGCTAGCTAGCTAGCTAGCTAGATAAATATAAAAAGATAGATAGATATAGAAAGATAGATGATATAGATACAGAGATACAGAATCTACAAAAATAAGTTTGGATTATTTTCTATATTTTTTATCTCTGGCATTGATGCTATCATACATGATCTTTCTTACATTCATCCAAAACATCTCTTACTTTATGTCAATTTCTCTTTTTTAATAAGACATGTAGAGTAATGGCATATCTTTATAGGCCCTTTTTTAAATGCTGCTGATAAACGAATTTTATTCTATCTGAAAGACAGAACCACTCCAATTACCTTTTTATATCTTCATAAGACATGTGTTCCATCTCTTAAATATTACTGTTATGGCTCTGCTTGGAACTTTTTTCAATTTTCCCAATATTCCCTTGAAATAGAAACGTCTAATCATCTTGTTCCTTCCTTCTTTGTAATTACTGCTTTCTGTTTATGATATTCTATGAGCACTTGACAAAAATGCTGTACAGGTTTATGGGACCAGTGTTCTTGATATTGACTTTCACAATAATGATAATATGATCAAGTATTTTACAGCATATCCATCTTCAATTTGCCTTCACACAGCAGTTCATTTAATAATTATAGCAGCTTCAGAAGACAGTGAGCAGACATATCAATCTGTTTTATACTGGAAGAAATAGATACTAAGTGAGGTTTAACCATACCAAAAACTAATGCTATATGTCTGACTAGAATTATTATTTTTGGAATTTTGCCTTAGAAGATTTTGATAAATTGAACATATACCTCCATATGAAAGTCAATATATGATTTCAAAGATCATTCTTTCCACCACCTGAATATTTTAGGTGCTCTCAAGCATTTCATATGTGCTCTCAAGCTTTAATTCGCAGGATCTGAAAACACTTTGTTCTCAGGATCAGTAATGTTAATATTTAGTGTAAGCTTAAATGTCCATGCCATTGTTTAGCAGCAACATTTGGTGTCCATTGTCTAGCTCTGTAAATTTTTATACTAATACCTATTTGCTTTATTTCAGCATATATTTGTAAACATAAAATACAAGTCTCCTTTTCTTTTTCTTTACATAAGTATGCACACGTACACAGAACTATTTGTTTTACAGGCATACTCTTTATCTCCTTTCTAGTAACATATTCTTTGCATCCCCAAATGCCTAGCAAAATATTAGGTAAATATTATAACTACAAACTCTTTTTTAAAAAGATTAATTATATGATCTATCATGGAAAAAGATAAAGGAACTAAATTGGCATTCACATGATTTTCTATTAGAAATACGTCACTCTGCTCCTAATTCATAATAACCTCTATTTGAAGTTCCTCATGCACTTTGTTGTATGTACAGGTCAAACCGGACAAGCTAAACACAATAAATGTATAAACCAGAGCATAAAGACTTATCAGACTAAATCTTAGAAGTATATTATCTTCAAAAGAGGCAATTATGTCTTGTTCTTAAACATCAGTCAGCATTTGGACCTTTGTTAGCTCTTACCCTAACACAATTCCAGCCATTTTAACATTTTAAAATATGCTGTAATGGCATTTTTCCAACTTAAATGCATTGTTTTTAAATAGATGCTATTTCCTTCCATTATCAATATGCATTAAAACTGTTGAACACAAACTAAAATATGGCATTTGTAATTTTAAGTGAAACTACCTTTGCATAATTATTTGGTTTGGTGATACAGAGTGTGGAAAACACGTCTTTCCAAACCACATAAATATTCATGATCTGTTTATTCTACTTAAAAATGTAATCTGAATGTATGTTGCTCTTACAGTATTGAGAGTTCTTTAAAAATATAAGTGTCTGTTCTGTTATATATATTTTAATTTCAAAAAGACAGAAAGAAAATCATATCCTAAAGTAACTACTCTGCATATTGTATTTTTGTTATATATTCTGAACACAAAACTTCAGTGGCCAGACCTGACAATATTATTACATCGTATGAAGGATTCTATCTTGAAATCATTTTTAAGCTTCTACTGTACTAATTTCATTGAAACTATCTAAAAGTAAGAGATTAGGAAATGTAAAAGTAAATTATAATATTAGGTCAATGTTAACGTAATTAAACCCAAGCTCCAAGATACAAACTAACAAACATTCCTGAGGCGCCTGGGTGGCTCACTCAGTTGGGCATCCAACTTCCGCTCAGGTCATGATCTTGGAGTTTCTGAGTTCGAGCCCCGCATGGGGTTCTGTGCTGACAGCTCAGAGCCTGGAGCCTGCTTCAGATTCTGTGTCTCCCTCTCTCTCTGCCCCTCCCCTGGTTGGACTCTGTCTCTCTATCTCTCTAAAAATAAATACACATTTTTAAAGATTAAAAAAAAAACTAATAAACAAGTTCAAATTCTTGAACTTAGAGGTAATATTAGAAATCTGGTTCTATCCTCTGCCCGGGATATTGGTCTGATCAATGGCATGAGGGCAGTAATCCCAAATTCCAGCTCCCACCAAGGCATGAAAAGCAGTAATCACAGGCCTGAAAAAATTCTAGCCACTGGGAAAGCACTGGTTTCTCAGGATTCTTTTTATTTGCTTGTTTGTTCGTTTGTATGTTTTAATGCTCTAAATTTCAGAACATTACTCCCTCAACTGAACCAATTTCTTTTTTAATGGAATCTCCATTCATGGGTTAGAAATATTTGGTTTTGGCAGCACCTGGGTGGCTCAAACGGTTGAGCGTCCAACTTCAGCTTAGGTCATGATCTCAGGGTTTGTGAGTTTGAGCCCCACATCTGGCTCACTGTTGTCAGCCTATCAGTGCAGAGCCCACTTCAGATCCTCTGTCCCCCGCACCCCCCCCCCGTCTCTGCCCCTTCCCTGCTTACTCTATCTTTCAAAAAATAAAAAAAAACATTTACAAAAATTAAAAATAAGAGCAATTTTTGGTCTTTAACCACACCACAAGATGCAATTTTATCATCTATATTTTCTTATTAGGTCTTTTAAAAAATCTATTTCTACATGGATACTGTCTCAAATTCCCATCATCATATACACTCCTTTTAGGGAAAATAATTTTATCAATTCCTGCACATTAGCCATAGTTCTCAGATAGAACACTCTACTTCAACTAAGCATCCTAAAATCAAGTAAGAAATATTAATTTGCTGTTTTTAGACAGTCCCCTGCTGTTGTGGCTGCTTAAGCTCATTTAATTTTTTGTCAATTATGTTATATAAACAAATACAGAGTTACTAGACAAGTAAATTTCCAAAAATGTTTTCAGCTCTTGGTCAGTTAAGCAGATCTGCTCATCTGGGTAGGCTTTCTTACATATGTTGTGGAGCTATCTGTAGACTGGTCTAGGCTGACCTCAGCTGAGACAGCTGAGCTCTGTTCCACAAGGTCATTCATTCTCCAGTAGGTTAGCTGACACTTGTCACAACAGAAGCAGGGATCAAAGACAGAAAATAGGTGACTTGCAAATGGCACATCATCTCATCTGCCTCATTCTATGGATTAAAGCAAGTTGGCTGCAGATCAGAGTAAAGGAGTGGAAAGAAACTCCACTTCTTAATGGAAATCTATTCAGAATCATAGCACAAGAGATATGAATACAGGGAGGGGAATAATTTGGTCAAATTTACAATCAATCCATAGCACCTATTGTGTTAGTTTTCTATGCTATGTAAAAAACCTGCCATAAATGTAATGGCTTAAAAGTACATCCATTTATTACTTACATTTTTGTAGGTCAGAAGTCTGAGCACAGCTTCAAGAGGTTCTCTGTTCAGAGTGTCACAAGTCTCAAACCATGGTGTTGGTTGGGCTATGTTCTCATCTGGAGAATTGATTAGAAAATGATCCACATATGAACTCCCCTGGGTTGTTGGTAGAATTCATTTCTTTGTGTCTGTATAATTTATAGCTACTTGTTTTTTCAAGGCCATCAAATGAAAGACTCACTAATAATTTGAGCCTTTGATTTCAGGAACACTCTAGTGGTTTTTTAAAGGGTTTGCCCCTTTAGACCAGGCCCACTCAGAACAATATTCTTTTTAATTAATTAAAAATCAACTGGGGTGCCTGGGTGGCTCAGTCAGTTGAGCATCCGACTTTGATTCAGGTCATGATCTCATGGTTCGTGGGTTTGAGCCCCACATCGGGCTTTGTGCTGACAACTCAGAGCCTGAATCCTGCTTTAGATTCTGTGGCTCCCCCTCTATCTGCCCCTCCCCTGCTTGTGCTCTCTCTCTCTCTCTCTCTGTCTCTCTCTCAAAAATCAATAAACATTAAAAAAATTTTTTTAAATCAACTGATTAGGGACTTTAATTGCATCTGCAAAATCCCTTCACTTTTGCCATATAATGCAACATACTCCTGGGAGGGATATCCCATCACTTTTGCTGTATTCTGTAGAAATGGTTCATAGATCCTGCCCATCCTCAAGAGAAGGGGATTACACAAGGTATGGGTCATTGGAAATCCTCAAAATTCTGCCCACCACACCCAGAGAATTATATATAGTTTTCTTAATGAGCCATGCTGTCTCATGCTTTTCTCTGCTGCCTATGCATTGAATATCTCAGAAAGCAACCCATTCTTTTACCCTGGCCAATCTGACTTTAAAGCATGTAGTAGGTGTTTACTTAGTAAATGCTGAGGTGATAAATGTGAGATGATAAGCTATAGTTCAGGCATCTCATCAAATGATTTTCTCAGTGAGCTGAGGTAAAATTCTTCTGAGTTTGAAGTTGTGAATACTTTGGAATAGTTAATTCTCTCATATTTTCTCACATATCTAGGGCTTCAATTTCTTTTTATAGTTTTGTTTTTTAAATTGGCAGAAATTTCTCCTTGGCAGACTTAACTGAAGGAATAAATGAGTTCAAAATTTCTACTTTTTTTCTCCAGGTTTATTAATATATAATTGACCTATAAGTGCTATGTGTTTTGTAATCCAAGAACATTATTCTGTTGTCCCCAAACTTGCATTATGTGTCTCCTTGTCTGTCTTCATTCTCTAAATTACTAGTGGCTTTCCTTTTATTGCCCTTTGTTGTTGGTCTTCTGGCATTGTTTTAAGTCATGTGACTCTTTAATGTTTGTCTTTGATTTCATGCCTACTAGTCTATTTGTGAATATGCCATCCAAAACTAGGCTGAAATTTTTTAAAAAATCCCCAAAAGAAAGCATTAGTTATTTTTAGGCATTATTTGATTAAATCAAATTGTTGTTTTCAAGATCATTTGAAACTCCAAATTTGAGGGCCAAACTTTTGATGTTATCTTCTTGCTTAGAATACCACTTATGGGTCAGGGTCTGTCTTTCGACTGAAATTACTTTAAATTATCTTATCATAGAATAGGATACATCTTTAACGCTTCCCAGTAATGTTTTGTATGGCTATAAAGTCTAAAATGGCATTTATTTTTCCATGTTATCATTCACTTCTATTATAAAAATCAATTACTTCTCACTAAAATTAGATACAGAATTGTAGTTCTCATGATTAAGCCCTTTATATTTTAAAACATTAAATTTTACAAAAAGTGAAAACTGTTTTTATACTAACAAATATTCAGCAGATATACAGATAGGTGAAACCCCTATTTCTGTTATATCTTGCTTCTGTGTCTTATTGCAATTTGGATAAAAAATGTGTCCTTCATTTTGCCCACCTTACCAGGAAACCTGTAGTTTAAATGCACTAGTGACCCAAGGAACAGTAAAGAAGAAGCTAGCACATGTTGAAAATCAAAATTGCTAGCTATTGATATTATTTGTGATTTAAATTAAAAACTCAAATCTGTGACCACAGAGCAAATGAATTTCCTACATGGTATATCTAATCAGCAATAAGTTGCTTATGACCCTACACATTTCTATGAGATTTGATTCAGTCTTCTTCCTTGGCTCCTATTGAACTTGTATTACAGGTATTAGGATGATTTGTTAAGTGTATTACTTTTTGACTTCTTGGTTTAGTTCTAGTGTATCACCTCCAAAATAGGTTGTAGATGTGTTTTTCATTTATTCATGCATGTGTGCATGCATATATTTATTAATTCTACAAATACATTCTATGACTGCTATCATATGCTATACTTTATTCAAGGTACTGGAATTACAAAAGTTAATGAATCATAAAAATAAAGAAAAGAGTTGCCCACATAAAACTTATGCCTTGTGGTGAAGGGAGATAAATAGAAAATAAACAAAATATGTACATAAATTATATAGTAAGGTAGAGTTTAATAAGCATTATTAAAAAATAAAGACAAAAAGAAGATTGTGTAGCACCACAATATAGAGAACTGTTTGCAATTTCAGTAGGATGATTTAGGGAAGTCTGTGTTAGTTTCCCTATGATAGTATAAAGGGATAGGAGATAGCATAAGGGGGATATGAGAAGGACACATGGGTGTGGTTGGAGCCAAAGGAAGACTGGCTTGATCTAAGCCAGACAAGTGAGTTAAGCAAAACCTTTTAAATAGAGAAGAACCTTGAGTTTTGAAAAAAAAAAAAAAGAGAGAGAGAGAGCAAGCTTTGTCTAGGTGAAAGATTAAAATAAAGACAGAAAGGTATCTATTGACATGACAATATAATTCTTCTTTAGTCATATAAACATAGACAGCCATAGTTACTTTGCTTTAAGATTGTCCATATATATACTTGCATTATATTGAAGAAGTAATTAATGAAAATCTAGACATTGGTCTGTTTCTATTTCATTTCTGTGAATTTATTCTTCCAGGACAGGTTGATATTCCTTCTAGCTTGTCTGCATGGCAACTGATCATTACTATGGATTGTTGTTATGGTCCTTTGCAAAGAGAAGGGGATGATTCAGACATAATGAAAGCTTAAAGAGATAGATTTAAGGTGGTTGCTTAGAAAACTAAAATATCAAATACTAGTTCTTAGGGGAAAAAAGAGGTTTTTCTTAAACAGTTGATCACAATCATGTTGGCCAAAATCCACTGGTGAAATTTTAAGATCTAGTAGATTTTCCTAGCTCCTCATTTACCACCAAGACTTGTGGAGAGTTTCAGAGTGAAAGAGGAACATCCTGGGGCTATCTCCATTCCCCATTGTGATTTACGCTATAAGCATTCTCATAACCCTAATCAGAATCTGGAACAATTCAATGTAAGTCACTACCTGGGAAAGATTAGAATCCCCAATATTAGTTTATTCAAATTCCACTTTCTTATAATTATATGTTTGACACTTGGCAGAGTTTTGGGAGGCTGGGGAAAGCTGAAAATCACCACTTAGAAGTACCATGCTTAAGCCTTTAGAAAGGCTATATTCAAATATGCCTTGTGTCCTTTTTATTACATTATAGGGCCCTATTCTGCCTCATACTCATAAGTTTTGTCTACATAATAAATGCTTTTCATTATGGATTCAGATTAATGCTTCATAAAAAATCACAGGGCAATCCAAAATATCAACTAGGTAGCATAGGTCAATTCCTCACTGCTCTAAAGACTACCATTATATTGGAATCCATTACCCCATCTTAAAAACAGTTCTAGGGGTCAGTAGTAGCAATCAATCAGATACTAACTTCTCTTTCCCCTTTTAAAACTTTGAATATTCTTCTCTAGCCCTTCACTCCTGCTATGTCTTATCTCTTCACCACTAAGATATTGCCAGCATAAAATGATACTTCGGTTCTGCTTAAATTCTCTTGAATGTTTTCTTTTTTTCCTTGCCCTGTCTCTGTAAAATGTTCACACAGAGCCGACATGCCTACTGTTCCAAGGGATCATTCAAAAAACCAGCAGACTGTAAACTGAATGGACTCTTATCTCAGAAGGATGAAGGACAGAGCTGGCCTGCTGGGATTTGAAGTGTTGGTTCCAGGGAGTCTAGATATTTCAAGCCAGACGCTTACACAACCCATTTCTCTCTGCCCTTATGACTGAATGCACTAATTCATTTACCATTCAAAGTGTCCTTCCATAATTTATGCCACACACTGACATGTATTTAACTCTCTAAAATACCTTGAATAAAATTTTTTTCAAAGACAGTATACACAATAAACCATAATGCATTTTTTAAGAGGCATCGCGGAATAAAAATAAATATAAATTGAAGAAAAATGCTTATTAATAAGCACTTATATGACACTTCATGTTTACCGATGGTTTTACAGTCATTTTTTATTAGTTTAATGTGTCAAGTCTCTCTGGGCTCAAAGTGCTAGTTAAGTACATCTCTGGACTTTATCCCCCTGGAGTCTAGACTTGTGGGTCAAATGTTGCAAAGACAGTCTTTCTGGAAAAATTGTACTTTAAAGTTATTAAAGAAATTTTAATGTGATGGATGAGAATGCACCCAAGACATAGTTTTCACTTAAATGTCTGATTTTGAGAAAATAAGGAGAATAAATACATACAGCTATTAATAGCCTTATATGCAAAGCTGCATCTTATGTTAATATAAGGGTTTTGGTTAGCCCACTTGGCTTCTTGCCCATATTTGTAGAACTACATCTTACATGATAGCATCCATGGGGGCAGTGAAATGCTTCCTGTGGTCCTAGTATAAAAGCACACCTAATGAGCTATGTATTTTGTTCCATGTCAGGGATACTACTGGAAATTGTCACTGTTCCGGAAATGTTCCAGACTCCAAACTGATGGCCTATATATTTTGATCTCATGGTGTAATTAATACTATTTAATCCTTCTAAATACTGTCGACTGCCAGTAAGTTCTGTAGGAAAAAAAATTATCCTTTCAGGAAAGTTTATTAGATAGAACCTAAGGGCAGATATTAACACAGTGAAGTTGCACAATAGGTAGATGATAGTGTCTCAGATAGGTATTCCTCAAAATTCCGGTATTTGTGTATCATCTATATTCTGATATTCATTGCTGACAATATTTTATTGATATACTTGACATTATTTCAAAGGTAAATCTAAGAAGTCTTCAAATATATTTTGGTTGAGAAAACTTTCAAAGAAATTTTCAAAGAAAATGGGGTGCCTGGGTGGCTCAGTCAGTTAAGCATCCAACTTTTGATTTAGGCTTAGGTCATGATCTCACAGGTGATGGGTTCAAGCCCTGCATTGGACACCATGCTGACAGAGTGGAGACTGCTTGGAGATTCTCTCTCTCCCTCTCTTTCTGCCTCTTTCCCCCACCTCTCAAAGTAAATTAATTAATTTAGAAAAAAAAAAAACAAAACACAGGGGCGCCCAGGTGGCTCAGTTGGTTGAGCTGCCGACTTCAGTTCAGGTGATGATCTCATAGCTGGTGGGTTCGAGCCCCACTTCGAGTTCTGTGCTGACATCTTGGAGCCTGGATCCTGCTTTGGATCTGTATTTCCCTCTCTCTCTGCCCCTAACCCACTTGCATTCTGTCTCTTTCTCTCTCAAAAAGCAAATAAACATTAAAAATTTTTTTCTTAAAAACCCTGATGATTATTTAATTTAAAAAAACAAAGAAAAAAACACATTTTCAAAGAAAGTCAATATCAACAAGTAATTTACATTAGCATGTGATCTTGATTTGTTCAATTAATCTTTATAAGGTATATTTTTACAATCACTTTAAAATTTTTGAATAAAATCACATATGGATTTCATGATTAGTGAAAAAATAAAACTCTCAAAACCTACTTAATACTCAGAATGTCATTTTGATTTTGTCGATTTTTGGTTAGGATAAAATTGTGCCTCATTACCTCTCTATAAATATTGCAACTATATGAAGTTTAAAAAAAAATCATATCTGGTGTGAACTGTACCAAAATAAGCAAATGAAGGCAGCAAAATCAAGAGAGGTCCTTTGGGGAAGCTTGATAAAGAAACTTTTAGTGAAAAACTGTCTATAGTCTTTAATGTGTTCAACACAAATAAATAAATTTATTCTTTCTTAAATTCAGCTAGTGTGCCTTTAATATTTGTAACATACTATGTATTCAGCTTCTGAAAGAAATGGAAAGAATTGGCGTTAACTGAGGGATGAGTTGGGCTCTTTTTATATGCTGCTTCATGTGGTTGAATCCTTGCAATCCTGACACAAGGTAGGTAGGCAACAGTGGTCCCCATGCTACAGATAAAAAACCTGAGACCAAGAAAGTTAATTTATATCATTACAGGAGGTTGTAGAAGCAGCTAAGTGGGACTTAACTTTGTCTGATTCCAAATATATGCTCTTTCTACAATGGCTGTGGCCTCTTCAATTTGGAGTTTTTCCCCCGCAGACTACTGTACTTCAGTATTTTTTTATGTTTATTTATTTTTGAGAGAGACAGAGAGAAACAGAGCATGAGCGAGACAGGGGCCGAGACAGAAGGAGACACAGAATCCAAAGCAGGCTCCAGGCTCTGAGCTGTCAGCACAGAGCCCAATGCGGGGCTTGAACTCATGAACAGTGAGATCATGACTTGAGCTGAAGTCATACACTTACCCAGCTGAGCCACCCAGATGCCCCTGAACTTCAGTATTGAAGTAAAAACAAAAACAATAATATGAATATTAGGTATGTGTATATGGAGAGAGAGAAAAAGAAAGTTTGAGAGACAGGGAGAGAAAGATCACATGCTAATCCTGGGGACTTTAGGCAAAAAGATGCTGATTCCTTAAAGAGGTGGAATCCAGAAATATTTATTATAATGATCACTTTAGGAGGTTCTAATACAAGTGGTGGTGTAACTTTGAGAAATGGGACACTCTCATTTTTCAATATCTTCTGTTGTCATTGGTGTTTGTTTCAGTTATGATTGCTGTGTAACAAATTATTTAGAAGCATAATAGCTTAAAACGAAAACAAAGATTTAATATCTGTCAGGATTTCTGTGGGTTAATAATTCGGGAGAGGTTCAACTGGGTGGTTTTAGCTTGGGCACTGAGAGGGGTTGCAGTTATATGGCGAATGTGGCTGAAGTTCTCTCAAAAGCATCTTTCCTTACATGACTGGTGCCTCATTTGAGAAGACACAAATAGCTAAATCTCTTCAGGCATCTCCTTTGTTGTTTCTTCACACGGTCTCTCTAGGATGGCATCTGTAGGATGAACAGATTTCTCACATGGCTGTCAAGTTCCCAAAGTTGATGTCTAAGAGACAGAGCAAGGCAAAAGATGTCTCATTTTATGAACAAGCCTAGAAATCCTCATAGTATGTATCACTTCTATTGTTTGGAGGGGTCACAAGTCTCTGCTCAGACTGAAGAGGAAGAAACATAGACCTAGTCACTCAAGCTTCCTACCCAACCAAGTTACTCTGATACACAGTAGATAACAAAATTGTACAATAATTTATCTGAGATGTCACAAATTGGGATATAAATAAGTTATGATGAATGTATGGATGAGAGCATTTTAATAGGTTAGTTAAAGCAAAGTAAAACTACCTAAGACAAAAGCCCAAACTTCCTGATTTTATGCCTCAAGAGATATGATCATAACTTGTAGACTTTCCTAGGGCACTGCATTTGTTGGCAGACCACCTGAATCTCTGGAAGATGCAATATCACAGGCCTCATGGTCTTTACCATGGAAATGTAGATGCACTGAAGGCCTGCTTAGCACATATATAAATTCTCTATAATTTAAAGCTTGACATTGTAAATGTCTCTGATGGAACAATTATGTCTTTGAACATTAAAAAAGAAATCTGTTCTCAATTCAAAAAGATGATAGAAAACATGTCTCAGCAACCCTTACCTATGCATATATGTGTTGTGTGTGATATACACACACCTGGATCCCAAGTAATTTAACTACAGAGTTTATTGAAGGGATTATGTGGTGCCAGCAGAGTGAAGAGAATCCATCCGTGGTAGTGAAGCTCTAAAGAGGAGTAAGAACATGCAGCCATTACTACTCCAAGCCTGAAGGCATAGGTAAGGAAATGATGTCAATGGAACCCAGAGAAAAGTGGAACCATAAGATTGGGGTCACCAGCAAGGAGCCCTGGCTATAAAAAGAGGTAACCACTGTTTAAAACAGCAAGGGAGTGAAGGGCAGGTGGAATAATACCCTGGACTCTCTCTTTCTCTCTACCTTTATTCTCTTGCTGTCTTACATTGGCCAAACCCAATAAAAATTCAGAGAACAAGAGAGCACAAGTGAGGAATTTGTAGATTAGCAGCTTCCTGGAGTAAAGAGGAGGGGAGAGGAGTCCAATAAATGGTCCCAAGAGACAAGTGGAGAGTAATCCGCTCTGGCAAACCGAGATTCACTAATAAGAGGCATATTTTAGATAAAATTTTAATCTCAACTCCCTTACTTGCCTGGGAAAGTAACTAAATTGCCAGAGATGATGGCCAATGACGAGGTGTTCCCCATAGCATGTAATCCAGCTAAGATTTTTCTTTACCATTTTTTCTTTTCCTGATCACAACTGGAGAGGAAATTATGTCTTAGGTTTGTACTGACTAACAGCCAGGGAAATTCAGTAATAATTAACTTCACCAAAGAAATCGGTAAAATTTTTCTTGATCCATTTTATAAAGCCAATTCCCCTTTCTTAATAGGTAACTGGACCACATAACAGGACAGAGACAATCGAAGACTTGTGTGGAGATTCTGGAATGAGCTATGAAGGCATTGCAAGCTGGAACCCAGTTTGTGGATGCCTATATCACTCCCGTTGACACCGGCCTCTGCTTTTTTAAAAGTGAAATGCTGTTTCCTAAAGTTACTTTTATTTTTATAAAACCCATCAGAGAAAAACCCCATATCTAGTAGGTAAGGGAGAATGGTGGGAAGAAATCCTAATTTTTGTTCAGGTATAAGAGTAAATCCATGCTGTCCAATGACTACTCTCAAAAGGACCACAAAAAATGAGAGACCAACACAAGAAAATATATCTCCTGAAGTTTATATCGAAATACAAGACCATATCTGTAAGTTTACAGATCAATAATTATTTTTAATACAAAGATGGATTAAGAGATAACTTAGACAAAAATAAATATAGTCTTTTTGTTGACTGTTTTTAAAACATATGTTGTCTCTGGCTTTAATGACATTAGTATAGTCTAATCCAGATTTATTAAACTGTGCAACTAGGACCTATATTTAACATAGAAAATATAATCCAATCAGAAAGTAAACAACAACAAAAGACAAATCTCACCAAGAAGTTTATCCCTTATCTAATTCTGATGGAAATATGTATAATCACTTATACATATTGCCTTTGAAATTATTTCATCAAATTAGTGAAATTGTTTTATCAAAGATGTATAATGCCTGACAGTTTTACTGTTAAATATAATTCTCATTAATTAAGGTTTTTTCAGATCATGATAGCATATATGTGTGTTTTATTTATGTAGCTATGCATATATTATTATGTATTTACATGCAGAAAACTAATATAAAAATGGTGCATGCACATACATACATATTAAATGGGATATAGCATTATTGCAGGCTTTACATTGTTTACTGGTCAACTTAATGTCACTCTGACTCCTTTAGCAGGATTGATGGCCTTTGGTGGGGAGAGGCATCTATACTCTTCCAGAACAAGTCCCAAGAGATCAGCTACTACAACTTCTAACACTTTATTATTGGTTAATTTGGGGCTTCTTTCACTCAGATGACATAGTTAGAAGGATGTCACTGCACAGATCAATACCTAGTGCCTTGCCATTGATGTGCCCGTTACCTTAAACAACAGCTGTGTCTACAACCATCTCCTGAGTAGTCAGGATACTAATTATTGTAAGCATGCTATACTTGGAAAGTGACTCTTCAAGAAAATTCTGACCTCTTCATGTAAAACTCAGACAGCTTACTGCACACTCAGCAAGAGCTTTTGTGGTTTGCTTCCTGACAACCTAGACTTTCTCTATTGTCAAACGTGTGCAAAAGATCCCATTCACAGTGAAATTAAAATGCACATGTAACACAGCTTTAAGCAATAAGAACAGATCATGAATATATTAAAAGTAGATGATGGCTGCAAATCTGATGTTTTCTATTTATAGTTATGCTAAAATTTTCCCCATATAGCTTCTACCTACTTTTTGGCATTTACTTTTATAGAAAAAAATAAGTTATACATATAGACGGATGTATTTGAAAATAATACATTGTTATTAACATTTTTCTCTCAAAAGTTCTTCAAAGGAATCATTCCTCATTTTTTTTAATTTGTAAGAATTCAAACCGTTGGATGCAACATGGTCTAAAATATCTTGCTTACATTTTCAATGTAAATTTAAATAAATGTCCTATCATATATATGAAATACTAACCGTAAGTTTCATAGGAGAGAGTGAGAAAGTAGCAAGAAATATGGCTAGTTCCATCCCACAGAAATTTTGTGGGAATCAAGAATAAGCCATTAAAATGGTTGTACCTTTAAAATTTATATAAAAATAATCATGTATAGGATAAAAATTATAACTAATTATATATATCAATTATATAACAACTTTTGTGTCTTTGACTTGTCTTTCACTTAATTTGTTTTAATATAAGAAATTATACTAAATTAGGAATGCCTGGGTAGCTCAGTTGATTAAGCGTCCAACTCTTGGTTTTGGCTCAGGTCGTGATCTCACAAATTTGTGTGTTTGAGCCCCTCATCAGACTCTGTGCTGACAGTGTGGAGCCTGCTTGGGATTCTCTTTCTCTCCCTCTCTCTCAGCAACTCCCATTCACTCTCTCTCTTTCTCTCTCTCTCTCTCTCTCAAATAAATAATAAATAAATTTTTTAAAAATAAAGTATACTGTATGATTTCCATGTGACCATTCTAGTATTTGAATATATTGCCCTTTTAGCCATTGATTCTAGCTGTCAAGATTTCTTACATTAATATCTGTTAAAAATAATAAAATATAGTCCTAACAGCCAATGTATCTTGGCCTGTTTCTAATTGATTTATAAATTCATTTAAATATTATATAATTTACATAAAATTAAATACACAGATCTTAGGTGCTTAGGTAAATGAATTTAGATAATTTTGTATACCCATGTGATTGTTACCCAAAACTTGGAGCCCATACAAATAAAATCATAAACTACTTAGCATTTGTGTATGTGGTTTCTTTTGTTTAATATATCTTTGAAGCATTTCCAGACATTTGTGTATTATTTTTTCATCAATATTTTATATTTGAATAAACTGTAATTTGTTAATCCACTTTGTACCTGATGGATCTTTAATGATTTTTAGGTTCAATCTGCTATAAATAATAATACTCTAAACATTCTTGTAGATTCTTTTTGTGGACATCTTGAGTAAATGCCTAGGAATGAAATTGTCCTCTCTCTCTCTGTCTCTCTCTGTATCTCTCTTTCTCTCTGTCTCTGTCTCTCTCTCTTTTTTTCACCCTCTCTCTTCTTCAATTCATTTTTATTGGGTTTGTTAATTGTATTAATCTTTTCAAAGAACCAACCTTTGGACTTGATTTTCATTATTGCTTTATTTTTCTTACATTGTTTATTTCCATTCTTATTTTTATTACTCTCGTTTTTTTCTAAAAGCCTTTGGGTTTAATTTACTCTTCTTTACCTGACTTCTTTTTTTTAATGTTTTTAATGTTTATTTATTTTTGAGAGAGACAGAGAGACAGCGCAAGTGGAGAGGGGCAGAGAGAGAGGGAGACACAGAATCCAAAGCAGGCTCCAGACTCTGAGTCAGCACAGAACCCTACGTGGGGCTCGAACCCACCAACCGTGAGTTCTGAACTGATCTGAAGTCGAGGCTTAACTGACTGAGCGACCCAGGTTCCCCGACCTGACTTCTTAATGTACAAGCTAAAGTTGTTAATTTTTACACATTTCTTCTTTAGAATGGAGGTAAAGCCATAAACTTTCTTCTAAGCACTACTGTATCTGAATTTTAACATGTGTGTTTATATCATTCAAGTAGAAATATGTTCTGATTTTTTTCATAATTTTTTCTTTGTATTTTATATGTAAGCCCTCTAAGATTAACATAGAGTTCATTTTTGTGAGGGAAGGTTAGAGAACCATTTCTGCCCATATAGATATCCACTTTGCTAAAACAAAAACAAAAACAAAACAAACTAGTCTTTTCCAATTAAATTACTTTGGCATATTTATCAAAATCACTTGACTATATATGTGTGAGTCCATTTCTGTTCACTGATCAATATGTCTGTGCTTACACCTGTCATACTACTATTTTTATAACTATACCTTTACAGTAAGCCTCAATACCTCGTAATGAGTCCTTCATCTTTTTTTTTTTCCAAAATTGTTTTGGCTATTCTACTTCTTTTGCATTTCCATATGGTTTTGAATCAGCTTGTCAGTTTCTATGTTGCCTTTTTCTTTCTTTTTACTTTGAATGGAAAAATATTGTATTGTGTGAGGAAAAGAACTTGAGCATATTTTTTCCTCTGTCTTATATAATTAGAAAAAATTTATGTTATGATGGATTTTGCTAAAAGGCAAAAAATACTCCCTCCTTGCAAGTGTGTCTACTTTTTCACACTAAATAACTATAATTTCATTTAAATAAATGTTTAAAATTTTAAATAACTATTTTTATTTAGTTTAATTTCTATTTAGTTTCTTTATGTAATCTATAATTTACATATCATATATACTAAAAAACAATGTGATTTTATAAGAGAGGGAATAAGTTACAACATTTTCTCATGGAAAAATAAGGTAATAGCTTTTTCACCTTAACACTTTTTTCTGTATGCTCTATTTTCATAAAAAGAATTAGGCTTTCTTTGAGGTGCCTGGTCAGTTGGTTAAGTGTCTGACTCTTGATTTCAGCTCAGGTCATGATCTTACAGTTTGTGGGTTCAAGGCCCGCATTGGGCTCTGTGTTGACAGTGCAGAGCCTGCTTGGGATTCTCTCTCTTCCTTTCTCTGCCCATCCTGTGTGCTGGCGCGTGCTCGCTCTCTCTCTCTCTCTCTCTCTCTGTCAAGATAAATAAATAAAATTGAAAAAAAAACTAGGCTTTCTAAAGAGGGTTAGATATATTAAGTTGCTCATTCATGGTACTCTATTCTGGACTTTCTATTTTGTTCATTGATCTGTCTTGTTAGTTCTATGTCAGTACCACAATGTTTTATTACAATAAATTTTAAACATTTTAAATACCTAACAGAGCTATTTCCTTCAACCCTCTCAATTCTCTTCTCTTTTAGAATTTCCTGGCTATTTTCATTTATTTCATTTTCTATATGCATATATACCACATAGATATAAACACAAGTACACAGGTGCAGAGATTTCTATCAACCCTAATATGGTACCTGCATGATAACATTGGCTTGAATCGTTGTGTTATAACTATCTGCATCCACTCCTATAGCTATCTCTCCCCATAACATGACCAAAGCACTGGAAGGCTCACCCAAAAAAATATTCTATCATTGGTTATATAATTATGCAATGAACTCATTCTTTATCCAACTAAATAATGCTTCCTTAATATTGAAGTTCAAACTCCCCCATCCCTGAGTATTCTGCTACACTGAGGGAAAACGTTTGAATCTGAGACTTGAAGACTGAATAGGAATTAGCCAGGCAAAGGGAAAGGAGCAGATGAAGCCCTGAACAGATGATAGAACCACAGGAAATGCCTACATTTTGGGGTTGGGGGTTGATAAGGAGAATTAGTTGATGAATCACATAGAGGGTGGACACACAGGTAGTAAGTAGTTTGCATTCTGAAATTCCTTGAATTCTAATGGAGATGGAATCAAGGCAATGGGTGCAAGATCAAGCACACCAAAGTGCTAACAAGAGGTCAAGGAGTTGAAAGCTGTGGTCATCAATTGTGTGATGATAAACACAGTTGTAAGTTTAAAAAGATTTGTTTCACATTGAAACGAATTTGTTTCAGTAAGGCCAAATTACAAATGCTACTTGTAGGTAGAAAGAAGGTACAAATTACTCTTTCAAAAATGTTGATGGTTGGGACACCTGGGTGGCGTTGAGCGGTTAAGCATCCAACGTAGGTTCAGGTCATGATCTCGTGGTTTGTGAGTTCAAGCCCCACATTGGGCTCTGTGCTGACAGCTCGGAGCCTGGAGTCTGCTTCAGATTCTGTGTCTCCCTCTCTCTCTGCCCCTCCTCCACTAGCACTCTGTCTCTCTCTCTCTCAAAAATAAATAAACATTTAAAAAAATGTAAATGTTGATGGCTAAAGGAAGTAAAGCAATAAGTTAATAGCTTGAAGAATTAAATGGGTTGCAAGCATCTTTTGTTTTTACTGTATAAAACATCTAACCATGCTCTAAGCATTGTAAAAAATCGACACAGCAAAGAGAGTAAAAAACTGAAACGTCTGAATTAACTGTCAGTCCAAAGAAACTGAGTGATGGTCTTCAAAATGAGATGAACCTTGGCTTTTACTTCTACTTCTTCGTAGCTACTCTCAATCTCTATCCCTCTGTGTGTAAAATCTGGAAACAATCACCTTCCTGCAGGGTTTAGTAATGGGCCCAAACTTTACCTAGCACCAATTAAAGTTGCTAAAGAGATCGTCAGTAAAATGTAGAGTGGGTTGTCTTGGCCCACTGATGGTAAAAATCAGAACAGGTATGCCAGTTTTAGATTTTGAGCTGAGAGAAGTTAATGGGATCAGGTGTCAAACTCAATTTTCTCAGTATGGGAGATAAGTAAATCTGCTGAGGGTCAGGTATTATAGAAAGTGAAGAAGGCTGGGAAAAGTTGCTAGAAAAAAATTAGTTGGAGATCAATAAATAATTAATTAAAAACTGCTGAGTGGTTGTAAAAGTACAAGTTGTATCAGAATATCTCTTGAGATTCCCATCTCTGTCCACTGAATCAATAGGCTGTCTATGTTACGCTAAACGAGATTTCCAAAGTATTAGACGCTCATACCAAAAGACACAACACAGAATTTTCATTCCAAACTTGTCTGGATTGGCTGAAAATTGCCTATAAATTTTGCATGAGATAGGGGATAATTTCTCCTTATAAGATCATTTTTGTTCATAAGAAAAATCACGTATAAGAACTTGTACACAAAGCCTGTTATAAAAACAATATAGATTGTATATTTGTTTTGTTTAATTCTAATTGTATATATGTGTTTGTGGATGTATGGATCATACAGATCACTGCTTGGGATATGAGATCTGAAATCACCTATCTGCATCAAATCATCTGTCGTGGACTGAATGTTTTATCTGCCAAAATTCATATGTTGGAATCTAATCTCCCATGGGATGGTATGTGGATGTGGAGCCTTTGGGAGATAATTGTGTTAAGGGTGGAGCCCTCTTGAATGAGATTAGTGCCCTTAGAAGAGAAGACCAGAAAGCTAGCTTGCTCAGTCTGCCCCTTGAGGACACAGCAACAAGATAGCCCTGTGCAACCAGGAGGAGGGCCCTCACCAGACACAGAATTGACTTACACCTTGATCTTTGATTTCTCAGCCTCCAGAATCATGAGAAATAAATTTCTTTTGTTGATAAACCACCTCATTTATGCTACTTTGTCAGTAGTCTGAGCTGACTAAGACACAATCACATAGAGAAATGTATGTAATAACTTGAATGTTCTCAATCAAGTATCCCTGGAATGTTTGAAAATCCACCTGTAAAACAGCTAGAGGAAGTTATTATTATTATTAGCATTTGAGTTACAGACTAATAAAACTAAGGTATATTTTCAGGCTACTTTACCTAGTTAGATCATGATTCTCAGCTAGTAGAGCACAGTGGCTTTATGGAGTCCTTGGCTTATATCTAGGCTCTGTCTGCTACTCATGTGAACTAAATTCCTCAGTTCTTCAGTTTCTCTATCTGTAAAATTTAAAATAATAATAGTGTTTATCTCCTAAGAATATTAGGAAGATGACAACTTATATTCACATAAACTATCTAATTTAGATATTAACTACCATTATTATACCACTATTTGTATTATCAGTTATAGCTCTTCTGCACCCTGACCCAAATCACAACTCTAAATGTTGTCATAAATTTCAAATTTGTGCCCTCAGCTACAGGGAAAATAAAGAGGCCATGACTGAACCAACATATCCATTTCCAATATGTGAAAATATCTTAGACTGCAAGCACTATGCACAAAGGATTATGGTAAAAGTGAACTCTCTATCAAGATATCAAATATTTATAATCATATGATCTGTAGCTGGATTACAATCTTGGATTCGTGATAATCTTACTAATATTGAATTCTATGTTCAGTAAGTGACAACTATTTTATTTATTATTATAACTACTAGCCAAAAATTATAAAAGGAAAACTGAAGCAATAGGTTTCTTTGAAATGATCGTGGACCACAAAAGCAGTTTCTTTTTTACAGAGGCTCAGAAAAGTTCATTGATTCACCTATACTAGCAAAACAAGCAAGCAGTAGAATGGAAACTAGAATTTAAGTCACATGACCCTGAATTTAATGTTCCTTAACAATGTGGTCATCTAAATAGCAAAGCATTTCATTGTGTATGAGTTTAGAATTTACAAACTGACCTAACACCTGATCTCTTGTGATTTTCACAACAAATCTGTGATATGAGTGTGCCAGGGTTTATTGCCAATACATAAATATTTTGAAAATTTGGAAAGAGAGACTCTCAGGACCCACCCATATTACCACAGCTAGTAAGTGATAGATCCAGTTAAACTAACACACATACGCGCACACACGTGCACACACACACACTGCTGTTGGTTTGAATGTTTCTGTTTGCTAAAATTCATATGTTGAAATCTCAATGCCCAGTGTGATGTTATCTGGAGGTGGAGACTTTGGGCAGGGAGAGGGGTGGTGACTGAGTCTTGAGAGCAGAGCCCTCATGAATAAGATTAATGCCCTTGTAAAAAGAGACCCAGGAGAGCTTCCTTGCCCCTTTCACTATGTGAGGATCGAATGAGAGGTCTGCAGCGACCCAGAAGAGAGTCGTCACTAAACCCTGCTGGCTTCCCAATCTAGGACTTCCAGACTCCAGAAACGTGAGAAATAAATTCCTGTTATTTATAAGTTACCCCAGTCTGTGATATTTTGTTACAGCACCCCAAATGGATAAAGACACACACACAAAAACAAATGAACATAAATAATAAAAAGACTTCCAACCCCACTGGTCTCCCCATTTACAACATGGCTTTAATTTTTATATAATGCTTGGGCATCAAGAATTAAATTCTGTAATTAGCAAACATATGAAGCATGAACAGCTAAATTTTTAAAAAAAGTGTTGAAATTTAGAATTCAATGGAATTTCAAGTAAGAGCAGCTTAGGCCTGCAGGCTGTCACTTCACATCTGAAACAACGATTCCCACTGTTTTTCTAGTTGACACAATTTATTAAAACCTCTCAACATATACAAAATAAAATTATGATAAGCCCCCAAATCCAACACAGAAAGCCTAGCATGAAACATTGAAGTCATAATTTACCTCAGAGAGTCAGGAAAAAGAAACCTGAGAAAAATGAGAAAAGTTCAAAAAAGTCATTTCAACATCCCAGTAGAGTTAAAGACCATTTTCAAGTATTCCCGTTCAGATGTTTTTATAATTGCGTGGATCCTACAGTGCTGCACATTCTACCAGTTCTCAAGTGGCTATACCCAGAAGGTGGTGACTGTTTCTGACTGGCTGCTTGCTTGCTTTTATTTTCATTTCCTGTGCGAGACTGAGATTGCCGTTTGGGGACAGTTAAATCTCCTTCAAGCATAAGAATCATTTGTCCCATGTGGAGGCAGCTTCAATGAATAGCTTTCCATTTCTTCTTATTCATCCTGACTTTACAATTGGGATGCTTAGCATGATAAGATTTCATTTGGTACCCCCCTCTGCATCACACCGCTTTCTTTCTGGTTACTCAGGCCAAAATTTGGAGGATCATGGTTCAGATGGCATTTGGCAGGGACTGTCATCTGTAGACTGGGTTCGTCTCTGTGCTGTGTGCTTCTTGATTATTTGTGTGTTGTTAAATATGCCTCATAGATCTCAGGGATGTGGGGGCATGTATCAGTACAGCACTGATATATGAAAAAGTTTATGTCTTTTATTTTCTCAGCAAGATAAAATTTTTAAAATGGGATCCATTTCTTGATAACAATTTCACAGTTCTCTTTCCAGTCAAGAAATGCCTCCTGATCTAATGGCTGAGCATCTGATACAAATTAGCTGTAAGCTGTGCACTATGGTCCAAATGCATGTATTTGCATTTTCCAAAGCTATAGGTTTTCATTTGATATTAGCAGTGAAACCAAAGCAAACACTCATTGAAAAACTAATAAAATTAAAGATGAACACTACACCAATGAGATAATTCAGAGGGCAGAAAAAGTAACTAGAGGTAATTTTCTTTTGACCAGACAACTTTTATTAAGATCACAATTGAAATGGTTGTCACAGATATAAATTTTTAGAATGCGTAGCTTGTAACTATAGACCAGAGGCTTTCATCTTTGAAAAGTTGGATTTAACACTTTACATCTGAAAAGGTTTCCATAAAAGGGGTGACACTTAAAACAATTCCTCAAGGTTAAGCAGATATTCTCCAAAAAGTAACTATCAGTGGACAGGAGAAAAAAAAATCCATGATAAGGATACATATCCTAGAAAGGCAGGGAAATGTAACAAGACATGTTGAGTTAAAAAAAAAATGAGAATTTTTCTATTTGTTTTTGTGATGTGGAAAAAGCAGTTAAGGAAGATGATACTGAAAATACAGTTGCAGTCATATCTTAAAAGTCCATGTATATTAATGAGTTTGGAAATTTTTCTCTGATCGTTAGGGAGTTAAGTTTTTATTTATTGGGTTTTTTTTTTAAACAGATGAGTTTGTTCAACCCTATACTTTAGAAAAATATTTGACAATCATATGAAGGATACTTTGGATTAGGAGAGATTGTGATGAACATACTGTTTGAGGCCTCTGCCATAATCCATACAACAAATGTTGAACTGAATGAAAACAGAGGTAGAGATGGAAAGGAGAGAAAATGTAAGATATTTATGAGGTCACGCTGATGAACCTTGGAGACTGACATGGAGTGTAAGAAAGGAAGGAGTCAAGAATAAAGCACACGCCAAGCTTGTGAAACATAAAGAATGTTGGGGCACCCGGATGGCTCAGTCGGTTAAGTGTCTGACTTTGGCTCAGGTCATGAACTCATGGTCCGTGAGTTTGAGCCCGGTGTGGGGCTCTGTGCTGACAGCTCAGAACCTGAGGCCTGCTTCAGATTCTGTGTCTCCCTCTCTCTGGCCTTCCCCCGCTCATGCTCTGTCTCTGTCTCTCAAAAATAAATAAATGTTAAAAAAAAATTTTTAAAGGAATATTTACATTTATCAGGATCTATAGGATATGGGACGAATGAGGTGAACACATTTGGGAGTTGGAAGGCTGTCTTCACTTGAGAAATATGGACACAGTATACCGTGTGCTAGAAGCTGGATTATAGGATTTGAACAAAGCAACTAAAGAGGGTTGGAAATACAGACTTGGAGGCACTGTGCTCCAAATGACAGTTTATATCGTAGAACTGCAAGTAAGTTTCCATGGAGATCACACAGAGTGGGAAGAGAAGTAGGCATGGGACAGAGGGGACAGAACAGTGGACAACGAGGATGAATGCAACTCTTAGAGAAAAAGGAAGAGAACACTTGAGGCCAACAAGTGGGAGGAAGAAGCAAAATGTTTCAGAGAGAGAGCTGTAGTAATTTTCTTGCAGAGGGAAAGTAAGTAAATAAGTCTTACTTCTTAAAACATTCTTTCCTTAATTATTACTTTCGTTTGGTTTTCACACGATTATGCATTTCTTAATACCCCCTCCATTTTCATTTTCTTTTATCTCCTTTATCTCTTCAAAGTTTTATCCTTGATTGTCTTTTTCTGTACTCTAAATTTGGACATTCTCCACTGCCACAGTTTTGGCTACCATCATATATTAACTCTTCCTAAATATGAATATGTATTCATTCAAACCCCTTACAGATGACTACTCCAGAAAGTAATGACAAAAAGTAACAACAGAGTTGGCATTTCTTCCATAGAATTTAATGTATGGAGAGAGTAATAGATACACAAGCAAATAGACTGAAATGTGATAAGTGTGAAATGATTGTATTGGCATTTTATATGCCACTCAGGTAGAAGTAGATTTGACAGATAGTCTAGAGGTAAGGGCTTCTGGTAGAAATTCATTTCGGTTATCCTAAAAGGAAAGATTTAGGGCCTACACTAGTGATATCAGGATGCAGAAGAGTCTATGGTGACTCACAAGTTTGTGTATGTGTTACTTTGTTTCATTGTACTTGAACTTGCTGAGGTCTGAGTTGATGGTAATGACATTTACTGGCATGGCCATTCTAACAGGAGTTAGAGCAGATTTGACCAGAGAATGGAAGTGATATCAGTTTAGGACATGTTAGGTTTGACCTATTTTTTTAAACGTCTGGGTGGGGGCAACAAACAGGTAATTAAAAATTTGGGTCTGAGACTCAGGAGAAACTTCCTGGGGAGTTACTCCTGTGGGCATGAATGGGAATCCTTTTGGCAGATTGTGTCAGAAAAAAAGACTGAGCACAAAAATCTACAAATTGCTGTATTTGCAAGACTGAGCCATGATTCCAGCCTCTCTTCTGAGCTACAGACTCACAGAAACTTTATATACTCAAGTAACCACATATATTTCTAATTCAATATCTTAACCTACTTGCTCTCTTTGATAATCTATTCCACTTTATTGTGTTGTACATGCCTGTTCATATTGCAATCACTTTTCAGTTATGAATTTCTGAAACCTTGAAATGTTTTTTTCTCTGTCCGTTTGGGATTCTCACTACTCCCATTAGTTACTAGATTTTTTGATTCAACTACTATGATGTTTTTCTTGTTACCTATACTTTCCATTCCCACTGCCATTGAACTTAGTCCAAGCACTCCAAAGCTCTTGTCTGGTCTATTCCTAGTCTCCCCACCAATATACCTTTCAAGGTACTCATACATTTACCTTTCCAAAATAGAGGTTGAATAGAATTGTGTACCTATTCAACATGCTGAAAAGATAGCTCTTTCTCAAAATAATAAAGTCCTGTAGTCTCAAGGTGCAAATCCTGTGATTTATGTCCCAAATTATCTTGCTATTGGGAGGCTCACCTCCCAATTCATTCCAGCAGGAATTATTAACTCCAGTCCATACCAAGTGGTGCTCCAACATCCTCTCCACCCTCCAGTTTCTGTGGCGTTGCTCTCATTGTTTTCTCCACCTAGCTGAACACTCCCCATCTTATAATCCCTGACTTAAATGTGGTATCCATTACATCTTCCCCAATGCTTTAATCAGAAGTAATTGCCCTGTTTGCTCTCCTTTCATAGAACCTCACTTTCAGCACTTATGTAATTCTGTGTCATATTACACATAGTCCATTACATGTATCGATCCTGGACACTAATACCTTTATCTTTTATCATTCCCATTAAGACCATAACAAATAGAGTAAAGCTATTGAAGAAAAATGATCTCTGGGGCACCTAGGTGGCTCAGTCAGTTGAACACCCACTCTTATTTTTGGCTCAGGTCATGATCCCAGGGACATGGTATTGAGCCCCTCAATGGGCTCTGTGCTGAGCGTGGAGCCTGCTTAAGATTCGCTTTCTCTCTCTCCCTCTTACCCATGCATGGTCTCTTTCTCCCAAAATAAAAAAATAAAAAATTATTTATATGGTTTAAAGTAAACTGGTTCAATCCTATATCAAGAATCTGAGTTAATTTCCACTACACTGGTAGGAGCTATAGTTAGCAAAGGAGCGGGGGGGGGGGGGGGGGGGACTCTAAATCCCATGCGTTTTCAAGGGCAATCAGGGTGTTTTAAATTACCTAGCTGCCTCTATATTTAGACTAGCAAGATTATTTCAGATCATTGCACCAAATAACTTGTATTATTTCAATCAAGTATTTAATATATCTTTGTTCAATGTTCTAGAATGTTCTCTGGGTTAGGTGGTTAAAAGTTAGAGGTAATGGGGCCAGTGAGTTCTCAGCTTGAAGGAAACAAAATTTTTTTTTTGAGGCATATAGATCACAAGTCAACAAATTAAGAAGAGCTTTTGCTTATTTCCAATCTCATCCTATTCTGGCCGCTACATTTAACCCATGGGGAAATTAGGTTACTCCTACTTCAACAATATCCAATACAGGTTGTGTTATTTTCATATTTAACCAAGATTTGTCCCAAATATATACAATGGTTTGTGGTAGAGTCCAAATGTCCTAGTTTTAAAAAGAGTTTATACTTATCCTTCCCAACCCAGCAAGTGAAATGTTTAGATGAAGTTCTCCAGATCCCAGGTTTTTAAATCAGAAGTCTATTTATTTGGGGGACATAGATTTGATCTTTGTTCTCTTTTGAAGACATCATCCTGGAATTGGATATTTCATACAGACTTGTTACATCTGAAATGCAGAAGATAAAGTATGTATTGGTAAGGACTCTTCCAGAGACAAAATGTGAATGACTGACTATAAGCAACACTAGACCACAGTGGTCATGGTTCTGGGAGAAATAATAGAAAGATAGTTTAGGGTCTGAAGAACTGTCCCCAGAAAATAATGAGACATACTGGGCCCCACCCTTATGAAGACAGAATGTCTCTTATCCCCCAACTTGGTGGCCTCCATTGGTGGAAAATAGTCCCAGATTGTTTTAGTTCTTTGTTCAGACTGAGGGCAGAAAGAGAAAATCCTCAGTAATTGGAAAGTTCCTTCCGATTCCTGATTCTAATCCCCTGACCTTAATGTTTATCCAGCAAATCCTTTGCTCCTCTTGTTACTTGTCTCCCTCTGGACTTTTGGGATTGTTTTCCCCTCAGTTCATCCATATTCACCTGGCACACTTCGCCTGAGCCACATAATATTTTCTTGGTATAGGACCTTCTATATTTACTTAGAAAGTGACATTTATCATACAGTGGTTTTTTAATAGTTCACTAAATCTATCTAATAATGCTTACTACTAAAACAACTTAAGATTCTAATTAATAACAACACACACTTTCAGAGCATAAATGATACAAGTAATAAGATGCTTCTGTAGGATAAATATTGTAAAAAACTTTTCTTTATTCCCTTACATTCAAATAATTAATTTCAGCCCATATGTGTTTAAAGGATTCATAGCATAGAAGATGAGGGGTGAACACCCAAGTATTAACCAATATTATCTATGTATTCTCACATAGATATGTCCCCATAAAATACTATTAGGTTATTGGTGAAGAAACTGTGACTCTGAGAATTAGCTTCCCCAGCATCACAAAGACCATATTTAAATCTAAATCTGTGGAACTCTGTAGCAGTCATGGCCCCATAAGGAAACAGGTGCTACCCTAAACACTTTAACCTAAGAGAACTTCGAATAGAAAAATGGATACACATGTGATGGAAGTGCTCTGGTACCAAACCAACAACTCAAAAGAGCTATTTCTGAGAATACCTATCTCTGAGAACTGACTCCACCCTAAGGTTGGAGGGAATAGAAATAGATAGCTTAATCAGAACCTCACATACAGAGTCTCCAGAAGAATCTAAGACCAGAGAGTAAGTGGTTAACTTGCTGAATCAGGGAACATGAAGGAAATGCTGGAATTGCTCTAAGGACAGAAAGAAAAAAAAATAGAGAAATACTCTTACTTCTCCTTTCTGCTTACCTTCCAGTTTTCTTGCAATGCCTCCCATTAGTTACTTTTACTCAGAAATGAACTGCTCAGACTATCTGGGAAATGTAACGCTCTATGATGCTTTTGCAGGGCAGGACATTGGCTTGAGAACAAAAAAGGCAATACCAGTACAGATTCCATGACGCCACAAGGCACACTAGAGTGGATAGTGTAAACAAAGGCATACAGGTGAGAAAGGATGAAGTCTATGCCAGAATAGCAGTTCAATTTGGTTGCTGCATCTGGAACACATGGAAACACTAGGCTGGAAAAGTGGAGCAGCGTAACAACATGGGGAAATATGAGGGTCAGGCTAAGTTGTTAAGATTTAATTTAATGAGAAGACAATTTGGACCAGGGATATGATGCAACTGACATGTTGTTTGGAGAATATTAATTTAAAAATTGCATGTAGAATGGTATTGGGAAGATTCAGGAACATTGTCTAGCAAAGAAGCAATTACAGTTGTTTAGGGCACAAATGATAATGGCAATGTGGGGAAGAGCTGTAATTTATTGTGCACCTAATATGGGCCAGATACCGTTCTACATAATTTATATATAAGCATTATTCCAGCTGATTCTCATGACAATTCTTCAAGCTAAGCATCATTATCTGACTACACAGACAAACAACGAATAAGAGAATTTCAGCGGGATTCCCACAGTTATATAATGAATAAGTGACAGGGCCTTATCTAAACTACTGGTAATGAAGTGAAATAAATGGAATTATTTTGGATGATCCAAAGACTATGTGTTTATGAACACAAAAGTTGGCATACATTAGTTACCATGCCAGATATGGGTTGCTACCTTTAATAATCATAAATA
Organism: Acinonyx jubatus; assembly: GCF_027475565.1. Classification (NCBI taxonomy): domain Eukaryota; kingdom Metazoa; phylum Chordata; class Mammalia; order Carnivora; family Felidae; genus Acinonyx; species Acinonyx jubatus. The sequence continues at coordinate 57,549,014 of NC_069394.1, forward strand.
TTAATGCTGGAAAAAAGTTTTTTGGTTTGTTGGTAGTTATTTTTATTTAGCATAACACTGACATTATCCCAAATTGTCTTGGAATTTTTCACCTGTTTCTTCACAGGTTGGATTATTCTTTAATTCAAAACTCTCCTGTGATAAATGCAATATTTTGTTACAAACATGCTCATCTTAAAATAACATGTTCGAGGCCTATATCAGAAGCTTTCTCGAAGCCAAAAGAAGTCTAACATGGACATCCAACATATATTGAATGCCTACATTTTGTTTCTGTATCAAAATGTATTAACATTGCTCCACGTGAGGATTTAATGTTTTTTCCAGTTTTTTCACTGATGTTTGTTAATCACTCTCAACTACTGGACATTTATGGGTATTCCTTTGAATTTCAATAATTTGGTTGCCACTAAACAAACACATCTATCACAGTAAGTTATCTGTTCAACATTTGTGCTGATGTGCAGGCACTCATTCCAAATCATTTTCATGCTGCTCCTGAAATTCTTAATAATTCTTAAAGTGATAATGAATTTTAAAAATCTATAGAGTTTAAATTATTCACATATACGAAGTGAGTAAGCTTATTTTGATGTTTTGGTTGAAAGTAATGCTCATTATTATTTGGTCTAGTTTTAGTTTATTTTTTGTTGTTACTTTTGTCAATGAATCACTAAAGACTAAGTCCTCCTAAAATTGAAACTATCTAATATGTAGAGATATGAATTTGACAACTATTTCATCCATAAAAACAATTAGATGCTATTCAGTCTGCCCCCACCGTATCTTTCTAAATATCAGTTGAAAAGTTGGTCTTGGAAACCCATGGCATTTTAATAATATGAGTCAGAGACTGAGTCAGAAGTATTGTTAGTATCAAAATGACTCATTTTTAAGTTGTCATGGTTTAGTTGAATCTATAATGAATGACCCTGTATTTACATTCTTGCAAGAACTTCCACTATTATTCCTGTTTCTTCTCAGAACGTTAATCTGATGGAGAAAATAGGTCATCACTTCTGAAATGGATGGTAGTTCTGCACAGAATGTAGATGGACTCATTATTCTCAATACATTTGACTCATCTTTGCCCATATGATATAAAAGCTTATATTATCACTAGTTCTGAGGGTATTCATCCTTACAAAACATGAGGCCAAACCACTTAAATCTATTGTCTTGGTTTGTACCAAAAAGTCTGCAGTAATTCAGAGACCTATACTTTTTAATTGCTAAATGCTTTGATTGCTCTAACAACCTTGGGTTTAAAATTTTTAGGAGGTGACGTTTCTATAATTTCTGTCTATACAAGTTCTTTCTTCCTTATGACATTTGTGGTCTTCCCAAATATTTACCAAGAATTCCAAATACCATTTAAGCTGGTAAGAACTAAAGTGAAAAGGTATCTTGTAGAGCTTATGAGGCCTTAGAACCTTTAGGCCATAGAGCAATAGATTAAATGACCTCTTGAGACCCCCTCCAGTCCTATATTCTATGGGGACTGATAAAGCACAGAGATAGCCAAACAAAGGGGATACAATGAAACTGGTTCTATTATCCCAGCATTTAATGGTTTTCTGTGTAGAAAGTTCAAAGCTGAAAGTTTCAACAAAGATTCTACCAACACAGTGTTTCCTGCATTTACCACTTTTCTGCTTACAATACTTTCTTACATTTTTCAAAGGCCAGGAAAGTGTGCTTTCTTTGTAATTCCAAAGGTAGTTTAAGTAATAGGAGATAGTATTACAGATAAAAAATATATATAACAGTTAAATCGGAGTAATAAAGTTGGATTTTGGGTTAGGCCAACAGAGCAACCAAGGGAATACAAAAAAGGCAAAAGTATGATATTTAACAGACAAAAAGAAAAGTAAATTTTGAGTAGAGACATATATGTAACCAAATGAAAAAGGGGGAAAGTTAAAGGACTTTGAGAAAGAGTAAATGAAATATGCTGAAGGGTGAATTAAAGTATGTTCAAGGACTATGCATATCATCTAGAAATAAATATGGTTTTAGGTAGAATAAAAAATGTGGCAAAGAAGAAGAGTCCAAAAACTAATCAAAGCCAAGAAAGAAGAGAATATATAGGATAAAACATGAGCCAGAGAGAATCACTGAGGTGACTGAATGAAGTTAAAAGTGTAAAAAATATGATAAGAAAATTAAGGGTAGAAAATGAAAGGGAGATTGCACAAGAGTTGCAGATAAATCAGGATCCTTTCAAGTAGAGAAGTAAGAAGGGGTCAGGGCTGGAGATAATGGGACCTCCATGAAATGGAAAGTGTAATTTATTCACTGAAGTGGTGAATATTGCTATCAATTTTAATGACTTCTTCGCATCAGCTTTCAGACCAGAGAATGGAGAAAAGATATTAGCAAAGAGACATATATTTGCATATCTAGGGGAAGAAGGATGAAATAAATATCAAGCTAGAACAATGATTAACCTATTAAACTAATTTCTGGCAAACTATAGAACAAACTGAAAGTCAACTTAGATTTCAGAAAGCAGTATTAATAAATAAGAAAACTTTTATCAGTTACCTCTTAAAACTAGAATTTAAGGATCTGGAAAAAGAAGTCAACATTTCTGGACTCACCTATTTTCATATCCACAGTCTGAAATAATTCTTGAAAGTGTAATATTCTGACAGCTATGTATGTACGTACATTTAATCAATCACAGAAAGCTTTGATTAGCTTTCTCTGATAGAATTTTGGTATGAATACACACACACTCACACCCACACACACGCATTAATTTTAATTCCATTTTACTCTGCCATGGGAAGGTAGAATTTTTCTCTTCTAGGAAGCTTTTTCACCTCAACAGAATAGAAGCACTCATGGAAGTCCTTGAGGCAGTGATTCATGCACCCACTGCTGTGTGACTGATGAAAACACACACAGAGACAAGCAATGGAGTACAGAGCATGCTCCAGCCATCACTGACTCATGCTGCCTAGCAGCTTGAAGAAGCCAAAAGCCTCACATCAAATTATCCCAGCCAGAGTTTCATATTTATCCATATCCTGATGGGAATACAGATAAAAATCATAATTTACCCATCCCAAGCAGGGTAAAGCCAAGTGATTCATTCATGGACATGAAATCAAAACATCATCTGTGTCAACTAAAAAAAAGGAAAAAGAAAAAAAAACTTATGGTAAGATTCTTGTTAAAATTGTGCACGATTTGATCTTGGACGTTCTTATGAAAAAAATCTCAACCTCTGAAGATCTCATAAAATGCTGAGATGGAACTTAGCGTTGATGAGTTTGACTTCACAGGAGAGGGCAGGACTGCCTAGGAACTCCTTGCGTTGAGTACTTGTTTCAGCAACTTCTGATGGGCATCTCAGCTGGGACTCCACTGCTGTGAAGGTCTTCTTTTTCACACAGTGTGAATTTGGCTTCTCTCAAAGGCACAAGGAAGCCAAGCCTGTGTTTATCTAGATAGCATAAGTTCAGATAATTTAAATAGTAAATTAATGTGACCTGGTGCAAATGACACAAAGACGCAGGAGACCTAACCTCCGTGTAACCTGCCACTAAGCAGACAAACAACCTTAGAAAACTCTCCAGAATGTTTCTAGTGCCAAGTGTCCCAAAAGGGGTAGAGAAAATAAACACTCTAGAATTTTTTCTTTTTTTTGGAAAAAAGAAGAGCTTACATCTGGCTAGGATAATCAGGGAATTATTGGTATTATAGATGGGATTTAAGGATCAAACAAATTTAGATGTGGGTTGGAAGGCTAGACAAAGTTCCGGATAGATCAAAGAGCATGAATTAAATCACAGAAATTGGGAAAGCTCTAAATGTTTAGGAAAAAGTAATGAACTAAATAAAAGGAAACTAAAGGAAGAGGTGATGAGTATGAAATTATTGGAGAGTGATTTATAGCAGGAATCACATATCAGGATAAGTCCTTTGGAGTATGTCTAATAGGAAATTATCAGATATTGCATTTTGAGCAAATAAGTGCCTAATTCTAGGAAAATTCACTTTGGATGACGTGCAGGGTTAACGAAGCTCTCCTAGGGTCTAAATTCAGGTGGTATAATGAAGAATGGCAGAGGAGCATCTGGAGAATTGTGAAGGGAGGCCACAGGTAAATGACTGAATAAAAAGCAAAGAGGGGCGCCTGAGTGGCTCAGTGGGTTAAGCGTCTGACTTTTGATTTTGGCTCAGGTCATGATCTCCCAGGTTCATGAGACTGAGCCCCACGCAGAGCCTGCTTGGGATTCTCTCTCTCCCTCTCTCTCTGCCCTTCCCCAGCTCACGCATGTGCGTGTTTTCTCTCTCAAAATAAGTAAATAAATTTTTTTTTTAAAGGGAAAAGAGAGGGGCGCCTGGCTGGCTCAGTGGGTTAAGCGCCTGACTTCGGCTCAGGTCATGATTTCACAGTTCATGGGTTCGAGCCCTGCGTCGGGCTCTGTGCTGACAGCTCTGAGCCTGGAGCCTGTTTCAGATTCTGTGTCTCCCTCTCTCTCTGCCCCTCCCCCACTCGTGCTCTGTATCCTTCTGTCTCAAAAATAAATAAACATTAAAAAAAAAAAGGGAAAAGAGAAAGTAGAGGAATTGTAGTATGCTTGGAAATAGGGTGATGTCATTCATACAAATGAGACTGTTATGAAGGAGAAAAGGAGAATAAATAATAGGTCTGCTTTTAAAATGCTAGTGATGATCCGACAAAACTTGGAGAAATATGCATGCTGTTACGCTGTTTATATTATTGACAAAAATTGTCCAACAGCTATTTCTACTCAATACCAACCAAACAAATGATCCTCTAAATTATAAAAATGAACATAACTTTAAAATGTTATTAAATAACATTCTATTTATATGAGCTGGTCGAGATATTAAGACAAAGTTCTTTGGGGGGAAAAGCAAAGTTCAAAATCATTCACAAAAAATACCTTAAAATTGAAATGAAAAGAATATAATATAGGCATTAGAGTAAACCTAATATTCACAAAAATAACAAATTCAGGACTATTAGGAAGTAATCCAAAACTCACTACTCGTGACATGTACACTCAAGTTCAAATGTAATTGCTTTGGAACAAGATTTTGGGAAAAAAAATTACTTCCTTCTTAACTCTGACCCAACCTCTCACCACCCTATTTGTTTTCTGAACCAAACATCCAAAAATCTTTAAAAGACTCCAGCACTGAGCATAAATATTTCTTCTGCATGATTCTGGCTGTAGAAGTGCTTCTATTTGTCAATTTAGAAGGCTGAGAAGACTAAAAATTAGATCTACTGTTTTCTATAGGAATAAAGTTTAAAAAATTACTTTAGCAGATTTCAACATTCAGCATCTCTATAAAGTAAACCTGGAGCCCCTCCTTATTTTATTTTCATGCTCACTCAACTGTTGTCAATTTATAGAAATGTCCATCACCTTTAAAACTGACCATTCACAAATGTAGAATTCTCCATCTATTTAGTGTAATGTGATTTAATTGACATCAACTCTGACAACTCCCATTGCTTTATTTTTAGTAATATTTATTTTAGCTCTCATTGCAAAGCCTAGATCTAAAATTATCACTACAAATGTCTATTATGAAGTATGCATGCTGTTCATTTGTTGTGTTTTTTTAAATTCTTCTTTTGGGTCATACCTGAAAAGTGGAAGAGAGAAACAGAGGAACTTTAAAATGAGAGTCTTAGCAATTGAATCACTCACAAACTTGATCAGCTTGTAAGACAGGTTTTAATTTAGTATTTGTCTTATAGATGAGACACCCCAGAACTTCTCATTCACTGTTCGAGGCTGCCCTAAATCAAGCCACCCTGAACTTTTGTTAAGATTGATATAATTCTTGGCATACTTAAGTGTGACCTTGAGTAAGACATGAGTCCCTGGAGTCTCTGGTTGGCTTATTTGTAAGTGGGTGTGATCACACTTCCAGGACAGCATAATTGGCAGCTAAAATAAGCTAAATACAGAAAAGTACCTGCTACAAAGTGCTTAATAGTAAGTAAAGTATCTTTTAATCAACTTGTCACCTTTTCATGCAAAGCCAACTAAATAGCTTCATATATTTGATAGCAAATGTACTGATTATATTAAAACGGGTGAGTTGTTTAGTTTATAAAAAGCTTAAGTGTATCCATAAGTTGTGAGGGCAATGAGACATTAAAAAGGAGAAGAAGTCAATTTGCCCTCTCCACCCTACTAACATTGATAAAATCGATCATTGACTAATCAATAGCATTTCTGACAGCCTTTAGGGCACTTTGGCTGCTTATCTGCCTCCTAACTAACTTGTCAGCTGCTACTGCATGGCCTCCATTTATCTGCTGCAAACCGTGGCCATTATAGTATGATTTCTTACCTTTTATTCCGGCCCACACCTTGATATCATCTTTATTACACTGTTGACAATAAATCAACTTTTCCTTCACAATTACTGTTTACACTTTAAAACCAAAATTTTTTTGAAGACCTCTTTTTACTTGAAGACATATTCTTGATCTTCCACATAACAGTTTTTATTATTCCTTGAGCTAACACAATATGAAATAAAAATTTTTTCCACAAATATTGAAATGATTTTAAATTTGTTACTTTATAAATTATAACAGGATATACTATACACATTTGAAAATTACCCAAAATTTTCATATTGTATAATACCCACTTCTGCACACACATTTGTAAATGTAAAGGCTATTTGTTGAGACTATGGGTCTGAGGATCTTTTGCAACCAATAAAGCTTTTCCCTCTGGGTCCTCAGTAGACAATTTGAGTGCATGCATTAAACCAATAAGCATCTCAGAAGATCACAAATAGTGGTTCTCAACTATTATTCTCAATTTCTGGTTTGGAAATCTGTGGAGACATTTTGGATTGTAACAATGATAAGATATGTTGCATCATTTAGGTGGTAGGAGTCTGAGATGTTCAGTGCCCTGCAATGTAATAGTTAGTCCCACACAACTTTTAAATGCTCTACCAGACACTATATGCATATATATATACATATATATATGTATATATATATGTGTGTGTGTGTGTGTGTGTGTGTATATATATATATATACATATATATCTATATATATATATATATATGCATAATCAGTTTAAATTCACCTTATCCTAAAAATAAGGTCCATTTTATATATAAATTTAAAATATTTGGAGCAAGTTTTTAGTATGTATTGAAATTTCCAGAACTACATCTACCATATAAATCAAAGATTATATTGTGTCTTACCTGAAATTTTACCAAGAGTTAATCACCATTTTGAATAGCAGGTGTTTAAAGGCAAGGTTGTCCATGGGATTTGAGTTGTCAGTAAGCATCTGGACAGATCTTACCTATAATTGTCATATTCATGAATTTCTACATACAAGTGCTAGCCTCTTACTAATTGTTTGTCTTTCATTAAAGTCATGACCAGTCTTTTGCCAATTATACTACTTTATTAAACAGTATTTTCTTCTGTATTTCTCCTTTATAGTTAAGGTATTAGATGATTCTTTTTGTTTAATCACATATATTGGTAACTGAAAACATGACTTAATTTATTGCAGAATAGTAAGGGTTATTGCAAAATATTTATTATAAAAATGAAGTGATTAGTTCTGATTGAGACCAAATTACACTGTTTTTGATTATATTACATACTTCTGAAGTATATTCTGTAATTGAGGAAGTTTATCAGGGTCCTCTGCCCCAGACAACTTAGATTGGTTCCATCAAAATATAGATGTTCAGACTCCATCCCATGCCAGACATCCACTTATCTTTGACCAAACAAGAGTAGGTTGATATCTGGAGAGGCTGGGAAGAGGGGTTCTTTTGCAAAGTAAACTCCTACAGTAGCACAGCACCCTCAGAATATAGGGTAATTCATCCTTAACTAGCAGAATATGAACAGAATGGTGCTCTTCCTGAAGACAAAGGAAAATGAATCAAATGAGTGGCTGATTATGGGACACTGCATTATTATATACAATAATGTAACTATTACATAGTAATACAACTCCAGAAGGCCTCAAATGTGTTCTAAAAAAAAAATAGCACAGCCTGGAGTTGCCACTAGAAGGATTGTCCTCTAGCTTAGGTATTGACAATAACCTTGAGTTACAAACTCCAATTACCTAGGAAACTTGGGGAAAGCCACAATGCACTTATAGTGAACCCTAAAAAAGACAGCAAGAATAAACGACTATTAAGTTTTCCATGACTGCAATTTACTTGTAGAGACAAGCAATCTGAACTGTTCCCCCCAGAAGCTGTCAAGAGCTGATGATTAGCTGATGAGGAGCCATTGTCAACCCAAGTTTTCATATGCTGCCCTAGGCTGAAAGACCATGACCACAGAGAGAGCCAATGCACATAGAAAGCCCTGCCTTTTTTCCTAGCTAGATCCATTAATACGACCTAGTTCCTGAATCAGTCCCCCTAATGGTAAAATATAGGACTCTGTCTACCCCACTCCTATGCTTCTTTTTTTTTTTATTTTTATTTAAATTCCAGTTAACATATAGTGTAATATTAGTTTCAGCTTCTTATTTCAGGTGTCTCATTCTGGCCTCTTTTATGTTGGTCAAGTCAGAAAAGTAGGAAACATTTCCTACTTTGTTGTCACCAATAGTCCTGTGTTAAAGAAACCCTGATTTGTTTAGCTTGGGCCCAGTTGAGCGCTTGCCAGTTCTTTTCTATTCATAGTCCCTTTACGATGTACATGATATTGTACTTGATTCTGGGATCTAATGTTGGGTAAAAACGATCATTGGCCAGACCCTCATGGAGCATGAGACACACAGAAGACAGACAATTATATTAGCTCGCAAGTAAACTGAATTGCAACTCTGATAAATGCTACAAAATGAAAGTGCATGGTTCTCTGACAGCATATAAGAGAAAATTTGACCTAGTTATGGGGACCAGGGAGTAATTCCATATGAAAATGAAGGTTGAACTAAACTTGGAGGGTGTATAGGTGTTAAATGATACAGAGGATGCTCTAGGGTCCAGTCAGATCACTTCTTCAGGACTAAAGCACTAATTCCCACAGATGCTGGGAAATAGTTCTTGAACTGAAAATATTTGGAACTGGGTGGCAAAGGTAGGGGTGAGATAAAGACCTGCCTGATACCTTCAGCCATTTCTCGTCTTCTATATTTTCAACCATAAATTAGAGTTAATGATACTACTCTAATCACCTCAAAAAGTTTTGGGGAGAATTAAATTAAGCAATATCTATATGAAGTATTTGATACAAGGCTATCTGTGTAAGAGATCGTTTAGCATACTTATGAAGAGAATGGACTTGGGCAAGTGATAAAATGGTCATAAAATGTTCAATCACACAAGTGTGCTGAAGTTGCTATAACCCAGCACACAGTAAGAAAGTAAGGGGTACCTGGGTGACTCTGTCAGTTAAAGGTCTGACTTTGGCTCAAGTCATGATCTAATGGCTCGTGAGCTCGGGTCCCGCGTCAGGCTCTGTGCCAACAGCTCAAAGCCTGGAGCCTGCTTCTGATTCTGTTCCTGCCTCTCTCTCTCTCCCCCTCCCCTGATAGAATTTTGTCTCCCTCTGTCTCTCTCAAAAATACAAATAAAAGATTTAAATTTTTTTAATTATAAATAAATAAATAGTAACATGTAATTCAGGTTTCTTTTGAAGGGTACAAGCTTCTATAAGAGGTCAACTCCAAGACTTGATCTATTAAGAATATGCTTATTCATCCACATCTTGTATGATTTTGAAGCCTTTCTTGCATCCTTGTCTTTCTTTTTCTTGTTTATATGGGAGTTTAAAAAACAACCATGAATTATTATTTATTAACTTCTCACAAGTTGCAAGGTGGTGATATATGTCTGCTCCTGATTGCAGAAGATAGGTTTAAAGCCATATCTATTAAAAAGTTTTATGTCATAAATTTTGTGAAAAATACAGCAGTATCAAATCAAAAAGTCTCTTGCAACCTATATCCCTTAATCTACCATCATTCCTTTATGAAGTTGTCAGCCAGAAGAAAATTGTCGCAAGAATACAGGTAAGCATTGGCCCTCAATCTCTTCTTTAGAGACCCACTTACAACAAAAGTTTGAACTGCTACTTCTCTTTCAGGTAAAGCAGAGAAACAATTTGAGTATAAAGGAATTCAAGGCCCTAATAACCTGCATGAAGAGGGTGTATTAGAAGACAATATGAGATAAACTTAAAAATACCAAAAGGAAATAAATTAACAAGATAAATCTGCAATTAATGTTGCTTTACACACAACTACAGAGCTCAAAGTCAGTCATTCTTAATTTGAATGTGTTTACTTTCATTTAATATCATAGATTCAACATAAAAAAACAGTGATAGCTCTTCTTCAGTCTCCACTGCAATTTGTGACATTAATGTTTTAATTCTGATCCAGCCACCCCCTCCCAGAGAGCTAGATTTTACATTTGGTACTGTAGTAATATTTATCTTGTGGTAGCAGGTTATTGCTAGGGTAATAGTGTCACATAAGTAAGGGTCAAGCCATAAGTTTCTGAAAGTTAAGGATGACTGACAAAGCGTCAGTTCAAAGCTAGACCTGAGAGATCATGATTTCTCAATTTCTTTTAACTACCATGCAAATCTCAATGTTTCATAGCATTGTATAGCATAAGGCGCTGCTAGAAAAATTCAATAGTCTCACAAGAACCATAGAAAGACCATGATGCCAGTGAAATTAAGGTTAATTTTTAAAAAATAATCCAAACTGCCACCTTTTTCAAAGCTCTATGAAAAAATACTTTGAAGCCTATAGTTTAGTGAATTATTTGTAGAAACTGAGGAAGGACTTCTAGGGAACACTCATTTAGAATTTTTTTTTTTAGTCTCATGGTATTGTTAACTTGCCTTGTTTCATGGAATTAAAAAAAAAAACTCATGAACTAGGACAGTTTCTGCACTCTTTTGAGGGTCTGAGACAATAGGAAATGACCTAAAATTACAACATATTAACAACTAAAAGAAATTCTGATAATAATAATAGTAACAACCTATATTGACTATGAGCTAAGTGCATTGAATATCTTAAGTACTGAATGTTTTACACCCCCATACTTCATTGCTATCATAATAGCAATAATGAGATAAGTGCTGTTATTACCATCATTTTACAGGTAAAAATATTGTGTCTTTTTGGAAAATTTAATAACTTGCTCAGCAGCATTATTTAGGTGGTAAACTAGGATTGGAACACAAATTATGCAACTCCAGGAGTTTTTACTCTTAATTATCCTTTAGAAATTAATAAAGATTTTAATTAATAAAAAAGTAACTGGGGAATATTAAGTTCATATGCATACACACACACACACACACACACACACACACACACACACACACAATGTGTTGAAAAACTATTGAACCAAATATTTGGCTTCAATTCAAAGAACTTATTGTGAAAAAAAAAATCTTCTTTATGTCTCTCCCCTACTATCTCAACAGATTTGTTTTTCAAAATCAGATTTCCAAAAAGTAGAACTACTTCAAAAAATTTACCTTGGCAAAAGAAATTTCTAAGAAAAAATATCTGTATAAAAGCTTATAAATGAGCATACTTTGGATATTTCTGACCACTATCTTCTAGAGATGCGTTCTCAATAATTTTCCCAAGATATCTACAGTTGCAATTGTACAGAAAAGAAATGATAAGCATAGGAAGACTGATTTCCATTTACTTGAAACACTAAGTAATTATTTTATTCTGTTATACCAAATCTACTCAGTAAGTTAAAATAAGCTCAGCTTGATGAAGTATGCAATTTGAAATTCTTAAGTTTGTAACTGGAATGATTACTTTCTCCCATAAGCTGCTTAGGAATTTTTTTTTTTTTCCATTTGTAAAGCTAAAGCATTTGGCTACCCAAACACAGACTCAACCGAACTTGTCACACAATGCATTGTTTATTAATCATTTTCTATTGATAATCTTAATGATGATTAGTCTTGCCTCAGTGAATTCTTTACTCTTCTAATACCCATTTAGCTTAATCCTTGTTACATATTCTGATTTGTCATAATTTGGGAAGAGGAATTGAGGAACATTTCTTTCAAAAACTAAACTAATCAAGGCAAAATAAAATACTTTAAATGTTAAAGAAATTGCAAAACTAATATTTTTAACAAAACCAGATGTTACATATTACAGAAAAAAAATGTCTATGTGTTTTACAATCACTAATTTAAAGTAAAATCATAATTTGAAAGCATAATTAAAATGGAAGATGTCTCTTTAATTTGGGTGAACAGATTGTTCATTTTCTTACTAGATATGAAACTTGTACACTTTATAATGGAATAATAATAAAAGCTACCTAATTAGCTGGGCAAGCTATTTTTCATACAAATGAAATTTAGAGAAGATTGAGGTAAACAAAGAATCCAAACAATATATTTTATTAAATGCTTTCAAAAAGTTCCCATTGTTGGGGCGCCTGAGTGACTGAGTCAGTTAAGCATCTGACTCTTGATATCCACCCAGGTAGTGATCTCACAGTTTGTGAGATCGAGCCCTGCATCAGGCCCTGTGCTAACAGCATGGGACTTGCTTGGGATTCTTCTCTCTCTCCTTCTCTCTCTGTCTCAAAATAGATAAATAAATTTTAAAAACCTGTCACCATTGTTGTTTGTTAAAAGAGCATAATACGCAGAGCTGGACAACCCTGGAACAGATAGAAATTCAGTCTGGCAAACTATCATTTTCATTTTGAAGTAAACCAGACTTGTAAGTTGTTGCTAAGTCTGCTTTCCACTCTTTGATTCTCAACATTCTTTTTATCTATGCAGAAACATTCCTTATACGTTTCATCTCTCCATGCCGACTTTGCATTGCTATTTTTCTAGCCATGCTTGTAGCAATCCATCTCCCTCCATATATCCAGTCTATTTTTACATTTACTTAAAAAAATTCTTTTCACTAAATCAAATTTGCTATGATCCTTGTCAGACGCAAGGTTTTACTTTGTTTTATTTTGAAAAGACAAAAGTATGAGAAACAAAAGTGTAGAATGCCAAAAAATAGGCATTTATTTAGAAATGTTCAGAAATAACATTTAGAAAAAAATATTTAGACAAAATATTCTAAACAAATATTTAGGGGAAAAAAAAGACCTATTTTAGAGCCAACCACCTGCTTAGCTAACTCAGTTGTCCTTGCCTGTTTAATTTGATCTGTGAACACGTTTAATTTAATCTGGTCCTTCAGTATGGTTTAGAGGGTATTGGGCTCACCTGGGACTCAACAAACAGGAATCATGAAGACCTTAACTTTTTTAGTCTTTCCATCTCTAGTATTTACCAGAATTCACTGTATTATGATTTGCATGAATGATTTCACTGAGCTTTTAAAGAGTATATAGAAAGCATTGTATTTCCCATACTGTAACTGCCATCCTATGTTTCAACACACTCTAGAAAGGAAATGAGAATAAATATTATAAATGACTTCAATATATTCTTTTTCACTCAATGAAATAATTAAGGCAAACAAACTTTGGTGATGCAAAGAATTTTGATGTCTTGAATATGCTGGATGTTGGTGTCCTCAGTTGATTAGATTGTGATGGTAATTGAAGGCACAATCCTGTGCTGAACAATGGCTCTGTTTTTCTTAAGCCACCAGTTCTGCCCATAACATAAATAGATGCCTAACACATATCTCTATTAAGTCAAAAGGGTAAGTAAGCCACAGAATGTAAATAGATCTGCAAAAATCTATCATCACTATTGACTAAATTATTTAGTGTGCATACACTACTAATAGTGAATGAATAGCATCTGTTTGGCTAATAAAGAAGAGCTAGTTTGTTAGCTTTCCATCAAAGTTTAGTTTAACCAGAGCAATGCCAATGTGCTTGCTATATGATATATAAACTGTTTAAAGCTCTAAGAATCCCTACGTAATAGCAAACATTAGGGATGCAAACACATGAAAACCTTAGGGTCACATTTCCATTATGAAATGTCTGCACACCTTTAAACAAGGAATTACTTATTAAAGTACTCTGTTTAATATGACCAGTAGGAATACTCATCTGAACTGATAACAACCAATGGTCAAATGGCCCAGTAAAGTTTCATCATTTGTGCTGTTGTTGGTTGATTATTTTTAACACTATTTGCTTTACGTAGTACTTTTCATTAAATAAACCGTATTCTTATGATTATGTTACATTGTTAACGTAAATAAATATATCTTGTGCTGGTTTGCTGGTTATTCTACAGTTTTGATGCAAATAAGACATAGCGCCTGCGCACACGCACACCCCTGAAGATATTTCAATCCAGTTTTGTCATCGAATGAAATCCTCTGAGGATGGTTTCATTTGCCATTGGGAACTGAGTGCCTAATTCAATGCCTTACAAAAAGACTCTAGGTATTGTGGTATTGTTTATTTGTGGTATTGCACTGAGCCATTGAAGCAACCTTGTGCACCCACAGGTCAACAGAACACCTATGAGCTGCCTGACTGGTATTTCTTCACAGTCCTAGATTCCCAAAGACATGGGACCTGGGTCAAATTATTCACATTTTAATCAGCTCAAATGAAAAGCACTTGGTTACAGAAAAAGAATGACGTAAGTCAAATTGCTATGGGGGGAGGCAAGTAATATAAATAAGTAATACAGAGAAGAGCATGAAATATTACAGTAATTGAAACTGGCCAACTGGAGAGCACCCTCTCACCAATAGGGCTGCTACCTATTAGCTTTAGCCAAATACTGCCATTTAGTCATGAGCATTCAGTATTACCAAATCATCTGATTTCTAAGAGAATCTAGAATTTCAGAGTTTTACATGAAATATCAGAATATTAAAGTGTGAAGAAAACTAAAAACAAAAAGTCTCTATGAAGACCAAACAAAGCCTGTCTGCTGATGGGAGCTAGTCCCCCAGCTATAACTTTATGATCTTTTGTAAACTGCAAAGAAAAGAGAGTAAGAATGACAAAGTCTGGATAGTAAATATAACCTAAATTCCTCTTATTTCAGGTTTCTTATATAAAATAGAGATTGAATTACATTATTGGTAAGGTTCCTTTCTGCTGTAACAACTTATCTTTTTATTGTATGCAGAAAAATGTGTGAAATATAGACCTAGGCCATAAAATAAGGATTTTTACTTATATAGCCCTTGGAACATTCCAGAAATACACTGTGTAGTCTATTATAGAAAAAGGCAAGAGAAGGTTATGGAGAAAAGAGAAAAGAAGAATAAATTGGACACCATTGTCCAAGGAGGTTCTGTGGTAAGTATTCACAAAACATGACTGAAGTCAGTTTGCCTGTGGCAGGAGTAAATTTATACAGGCAGTGACAGAAAAGATAAGATTACTTGGAGGGCTGGTGAGAAGTCTGTTTTGGTCATTAGACTTTAGAAAAAGAAGGTCAGAGGATTTATTTTGAAGAAGAGGTTTAGGGAATCAGCAATGAGGCTCAATAGTAAGAGATATATTGTCAACAAAAGAAGGGAAGAAAAGTTAAGAACAGGATTGTTGGAAATGCTGAAGCCATAGGAAGTGTTTTAGTTATGGGATAAGAAAAGTCTTATTTAGAAGCAATGTCTACAAATAAATCAGAGGTAGAGCAATAACAATAGCAGCTAGCTAAGTGATTTTAAAAGCCTCACTCAAAATTGGCAGGCCTGTAGAAATAGCCTCTTTTAGCAGTTCCTTCACTTAAAAAATTGTAAAAACTCTACAATATTATTTATTCCCAAACATGATCATCCCTTACACAGACCTGAAATATGTTGGGGTTTTTTTTCTCATAAATTAAGAATGATATTGACAATGATTAAGAATCAAGAATAGCGGAGAACAATTTCCCTTCTACTGACCAGCGTTTCTTCTATATCAATCTAATCTTGAATGAATAAGGCGAAAGAAAGAGTTCATTAAAAAGATAAACACATGTTGTTTGAGGATTAACAAACAAAAACATGCTGGGTTAATAAGCAATGCGTTTCCCTGCTACGGAGGAGGTGATGAATCAGAAGAGGTTAAGGCAACGTAAACTCAACTTATTAACTGCCTGCCTATGTGTGGGGCGTTCTGCTAAGTCCTATCACTGTTTCGTCATTCACTGTTGACAAAAATTCTCTAACATATATGGTATTATTACATTTTTGAGAAGAGAAAGTTCAGAATCAGAATACAGAAATAATCTGCCAAAGTTCCCAGGAGGGGCTGACCCAAATTTGAATTCAGATTAAATGAACACCAGACTCTATACTCATAATTGTTCCACTGTGTTATCTGTCTCCAAGTAGGGAAGAGAACCACGCTTTTGCAATTCTCCAAATGTTTCATGTTAAACTGCTTTCAGGCTTTTGTGCTTACTATTCTCTCTTCCTGAAAAGCCAGTCTTCCAAATCCTCACTGAGCTGCTTTCTTTTCATGGTGCAGGTGACAATTCATCTGCCCCTTTCTCTAGAGACCTTCTTCCTCTGAGTTAAGCCAAGTGACTGCTCTACCCAGGCCATTCCCCACCCCCACAACAGCGCTGTTTTCTTACCCACAGCCTTTTCAGTATTTTAACATTAACCTAATCATTTTCTTTTTACTTCTCTGTAATCTGTCTCCTTCCTCTATCAGGGAAGCTGTATGAGAGCAGTATTCTCATCTGTAGTGTTAATCCCTGTAAATTTAGCACTTAGCACATAGAAGGTACTTAATAAATTTGTGCTGAATTTATAAATAAGGAAAAATTGTCTAACCTTGATTTTCTTAAATCATTTTTTGGGTAATAGCTAAACTGATAGTTTTGTGACTTTTTTTGGACGCTATAACATGATATTTATTGCAAAAAAAAAAGTTGTTGAAATATGTCAGTCAAAACCAATACAAAGTGAAAGCTCTCACGCTATTAAAGAAGTTAGCAGAACAGTATTAGATTAATGCCACTGCTCTTCTCCCCAAAGAAGAAAACAAAAATAGAGGTAAGGAAAAGATTAATAAAACAAAGAAGCAACTATAAAGGAATATCTTTTTAGATGCCAAAATATAATTTTTTTCTTTTTTTGTGACTGTTTTTCAAAAGGACTACATAGTATCATGTTCGATCCTCACTTTCCATGGAACTAAGTAAATATTACTAAATAATTTGTACCAAATCCTGTTGAGCTTCTTCATTTCCATCCATTGTCATGACCCCTCCCACCAAATATAACACCTACAATCATGAACTGTGAGCTCTAGTCCCCATGTTTTACCCATATTTCAACTACTCCTGTGGCCTTTCATTTTTAGTGCCTTGCATGTCACATTTTGTGAAATAGCCTACCCTCCTTTGGCTGAAAACCTGCCACTAATTCATCTCAGTAGGCTCAGTTTTTCCTCTTCTCTTCCCCAGAATTTTGCTTGCATCTCAAGAACAGCCCTTACTCATAACACTATAATGGGGGTGCCTGGGTGGCTCAGTCAGTTGGGCATCTGACTTTGGCTCACGTCATGATCTCATGGTTTGTGGATTCAAGCCCCACATCAGACTCTGTGCTGACAGCTCAGAGAGTGCAGCCTGCTTCAGATACCATCTCCATCTCTCTCTGCCCCTTTTCTGCTCTCTCTCTCTCTCTCAAAAATAAATAACATTAAAATATGTGTATATATTTTAAAAAATAACACTGTAATGGTTATTTTCATATCTGTCTCACTCACCAGAAGTTGAGATCGTCAAAGGCTTGGATCACAAAATAATGGACTTGAGAATGGCTAATGTTACTATGCAATGTCTTTTTTTAAACAACTTTTTAATGTTTAATTATCTATTTAGTTTGAGAGAGAGAGAGAGAGAGACGGAGAGAGAAAGCACAAGCATTAAGTGGGGGAGAGGAAGGGAGACAGACAGAGAGAGGGAGAGAGGGAGAGAATATCCCAAGCAGACTCCATGCTCAATGCAGAACCCAATGTAGGCTCGATCCCACAAACTGCAAGACCACAACCTGAGTCGAAATCAAGAGTTGGACGTTTAACCGACTGAACCACCCAGGAGCCCCTGTGTCACGCCATTAAAAAAAAATAAAACTTTTTTTGAGATCTAATTTACAGATATATCATATCATTTTCAGGCATACAACATGATGATATGATGTGTCATGTCATTCTTGATGGCCAGTCCATATATTCTACAGTTTAGACTGAACAGATCACAAAGAATATCAAGCCAACATAGATATTCACAATAAAAGCTTAATTTTTTAAGTCTAAACAATTTTCTGACTGCTACTTACTCGAGATGAAAAAACATGGAGATTGTTATAATTAGGGTAAAATAAAAAGAACCAATAGCAATGTGCAAATAACATTTAGGAAGTGGGCTAGTCATGGATATCGTGGAGTGTTTGGTATATGGCAAACCACAATGTTGGAATTACAAAGACAGTAGCCCTAAAATATCATCAAAGATTAATGCAGGATAACTAACCATATTGTTCATTTAAAAATCTATTCAACTGTACATATGGGTAAGGGTGTGTGTGTGTGTGTGTGGTATGTTCATCAAATTTATAACTCCGTTAATGGGTCTTTCTATTTGGAAAAGACTTTTCTTTGCTCCCCTAAAGTAGCTTTAAGAGCAGTCTTAATTATGGCTAATAATCTTCCTATGGCTTTATCTTAAAAGAATTAGAGTGACCCCTACTGTCCAAGTTAAGTAGATAGCTTCTTCACTCTCCTTTGGGAACTTTTAAATGCAAATTTTAACTTATTGCTTACAATTTCTAATCAAAGTCAGGATTCCTTGCTTCACCTTACACCCATTATTAGAACAGGATGAAAGGAGGCATGTGATGAAAGTTTCCATCCAATAAAAATGTATGCACCTAATTTAGCCTTGCTGCATATTCTGCTATTTCTAGCATGGCAAGCATTTTTTTAAATAAAATTATAATAAGCAAAGTAAAGAAGAGCTAAGGTGAAATGTCAACTTGGCAGTAAAATAGGCATTTGAACAATTGCAATTGATTTTGAATGTAAAAGAAATGCAGAAAGATCTGAATACAGGGTTGTCTAAAATCAAGATTTCAGTAATTCTCTATTTTTAAAAGGCTAAATTAGAAGTACTGGCTTTCTTTCACAATTTTTTGGTTTTAATGGACATTAAAAGTTAATAGATGGCTTGGCTGTAGATAATAAAGATTTCTGTCATTTGTTGAAGTAGTTCAAATCAATATAAAAGCTAGAGACTGCAGTCACAACAAAGACCTCAGTATGAGGCTACCAAGAAAGATGACATCTCAAATTTTCACAGAAAAAAAATTATAAAAGAAGCTGTTCTTTGAACTGCTAGAAATCCGTTCTACCTTTTTAGATAATGTACCTTAATTGGATTTTTTAAAGGCCACCTTTGGAGACCTTACAAATTTTTTGGAATTCACTTAGGTTTAGTATTGAATATATCTTTTTAACAAGAGGTAATGTACCACATAGACTTGTATTAAAAAATAAAATATTTTGAAAACTTTTTTAACCGTTTCAGCCATAATAGGCTTCAAATGAAAACAGATGGCTAAAGAATATTGCTTTAGAAATCTGTCTTTGTGGAATCCACAAAGGGTTGATTGATTTTCAAATAAAATTAATTTTGCATGTTCAAAAATAATTTTCTCAATTATAGAAGTAACTATAGTTTTGGTCTGATTTTCCATAGTTATTTTCATAAGATAGCTGCCCTCAAAACTTGGTGACAGTTTAACAAACCATGATATCGAGATAAAAAGTATTGGTGTAGGCAAATACTTAACCTATAATGAATATCTTAAACTAACTTTATAATAAGTAGTGTTGCTTTCTGTATGACTCCTCCCTAAATAAACAATTCATTTGATCCATTCTGTCTATTAATTTTTAGCCTTGATGTTTAGGGATCAACGTGATTTCAGAGGATAGTTCTGAGAAATCCATGCTACAGTAAATGTGGCTAAAATGGGATTTGGAATACATAGCTTTAAGGGGAAAAAAAGATGACAGAGGTAGTGAAATGCTGAAGGATAGAAATATTAATGTACTCTATATTACTGTTACTACATGCATTTGTTCAGCATGGTTTATTTGGTTTCTGCTTAAATTATATTGATTGTTATAAATATGATATTGTACAATTCTTTTTCTTCTTACCATCACTAAATAATTTAAGACCTATCATAAAGAAAAATGCCAACTCCTCAAATTTGACAGTTTTGATTTTACACCACTACATAAAATTAAAATAACTTTCCTGTTTAACAATATATATTTTAGGTAGAGGAATATTATTAGCAAATATTACATTATTTCATAGAAGTTATCAAATTCTTGTGTTAAAATTCATATCTATTAAAGGAGATTCAAGAACAGAAAATTCACACACTTACTCTCAGCATAAACTTTAGTAAAAAAAAAAATCCATACACAATATACCATCTGTCTCTTAAACCATGTGAAAAGAAAAGCTTTGAAAATCCAGCCACTGCTAATGTGACATGTTGAAACATTAATCACCCCCTTAGGCCAATATAATTGTAGCTCCATGTTAATTACCTAACAATTAACAGCAGTAATTTCCAAGGGGCAATCAATGAATTAGCTTGTGATTTTCCCACAGATTTCAGTCCCACACTGCCAATCTGAATGCATTTCAAATTCCTCACCGTGGTTCGTCAATGACACTTCTGGTGTATGAAATAAAAATTCATTTGCACCCTTACTAATTAGGCTCAAATATATCCCTATGTGTATTGCAAACTCTATTCACTAGCACAAAATCTCTGCCACAGGCATTTTTCCCCATTTAAAAATTCATTTTCTATTAAATTAGAAGGTCACCTAGCAGGAAAATGTACTAATCAAGATTTTATCACTAACGAATTAAAGGTTTTTTAATAAGCAAGTTTAATTAAGTTATCCTAACAAGTGATAACAGCTATTTACAACTTAGGGGATGTGTGCATGTGCACTAGAGCATGGAGAGTTTGAAATCATATTTCTTGGATTCAGTAGTTGCTAAACATTCCATATAGAGATGGAAGTTGAGTAGGCATATATGCATAAGACTGAAATAATTTCAAGGTTAACAATTGTTGTTGGATGAGGAGGGAGCTTGCTTGAAAAAAGTTAATTAGTTTTCTAAATGTTATGCTCAAAGGTATAGAATATTTGATTTAATAGAATATTATCTTCTCTTGACCCTGTACTTGTCTTTGAGTCAATTACATGAATGTGTTGGTGTCAATTATATCAGCGTATTGATAATTTGCATGATATCTTAAATACACAAATACTGTAGCTGCTTATAATCACTTGGAATAATGAAAAAAATTGTGGTTCCAGGAAATTATCTATCATTCTAATAGACAAAAATATTACAGTAATAGAAATACCTAAACTTCTTATGAAAAGGTTACTATTCTCAAAAAGTAAAAATGTAACATATATACGGTATATAACCATCTATTGGTTTAGAATTCTTACTATATTAACTAACACTTTGGGTTTTTTCCTTTATAATTGCCACGTACATACATAAAGATTTTGCTGCTCGAAGAATAGCCCCTTTTAAAATTAGTAATGAAGAGAGAACAGAGAGAAGATTAACAATATGACAATGACAGAGTTCCAACAGGACATCCTTAGGCAGTTCTGTAATTCTACAATTGAATTTTTCTTCCTTTAAAAGATTTACCCACGAGGGGCACCGGGATGGCTCAGTTGGTTGAGCATCTGACTTGATTTCTGCTCAGGCCAGGTTCCAGGGTCGTGGGACTGAGCCCCACATTGGGCTCCATGCGGAGACTGCTTAAGATTCTCTCTCTCTCTTCCTTTGCCACTCTTCCTCACCTGAGTGCTCTCTCTCTCTCTTTCCCTTCCTTCCCCCCAAAAAAAGAGATTTGTCAATCCATGATTCATCTCATTCATTCATAAAGCACATGCCACTTGAAACATTGTGTCTGATATTATTCCCATGATGGTAAAATCACAAATAAACATGTCATGTTATTTAATAGTGTCTTGAAATCTGTGTAAAGCATATACAAAAGTATAACACTAACTGTATTAAAGGTGGAGAGGAAGAGGAAATTAAGTCATAGAATTACCAGGAATAAAAAGAGCAAACCCTCTTTCCTGTATACTATTCACAATAACTGTTAATGGACACATTAAGGTATATAGGTAATTTAAGAAGACTCAGCAAATGCAACCCTTCATAGTATGAATTTGCAAACCCTTTCACTCTCTGATTCTTTTTTTTTTCTGTAGAAGGTTTAACACAAATTATGACTAAATCTTATTACAAAGCACGTATCATAAAATCATAGAATTTTTAAACTCAGATGACCTTAAGAGGTTAATTTAAAAATGAAATAACTGAAGCTAAGTGATGGAAAGTGACCTATTTATGGTCACACATGCAGCTAATGGCAGACATAGATTTACTGACCTGCTAGGTCTATGCCCTTTACACCGCATTATAGTGCTACACTGTTAGTAATGCCATTTTTTTAGTCATTAATGTCATATTTTGCAATAATTAATACATTTTATGAAGAATTTTGGGAGTTAGCCTCCTGCCTCTCTGACCCATTCACTCCTTTCCTCCACTAACTGTTAAGTGGCAATATAAAGAATACAATAATATCTCCTTAGTCCTACATAATAATAAATGCCCAAGAGCCCCATTTACTGGTTTTGAAGGCACCCCTTAAATTGATTCCAGTTCCCCTTTTTCCATTTATCCATCTCTACTTTCCACCACCTCCTAGTAACCATATATATATATGAAGGAATTAGAACTTTCAAGTGGAATAAAAAGCACTATATCCCTTTTTTAAACTTTACTTTCAACAAAACAAACATACAAAATGACAGTTCTGGGGATTGGCAAATCAACAATGGCAATTCTTTTATCTAGTTTGTTTTGTTTTGTTTTGTTTACAAAATAGTCTTGATGTAATTTCCACTGACATACCATACTTATTTCTAGTTCTATACTTTGAATTATTATCCTAAACACTTTGCCCTCTTTGTTTTCAAATCCAACACATTCTCAAGACTCACATGCCCCATAAAATCTAGCTTCACAATGCTAGACTTCTACCTTTTTTTCTGAAACACTTACATTTTTAATGAGTGTATGTCACTGGTTACCTTCAATGATTAACTTCCTATGTTTTCTCTTATTTTTTATATTAGTGTTGGTGATTCGTTCATGTATCTCTCTCAAATATCACCTTTTCAAAGAGATCTTATCTGATCTGATCAGAGTCTAAAATAATTCATCTAACCCAAATACCTACCAATTCCATGGTACTCTTTTATTATTTTAATTACCTTTAAAGCTTTGAAATCATTATGTTTATTTATTTAGTTGTTTATTTAGTGCCTGCTCCTTGTATAATGTGAATTTCATGGGGAAAAAAAAAAGATTCTTATTGGCTTTTTTTACTACTGTGTTCCCTGGATCTAGAATAATATGTATCAAAAACATTCAATACACATCTGTTGCATATTGAATAAAATTAATTAATTCATATTTAAATCTTTAGACTATAAAATTTAGCATCATGTAGAGAGAAAATCTGATTTGCTGGGCTCTAAATCCTGACTCAACCATTTAATTATATGCAACAGTGAAAAGCTGAAAGCTTTTCCTGTAAGATCAGGAGGAATAAGACATTGATACCTACTCTCTTCACTTTTATTCAAGTATAGTACTGAAAGTAGTCACTAGAGCAATTAAGCAAGAAAAAGAAATAAACAGCATCCAAATCAGAAAGGAAGTAATACTGTATCTGTTTGCAGGTGACACTCTTTTATACATAGAAAATCTTAAACACTCCACAAAATAACTTGGAATAAATGAATTCAGCAAAGTTTCAGGATGCAAATTTGACACAAATATCAGTTGTATTTCTATCCACTAACAACAATTTGAAAGAGAAATTAAGAAAAAATACCATTTTTGATTACATCAAAAATAATAAAATACCTCAGAATAAATATAACCAAAAAAATGACAGACCTGTATGCTAAAAACAATAAGACATTGCTGAAAGAATTAAGAAGATGCAAATAAGAAATTATTCAATGTTCATGGATTAGAAGAAATAGCATTATTAAAAGGTCCATACTATCCAGATCAATTGAAAGGCCCAGTGCTATCCCTATTAAAATTCCAATGACATTTTCCACATAAATTAAAAAAAAAAACAATGCTATAATTCATATGCAACCACAAAAGATCCCAAGTAGCCAAAGCAATCGTGAGAAAGTAGAACAAAATTAGAGGTATCACATTTCCTGATTTTATTTAATTAATTAATTATTTTATTTATTTATATTTTTTTGAGAGAGTGCCAAGGTGGAAGAGGGGGAGAGAAAGAATCTTAAGCAGTCTCCACACTCTGTGTGAAGCCTGATGCAATGCTCGATCTCACAACTCTGGGATCATGACCTAAGCCGAAATCAAGAGTCAGACACTCAACCAACTGAGCCACCCGAGCACTCCAAGATCTGATTTTAAATTGTATTATAAAACTATAATAGTCAAAATGATATGGTACTAACATAAAAGTAGATACATAGGTCTATGGCCCAGAATAGAACCCAGATTTAACACCATGCAGATACGATCAATTAATTTAAGACAAAGGGGCCAAAAATATACAATGGGAAACAACCTGTCACTCTAATAAATGTTAGGAAAACTGGGCACATGCAAAAGAATAAAATTGGACCATTATCTTATACCATACACAAACAGTAACTCAAAATGGATTTAAAATTTGAATGTAACATTTTAAATCATATAAATCCTCACTGAAATTAGTCTTGGCAACAATTTTTTGGAATTGAAAAGCT
Source organism: Acinonyx jubatus (assembly GCF_027475565.1). Taxonomy (NCBI): domain Eukaryota; kingdom Metazoa; phylum Chordata; class Mammalia; order Carnivora; family Felidae; genus Acinonyx; species Acinonyx jubatus. Next base: position 57,573,870 of record NC_069394.1, read on the forward strand.
GAGGCAACAAAAGCAAAAATAAGTAAATAGGACTGCATCAAACTAGAAAGCTTCCGCACAGCAAAAGAAACCAAAAAATAGCAAGCTACTGAATGGAATAAAATGTTTTCAAATCATATACCCAATAAGGTGCTAATATCCAAAATCTATAAAGAACTCTACAATTCATAGCAAAAACAAAACAAAAAAACAAAACAAAACAAAACACAAACAACCTGATTTTAAAATGGACACAAGATCTAAATAGACATTTTCCAAAGAAGACACACTTGGCCAACACGGAAATGTGCTCAATGTCATTACTCATCAGACAAATGCAAGCCAAAACCACAATGTGCTGCCATCTCACATCTGTTAAGAATGTCTATTATCAAAAAGACAAGAAATAACAAGCCTTGGCAGGGATGTAGAGAAAATAAAACACTTGTGCACTATTGATGGGAATGTAAATTGGTGCAATCATATGACAACAATATAGAGGTTCCTCAAAAAATTAAAAATAGAATTGCCATCTAATCTAGAAATTCCACTTCTTGGTATTCATACAAAGGAAACAAAAATGTTAATTCAAAAAGATATCTGCACTCCCATGTTCATTGTGGCATTATGTACAACAGCCAAGACATAGAAACAACCTAAGTGTCCCTCAATAGATAAATGGATAAATACATTGTGGTATGTAATACGCAGTGGAATATTATTCATCCATAAAAAAGAATGAAATTTCAGCATTTGCAACAACATGGAGGGAACTTGAGGGCATTTATGCTAAATTAAGTAAGATAGAGAAAGATAAACACCATATGATCTCACTAAAAACAACACGAAACAACCCAACTGAAATCACACATATAGAGAACAAATTGGTGGTTCCAAGAGGTAAGGATGAGGGGTGAGTGAAATGGGTGAAAGTGGTCCAAAGTACAAACTTTCAATTATAAAATAAATGTAATGGAGATATCATGTACATTCTGGTGCCTATAATTAGCAATACTGTTTTGTATATTTGGAAGTTACTGAGAGTAGATCTTAAAAGTTCTCATCCCAAAGAAAAGAAAATTGTAACTATGTATAGGGATGGATATTAACTAGACTTATGGTAGTGATAATTTTACAATATATACAAATATTGAATAATTATGCTGTATACCTGCAACTAACAAAATGTTATATGCCAATTATATTCAATAAAAAAGAAAGAAAGAAAAGCATCCCATATCTGAAATAGGTAAATGGACATCCAGATTTGTGAAGCTTCAAGAATACCATTAAGACAAATCAAAAGAGATCTACACTGGCCAAAGTGTCATAAATCAAAGACAAAGAGAGAATATTGAAATCAGCAAGCAAAAAGTGAGTCATCATATACAAAAGAACACCCATAAGATTATAAGCAGATTTCTCAGCAGAAACTTTGCAAGCCAAGAGAAGTGGATGACATATTCAAAGCACTGAAAGTAAAATTGATGACAGAGAATACTATATCTGCCAAAGATGTCTTCAGAAATGAAGAAGAGATAAAAGGAAAGAAGAAAAAGCAGCAGCAGCAGCAGAAGAGAATCACCACTAGAAATGCCTTACAAGACTTATTGGACTCCCAGAGGTGGAGGAGAGAAAAGAAGGGTCAGAAAATTTATTTAAAGAAATAACGACTGGAGGGCCTGGCAGAGCTCAGTCAGTTAAGTGTCCCACTTTGGCTCAGGTCATGATATCATGGTTCATGAGTTTGAGCCCCGTGTTGGGTTCTGTGCTGACAGCTCAGAGGCTGGAGCCTGCTTCAGATTCTGTGTCTCCCTTTCTCTCTGTCCCTCCCCCCACTCATACTCTGTCTCTGTCTCTGTCTCTCTCTCTCTCAAAAATAAATAAAACATTGGGGGAGGAGCCAAGATGGCAGAACAGCATGGAAGTTTTTTGTGTGTCTCGTGTGCATGAAATACAGCCAGACCAACACTAAACCATCCTACACACCTAGAAAACTGATTGGAGGATTAACACAACAATCTGCACAACCTGAACCACAGAATTCAGCAGGTACGTGGCGTGGAGAGGTGAATTTGGGGAGCGAGAAGCCACTGAGGGTAGAGAACCCACTGAGATGGGAGAGAGGATGGAGACTGGGGAAGGGGGGAGAATATGGGAAAAGCATCCCTCTCCAAAAGCAGCTGGAGAGAAAGTGGAAAATTGGGAACAGCCGCAGGGACTAAACTAAAAAGGGAGAAAGGAGAAAGGAGAGAGTTTAAATTCCATTAAGACTGTAAACAAGGGGAGCGCAAAGGCTGCAACTCCACAGCTTGATACCTGGTGGTGCTCTGGTGGGAAGGGCGAATCCCCAGGAACAGAGTAGGGTCCAGGAGGTTCTCAGGCCACATGGGGAAAAGCAGTTCCACTGCTGGAAGGACATTCGGTAGAGACTGTTGAAGCCTCCTGGTCCCAGCAGACCCCAGAAAATGGCCACATTCACTGGTGCTGGGGCAAGGTTGTTAAGGGTGAAGCCTGGTGCCAGATGTGTGTTGTGATTTTCCATAATCCCTGAAACGCTGCTGCTACACTGTCTCATGAACTCTTTTTCTGGGGTGGGCTGGCACCTGGTCGCAGTCTTGGGGCACCAGTAGCAGCAGGGTCCAGCGGGAGTTCCTGGCTGCAGCCGACATTCAGCCATTGCTCTTTCGGCCATTGCTCAGTGAGACACTCCTGCAGGCGGGCAGAACAGCCACAGTCCTTCGGAAATAAGGAGCCGGGGAAAACAGCCGCATCTGAGATGAAACTCAGGACAGAGGTACTACCAGGGGCCTGGTCACAGAGAGTGAAAAAGCAGGGAGCAGACAAAAGCTGAAGACAGAGGACGGGTGCACGATTGCTGATCTGGGAGAAGACTGGATAGCTGGGTGGTGCCGGGTTCACCAATCCCGCGCATGCGCATACACACCTACAAGCACCGCAACAATCCACCCCAGTAGGCCAACAGCGCCATCTAGTGGAGAGCAGAGCTGTTACACTGGGCCCCGTCCACCTGGGCCAACGTCGCTCTTCAAGAACACAAGTCTCACTGCCCACTTAATTTATGGACTATAAAGAGCTACATAGATTGACATCTGGGGAAAACGAAGTAATTTCAGTCCTACTTCAATCTGTTAGCAGGTTAATCTATTCAAGTTTCTTTTATTTTCTTTTTTTTCTCCCTTTCACAATTCTTTGCTTTTTCTTGAATACAGAAAGAGAAAAAATTCTTTTTATTTTCAATATTTATTAAAAATATTTTTCTTTTGGGGCGCCTGGGTGGCGCAGTCGGTTGAGCGTCCGACTTCTGCCAGGTCACGATCTCATAGTCCATGAGTTCAGGCCCCGCGTCGGGCTCTGGCCTGATGGCTCGGAGCCTGGAGCCTGTTTCCGATTCTGTGTCTCCCTCTCTCTCTGCCCCTCCCCCGTTCATGCTCTGTCTCTCTCTGTCCCAAAAATAAATAAAAAATGTTGAAAAAAAATTTAAAAAAATATATTTTTCTTTAATTTTTATTACTATATTTTTACTTTTGTGTAATGTTTTTCAAATACTACTTTACTTCCATCATTTTATTTTAGTCTACTTCAGGTATTAACCTTTACAACTTTTCAAACAATATCCTTTTTTTCTTTCTTTCTCTTTTTTTTTGAATGCAGAAAGAGAAAAATTCATTTTTAATTTCAATTTCTATTAAAAATATTTTTATTTAATTTTTGTTAGTATATTTTTTGCTTTTATGTAAATTTTTTCAAATTCTATTTTACTCCCATCATTTTATTTTTGTCTAATACAGTGTATTCACTTTTTCAAATTTTCAAACAATTTCTTTTTTTCTTTATCTTTTTTCCCCTTTTACTTTCTTTTCTTTTTTATTAAATACAGAAAATGAAAAAATTCATATTTATTTTTAATTTTCATTAAAAATATATTTCTTTAATTTTTTCTACTATATTCTTTATTTTGTGTACATTTTTTCAACTTATATTTTACCCCATCATCTCATTTTAGTCTACTTCAATGTATTCATTTTTTCAAATTTTCAAACACTTTCCTTTTTTTTCTCCCCCCCCTTTTTATTCCTAATCTGTCAAACCAGTTTCAACATCCAGACCAAAAAACACCTAGAATCTAGCATCATCTATTTGATTTGTGTGTGTGTGTTTAATTTTTAATTTTAATATTTTTAAATTTCAATTTTTCTACCTCATTAATTCCTTTCTCCCTTCAAAATGGCACAACGAAGGAATTAACCCCAAAAGAAAGAGCACGAAGAAACAACAGCCAGGGATTTAACCAACACAGATACAAGCAAGACGTCTGAACCAGAATTTAGAATTACGATAATAAGAATACTAGCTGGAGTCAAAAGTAGATTAGAATTCCTTTCTGCAGAGATAAAAGAAGAAATGCCCAAATGAAATTAAAAATGCTATAACTGAGCTGGAATCACGATGGATGCAGCGGCAGCAAGGTTGGATGAGGCAGAACAGGAAATCAGCAATATAGAGTACAAACTTATAGAGAATAATGAAGAAGAAAAAAACAGGGAGATTAAGGCAAAAGAGCACAATTTAAGAATTAGAGAAATCAGTGACTCATTAAAAAGGAACAACATCAGAATCATAGGGGTCCCAGAAGAGGAAGAGGGAGAAATAAGAGTAGAGGGGTTATGTGAGCCAATCATGGCAAAAAACTTTCCTAACCTGGGGAAAGACACAGACATCAAAATCCAGGAAGCACAGAGGACCCCCATCAGATTCAGCAAAAACCGACCATCAACAAGCATATCATAGTCAAATTCACAAAACACTCAGGCAAGGACAGAATCATGAAAGCAGCAAGGGAAAAAAGGTCCCTAACCTACAAGGGAAGACAGATCAGGTTTGCAGCAGACCGATCCACAGACACTTGGCGGGCCAGGAAGGAGTGGCGGGATATATTCAGTGGGCTGAATCAGAAAAACATGCAGCCAAGAATTCTTTATCCAGCAAGGCTGTCATTCAAAATAGAAGAAGAAATAAAAACCTTCCCAGACAAACAAAAATTAAAGGAGTTTGTGACCACTAAACCAGCCCTGCAAGAAATTTTAAGGGAGACTTTCTGAGGGGAGAAAAGATGAAATATATAATATATGTATATATATATATATATATATATATATATATATATATATATACCAAAAGCAACAAAGATTAGAAAGGACCAGAGAACACCACCAGAAACTCCAACTCTACAAACATCATAATGGCAATAAATTCATATATTTCATTACTCACTCTAAACATCAATGGACTCAATGCTCCAAAGACATAGGGGTAACATAATGGATAAGAAAACAAGATCCATCTATATGATGTTTACAAGAGACCCACTTTAGACCAAAAGACACCTTCAGATTGAAAATAAGGGGATGGAGAACCATCTATCATGTTAATGGTCAACAAAAGAAAGCCAGAGTAGCCATACTTATATCAGACAATCTAGACTTTAAAATAAAGACTGTATCAAGAGATGCAGAAGGACATTATACCATAATCAAGGGGTCTATCCACCAAGAAGACCTAACAATTGTAAACATTTATGTGCCAAATGTAGAGCACAAAAATATATAAATCAATGAATCACCAACATAAAGAAACTCATTGATAGTTATACCATAATAGTAGGAGACTTCAACACCCCACCCACAGCAATGAACAGATCATCTAATCAAAAAATCAACAAGGAAACAATGGCTTTGAATGACACACTGGACCAGATGGACTTAACAGATATATTTGGAACATTTCATCCTAAAGCAGCAGAATACATTCATCTCCAGTGCACATGGAATGTTCTCCAGAATAGACCATATACTGGGACACAAATCAGCCCTAAGTAAGTACAAGAAGATCCAGATCATACCATGCATATTTTCAGATGACAATGCTATGAAACTCGATATCAACCACAAGAAAAAATTTGGAAAGAAAACAAATACTTGGAGACTGAAGAACATCCTACTAAAGAATGAATGGGCTAACCAAGCAGTTAAAGAGGAAATTAAAAAGTATATGGAAGTCAATGAAAATGATAGCACCACAACCCAAAACCTCTGAGATGCAGCCAAGGCAGTCATAAGAGGAAAATATTAGCAATCCAGGCCTTCCTAAAGAAGGAAGAAAAATCTCGGATACTCCACCTAACCTTATGCCTTAAGGAGCTGGAAAAAGAACAGCAAATAAAACGCAAAAACAGCAGAAGACAGGAAATAATAAAGATTAGAGCAGAAATTAGTGCTATCTAAACCAAAAAACAAAAACAAAACCAAAAAACCAGTAGAACAGATCAATGAAACCAGAAGCTGGTTCTTTGAAAGAGTTAACAAAATTGATAAAGCACTAGCCAGTTTGATCAAAAAGAAAAAGGAAAGGACCCAAATAAATAAAGCCAAGAATGAAAGAGGAGAGAACACAATCAACACAACAGAAATAAAACCAATAGTAAGAGAATATCATGAGCAATTATATGCCAATAAAATGGGCAATCTGGAAGAAATGGACAAATTCCTAGAAACATATACACCACCAAAACTGAAACAGGAGGAAATATAAAATTTGATTAGACCCATAACCAGTAAGGAAATAGAATTAGTAATCAAAAATCTGCCAAGAAACAAGAGTCCAGGGCCAGATGGCTTTCCAGGGGAATTCTACCAAGCATTTAAGGAAGAGTTAACACCTATTCTCTTGAGGCTGTTCCAAAAAATAGAAATGGAAGGAAAACTTCCAAACTCTTTCTGTGAAGCCAGCATTATCTTGCTTCCAAAACCAGAGACCCCACTAAAAAGGAGACCTATAGATGAATTTCCCTGATGAACATGGATGCAAAAATCCTCAACAAGATATTATCCAACCGGATCCAACAATACATTAAAAAAATCATTCACCATGACCAAGTGGGATTTATACCTGCAATGCAGGGCTGGTTCAGTATCCACAAAGCAATCAATGTGATTCATCACATCAATAAAAGACAGGACAAGAACCACATGATCCTCTCAATAGATGTAGAGAAAGCATGTGACAAAATGCAGCGTCATTTCTTGATAAAAACCCTCAAGAAGTAGGGATAGAAGGATCATACCTCAAGATCATAAGAGCCATATACGAAAGACCCAATGTTAATATCATCCTCAATGGGGAAAAACTAACAGCTTTCCCCCCAAGGTCAGGAGCAAGACAGAGATGTCCACTCTCGCCACTGTTATTCAACATAGTATTGGAAGTCTTAGCCTCAGCAATCAGACAACACAAAGAAATAAAAGGCATCCAAATCAGCCAGGAGGAGGTCAAACTTTCACTTTGCGCAGATGACATGATACTCTATATGGAAAACCCAAAAGATTCCACCAAAAAATGGCTAAAATTGATTCATGAATTCAGCAAATTTGCAGGATATAATATCAATGCACAGAAATCAGTTGCATTCCTATACACCAACAATGAACAACAGAAAGAGAAATGAAGGAATTGATCCCATTGACAGTTGCACCAAAAACCATAAAATACCTAGGAATAAATCTAGCCAAAGAGGTGAAAAATCTATACACTGAAAACTATAGAAAGCTTATGAAAGAAATTGAAGAATACACAAAAAAATGGAAAAAGATTCCATGCTCCTGGATAGGAAGAACAAATATTGTTAAAATGTTGATACTACCCAAAGCAATCTACATATTCAATGCAATCCCTATCAAAATAACACCAGCATTCTTCACAGAGCTAGAACAAATAATCCTAAAATTTGTATGGAACCAGAAAATACCCCGAAGAGCCAAAGCATTCTTGAAAAAGAAAACCAAAGCAGGAGGCACCACAATCCCAGACTTCAAGCTATACTACAAAGCTGTAATCATCAAGACAGTATATTCCTGGCACAAGAACAGACACTCAGATCAATAGAACAGAATAGAGAACCCAGAAATGGACCCACAAACGTATGGCCAACTAATCTTTGACAAAGTAGGAAAGAATATCCAATGGAATAAAGACAGTCTCTTCAACAAGTGGTGCTGGGAAAATTGGGCAGCGACATGCAGAAGAATGAACCTGGATCACTTTCTTACACCATACACAAAAATAAACTCAAAATGGATGAAAGACCTCAATGTAAGACAGGAAGCCATCAAAATCCTTGAGGAGAAAGCAGGCAAAAACTTCTTTGATCTTGGCCACAGCAATTTCTTACTTAACACGTCTCTGGAAGCAAGGGAAACAAAAGCAAAAATGAACTCCTGGGACCTCATCAAAATAAAAAGCTTCTGCACAGTGAAGGACACCATCAGCAAAACTAAAAGGCAACTGACAGAATGGGAGAAGATATCTGCAAATGACACATCATATAAAAGGTTAGTATCCAAAATCAATGAAGAACTTATCAAACTCAACACCCAAAAAACAAATAATCCAGTGAAGCAATGGGCAAAAGACATGAATAGACACTTCTCCAAAGAAGACATCCAGATGGCCAACCGACACATGAAAAAATGCTCAACATCACTCATCATCAGGGAGATACAAATCAAAACCACCATGAGATACCACCTTACACCTGTCAGAATGGCTAACATGAACAACTCAGGCAACCACAGATGTTGGCGAGGATGCGGAGAAAGAGGATCTTTTTTGCATTGTTGGTGGGAATGCAAGCTGGTGCAGCCACTCTGGACAACAGTATGGAGGTTCCTCAAAAAACTAAAAATAGAACTACCCTACGACCCAGCAATTGCACTACTAGGCATTTATCCAAGGAATACAGGGGTGCTGTTGCGAAGGGACACATGCACCCCCATGTTTATAGCAGCACTATCAACAATGGCCAAAGTATGGAAAGAGCCCAAGTGTTCCTCAATGGACGAATGGATAAAGAAGATGTGAGATATATATATATATATATATATATATATATATATATATATATATATAATGGAGTATTACTCGGCAATCAAAAAGCATGAAATCTTGCCATTTGCAACTACATGGAACTGGAACTGGAGGGTATTATGCTAAGTGAAATTAGCCAGTCAGAGAAAGACAAAAATCATGACTTCCCTCATACGAGGACTTTAAAGGACAAAACAGATAAACATAAGGGAAGAGCAACAAAAATAACATAAAAACAGGGAGGGGGACAAGACAGAAGAGACTCATAAATATGGAGAACAAACTGAGGGTTACTGGGGTGGTTGTGGGAGGGGGGATGGGCTAAATGGGTAAGGGGCACCACGGAATCTACTCCTGAAATCATTGTTGCACTGTATGCCAACTAATTTGGATGTAAATTTTAAAAAATAAGAAATAAAATTAAGAAGATAAATAAATAAATAAAACATTAAAAAATAAAAAATTACATAATCGCTGAGAACTTCTCAAATCTAAGAACTGATTTGATATCTAAGTTCATGAAGCTGTAAGGTTATCAAAGGAAGTTAACCTAAAGAGATCTTCTCAAAGAAACATATAATAAAACTATGAAAAATCAAGGACAAAGAGAATCTTAAAACCAGAAAGAGAAAAACTAAGTTATAATTTACAAGAGAATCCTTTTTCCCAAATGTCCTCCAACACTTGTCTCTACAGAAATAGAACAACAAAACAAAACACTAAAATTCTTATGGAATCACAAAAGGCCTCAAATAGCCAAAGCAATCTTGAAAAAGAGCAAAGCTGATGGCATCACACTTCCTGATTTCAAAATGTAGTACAAAGCTACAGTAATGACAACAGTTTGTCACCAACATAAAACAGATATATAGGCCAATGGAATAGAATAGAGAGTACAAAAACAAATCTACATGCATATGACCAACTGATCTTCAGTAAGTGTGCCAATACCACACAATGGGGAAAGGATAGTATCTTCAATAAATGATGTTGGGAAAACTGGATATCCACATGGAAAAGAATGAACTTGAACTCATATCTTACAATAGACAGAAAAATAATCCGGAATTGGATTAAAAAATTTAAATATTAAGACCTGAAACTGTAAGACTCTTTGGAGAAAACACAGGAGGAAAACTTCTCAGTATTGGTTTTCACAATGATTTCTTGGATTTGACACCAAAAACACAGGCAATAAAATAAAAAATAAACTGGGAATGCATCAAACTAAAAAGTTTGTGCACCACAAATGAAACAATCAAGAGAGTAAAAAGGCAATATACAAAATCGGAGAAAATATTTGCAGACTATCTATCTGCTAAAGGATTAATGCCCAAAATATGTAAGAATCTACTACAACTCAACTGAAAAAGAAACAAATACCCTAATAAAAATGGACAAAAGACTTGAGTAAATATTTTTCCAAAGAAGACATACAAATGGCCACTAGATATATTAAAATGTTCTCAAAAATCACTATTTGTTAGAGAAATACTTACTAAAACAACCTCAAGATGTCACCTCACATCTGTTAGGATGGTTATTATTTTAAAAAAAGAAGGTAAGTATTAGCGAGCGCGTGGAGATAAGTCTTATATGGTGTTGGTGGGAATGCAAATTGGGACAGCCACTATGGAAAACAGTATGGCAGTTCCTCAAAAATAAAACTGTTATGTGATCCATGAATCCCAATTCTGAGTGTATGTCCACAAGAATTGAAATCAGTATATCAAAGATATCTGCACTCCCACATTGTAGCATTATTCACAGTAGCCAAAACACGGAAATAACCCAAATGTTCACCAATGCATAAATGGATACATGTGTGGAAATATATAATCAGTGGAATATTAGTCAGCCTTTAAAAAAGAAGGAAATCTTCCCTTTGCCGCAACATGGATGAACATAGAGGATATAATGCAAAGTGAAATAAGTCAATCACAGAAGGACAAATACTACATGATTCCATTTATATGAGGTAGTTAAAACAGTCAAACCCAGAGAAGCAGAGAATAGAATGGTGGGTTCAAGTGTGAGTGGTGGGGAAATAGGAGATTGTTCTAATGGATATAAAGTTTCTATTAAGCAACATGAACAAATTCTAGGGATCTGCTGTACCACATGGTACCTAAAGTTAACAACATGATATTGTAGACTTTAAAATATGTAAATAGGATAGATTTCATGTTGGGTGTCCTACCAAAACGAAACCAAACCCAAATAAAACAAAACAAAATGCAAAAGAGCACAAGGACATTTTTGGAGATGAGGGATACCTTTAGTATCTTGGTTGTGGTAATGGTATTATGAGTGTATACACATGTCCAAACTCATTAAGATGTACACATTAAGTGTGTGCTATTTTTTGCATATCAATTATACCTCAATAGCGCTAAAAAATAAAAGTCTGACTAGCAGGTCTAGGGTGTTCAAGCCCAGCACATTCCAAAGAAAGGTCTGTCTCTTGAACTGCTTCTGAGAGATAACATCGAAGCCTTTGGAATATTCTCCCTGGTAATAGTACCTTTGTTTATCTGGGGCCTTGGAATACATCAGATAGTTTATATTAACAATGTCCTTTATGTTGGGGGCCTCGAGCCATGTGGAATCAGATTGACATCTAGTGGGACTGGAGCCTCAGTAACTATGGTCGGCTGCAATGGATGCTCCATGCCTACCTCTAATAAAAATCCCAGACACCAAGACTCAGATGAACCTCTCTGGTTGACAATATGTCCCATGTGCTGTCACACATTGAAGCTTGAATCATTAAATGCTATTCATATGACTGCACTGGGAGAGGGCAACATGTGCTTGGTCTCTCCTGGAATCTGCTCTATGCACCTTTTTCTTTTTTTGTTTTCATCAGCACCATTTCATTGTAATAAACCATAAGTGTAACAGTTTTTCTGATTTCTGTGAATCCTTCCAGTGATGAACCTGAGGGTGGTCTTGGGGACCTATGCCAAGGACATAGGACACACTATGCCATTCATAGAATAACACAATCTCCTGATTTTTAGGAGTGTTAAAGGGTATTGTAAATTTTGGAACTTTGTTTTTTGCCTCCTGCTAACTTAACATCCTCACTGTGCACATCTTGCCCAGGTGACTAGGTGCACCAGTGTGAAAAGGATGACTTTCCCTGCACAAATTCCACTTCCTGCCCTGTCCTGACCATGACCTAGTAACATTCAAACGCATGGGTGAAATCTCCTCATGTTTTCTCCTGTACTGTTCCTTTGTCTATGGATTCCTGCTGTGCTTGATTGAGTCCACTTCCCCACTCCCATCCTTCCTACATGGTCCCTTACAGCAGGCAGTAACCCTGTATCTGTAGGACTTGTAAGTATAATAAACTGTGTTTTCCTGAACCTCTCCTGTGTTCCCTCTTATGGCCACAGTTGACTGACCATCAATCAGTTCATCAGCTCTGACCACAGAATCTGAAGCAGGCTCCAGGCTCTGAGCTGTCAGCACAGAGCCCAATGTGGGGCTTGAACTCACTAACCATGAGATCATGACCTGAGCCAAAGTTGGACGCTTAACTGAACGAGCCACCTGGGCGCTCCTACTTGCAATTATTTCAAATTTAGACATGGGTTCTCAGCACCCCCCATCTAACAATGTAACACAAACTAGTGTAAATGTAGCCTCAGAGGTAAATGATAATTTAATGAGTGACATCTAAAGAAATGGATAACCCTAATTTTTAGAATTCTTGCTTTTTTGTCAAAATCTAACATGAACCTACATAAAAACACATAATATCTATAACCGAGGATCTTTGAACTTAATGTCAATAAAAATAATACCACATATTTCTCTTACATACAAAATATTTCTCAGTTTCTGAAATAAATGACTGTATTAGTATTCAATTTTTAAGTCATCTAAGCTTGTGAACACCATGATGCTTAACAATATTTAAAACATATTTCATGGAATAAGAATATTATATATCTTTCCACTGAGTTTCTATATGCTCCATAAGAGCCTTTACTTTTGTTGTGGGGACGTATGCCCTGGTTTCCAAAGAATTTATAAATCCAATTATTTTCATCATCAATTTTTAAAATTGTCACTCTTTTGAAACATACCCTCAAGATGATCCTATCATTTTGGGGCCAGCATGCTAAATAAGTCCATATTTGGAAGTGTCAAAGATGGATGAAATAAAACAAAATACATATTTTATGTATTCAAATATATGTACACATTTTATATCACCTGCAGGGATATTCCATTACAATCTGATCAAAGATCACTCAATAAAGCAACACCAATCCCTAGAGAACTTTCAGTGTTGTCTTTGAAATATAATGTTTTAAGCCATGACAAAAAGTAGAGCTAGGTAAAAAGAAAAAAAAATGTAGCAACCAAAATAACTCCTTTTAAATGTAAAATGCAAGGAAATGGGAGAGATGTATATATACGGAAAATAGATCCTCCATATAAACATTTTTCCTCAATTTGTTTGGAACTTAATGATTCACAGAATTTCATTCCGCTCAGAAAACTGTACTGTACATATCACACTTGTAAAAATGTGTCAGTTCTGAAAATCTGTTCAATTTCCTGTCCTTTAATTTTGTAATCACATAGATGCCTGATGCTTTAGAATAAATTTAAATAGTAGAAATAAACACACACAATTATGAAACCTGTTTTTGTAATTAACTTTTTAATTCAGCTTCTATTGTATCAGGTTAAAAGTTCAAATTTAAATCATGGGATTACATGCGAGGAGAAAACAATAGTGTAGCAATTTTTATAGGGGGTGTAGCAATGTATACTTGATGTCAGAAGCTAAGAATTTGACAAAGACATATTTTTAAGCAATTGTCTTTTCTGACAGATTCAGCAAAGCCAACTATATTCTCTAAAAACTACCCAGGGAGGTGGATAGGTTAGAAGACTTTAAAAGGATTCACAAGTAAGATATAGCAAAAACATAAAACAAATAGAAAAGTCACTAAAATGTAAATTGATGCCTAAGAATTATATGTTGTATGTCTAGTGAATGTGTACAGAGATTATTTGAGCAGTTGGGGAACAAAACAAAGAAAATAAAAGAAGTAGAAAGAAAGAAAAGGTCAAAATAGGAAGAGTTTCAAATACTGAGTCTCTAAAAATTAAGAGAAATTTTACAAGTAGTTACAGAAGTTGACAAAATTTGAAGCAGTTTTGATAAGCTGTCAAGTTTTATATTATAATTTTCAGGGCATATTTGTAATAATTCTAATACTTTTATTCTAGTAATAAATTTGAATTTTAAGGTATTTCCACACCTTTTTTTTACAGAAATCAAAATTATGTAATTCTGCAAGTATCTACTATTTAAGGGGAAATTCTTGGGGCACCTGGGTGGCTCAGTCAGTTAAGTATCCGACTCGGTTTCGGCTCAGGTCATGATCTCACGGTTTGTGAATTCGAGCCCCGAGTTGGGCTACGTGCTGACAGTGTGGAGCCTGCTTGAGATTCTCTCTCTCCTTCTCTCTCTGCCCCTCCCCCGCTCACTCTTTCTTTCTCTTAAAAATAAACTTAAAAATTAAAAAAAAAAGAAAAGAAAATGGCATCTGCCTAGCAATTAAAAAAATTTTTTTTAATGTTTATTTATTTTTTGAGACAGAAACAATGTAATTGGGTTAGGGGCAGAGAGAGAAAGACACACAGAATCCAAAGCAGGCTCCAGGCTCTGAACTGTCAGCACAGACCCTGACAGGGGGCTTGAACTCAGGAGCCGTGAGATCATGACCTGAGCCAAAGTCGGATTTTCAACCAACTGAGCCACCTTGGCGCCCCTGCCTAGCAATTTTTAATATTGTTTTTCACTTTCCACTAAAATTCATACACAGACAGACTGAAAAAGCATAAATCTCACTGTCAGACAGCCTTATACAAGAATATTGGAAATTTCCATCTGCCTTAAAGTAAAATGGAGACTTCTTCACTAGATGGAGAAAAATCTATTAAAGTTTTGCCTCACGGAACATCCACAAAATCGTTCAGGTTAAAAAACCAGAAGGTTTCTGGAGCACCTAGGTGGCACAGTCGGTTAAATATCTGATTCTTGGTTTTGGCTCAGGTCATGATCTCATGGTTGGTGGGTTTGAGCTCTGCATAGGGCTCCACGCTGGCAGTGCAGAGTCTATTTAGGATTCTCTCTCTCCCTCTCTGCCCCTGCAGTGCTCGCTCGCTCTCTCTCTCTCTCTCTCTCTCTCTCTCAGAATAAATAAATAAACTGGAAAAAAAAAACTGGAAAGTTTCCCCTACATCCCCTTGTGTTTCAAGTCCCAGAAACCCAGCAGTCTATAGCTGTAACAGAAACTGAACCATTATACCTCATGTCACAAGTACAAATCTCCAAAGCAACCAGAGGAAGTTTCCAAATCTTCAACACCTAGGAAGAACATTTTCCTAAAACAACTGAGCTTGACAAAAAGTAATGGGAAGTACCCTAGATGCAGGGTTTGGAAGTCACAGTGATTGAATCATCAAATGATTGGGGCAGGAGAAAAAATCATTGCAAGGGGGCCAAGCGATGCTAAATGAAGTCCATTCAAATCAGGAAATTGTATAGGAGTTTTGTGAGTATTAAGTAACCTTTCAAGAGCAGACTTGAGAATAATATCTGACCAAAATGAGATTAAACCAGAATCTGAGGGAAATATTGTGACCCAAGAATTTTATATCTAGGTGAGTTATTTTTATTATTTTTTACATGTTTTAGGTTTTTTTAATGTTTATTTTATTTTTGAGAGAGAGAGAGACAGAGTGTGAATGGGAGAGGGGAGAGAAAGAGGGAGACACAGAATCTGAAGCAGGCTCCAGGCTCCAAGTGATCAGCACAGAGCCTGACGCAGGGCTTGAACTCACGACCTGTGAGATCATGACCTGAGCTGCAGTCGGTTGCCCAACTGACTGAGCCACCCAGGCACCCCTACATTTTTAGTTTTATAAAACATTAGATATTCAAGACCCCTGAGATCTAAAATACAATTTTCAAATCATACTGGAATAAAAGTACTGTATTCTAGTAAAAATATTTTAATATTCTAATAAAACAGTTCAAAAAGGTATCTGTTTTCAAATACATATGTAAAAATCAATAGCTTTTTTTATGCAAGCAGTAACTAATTTGAGCATATAATAAAAGAGAAAATCTATTCAGAATAGCAACAAAAATATGGCATAGTTATGAAAAACTTAAGAAATATGCAAAAGTTTACATAAAAACGAATTACAGGGCATTGCTAAAGGACATAAAAGAAGAAATTAATAGGGAGACAAGTTATATCACTGAATAGGTATTTTAATATTGTATAGATATAATTTATTGATATGATTCCATATCTTAGTGCAAGCATTTTAAAAATGATATATACTCCTTTACCTAGTGATTTACCTTGAAGATTTTCTCCTAAAGTGCTACTTATTAATGTGTATAAAGATCCAGATGCAAATATGCTTATTGTGGTGGTTTTTACAGTCATAAAATTATCAAAACATTAAATATCTAATAACAGCCCACTGGTTAATCTATGATGAGTCCAAATGTTATTACAAAGCCATTACAAGAATATAAAAAGATAAAAAGAAATGATAGTTTCTTATGTTTGAAATTATAGTCTTAGTATATACTCTATAATTCTGAGTTTAAAAAAGGAGGAAAAGGAGCTGAGTGGTAACAACATTCTTCTTTTTTGTTATAAGGCAAAAAACATAGATGTAACTTTAATTAAATTCTAGACTTTTACCGTAGTGATTTTGTTTCTTTTTCCTTTTATTTCATTTGAGTACCTAGAGGGTATAATGCTAAATGAAATAAGTCAGACTGAGAAAGACAAATATTGTGTGATTTCACACATATGTGGAATCTAAAAAAATAATAATAATAAATGAATAAACAAAAAACATTCTTTTTTAAACTAAAAAAATGTTTACTTAAAAGTTGCTGCTAAAGACATCATTTCTCTTGTATAATAATCTTCAGTTGAGGAAAACCACTAGCATAAGCACTCAAGTGATAAAAGAAAATAGTGAACAAATAAGCTAGGAATATCCTTGGGGAGAATTATGAAGTTCTTATTATCCTAGATACGGAAATTCAGATGAGATGAAAATCTGCTGTGCTTATTAATGCATTCCCAGATTTCCTTCTCAAGCTTGAGTCTAAGAAAAGCAGTTCAGGTGAGATGCTCACACTGCTCTTGGCATCTCACACTGGGGAAACACTCAATGGACAACTGTCTCTAGACCAGATGATGAGTGCTCCAGCCCTGGCCCCAGGCACTACAGAGCCTTTCTCTCATCTTCCCTGGACTGTGGCTATTAAGGGTGCTATGGCATAATGTGGTGCAAAGGACACAGGCCCAGCAGGTCAGTAAATGTGGTTCTGCCATTAACTAGTTACATGACCATCATTAGTTCATTTTAAATTACTTACATTCAGTTCCTTTATTTTTAAATTTAGATTGCAAACTCCCTCTGACTTTAGGGGCACCTGGGTGGCTCAGATGGCTAAGTGTCCAACTCTTGGTTCCGGGTCAGGTCATGATTTCATGGTTACGTAGGTGTGAGCCCTGCATCAGGCTCTGTGCAGACAGTGTGGAACCTGCTTGGGATTCTCTCTCTCTCTCTCTCTCTCTCTCTCTCTCTCTGCCCCTCCCCCACTCTGCTGTCCCTTTCTCTCTCAAGAAAATAAATAAATAAAATTAAAAATTAAAAAATTAAATAAAATTCCTCTGACTTTAAAGATTATATACCTTTTGGGGGGCACCTGAGTGGCTCAGTCAGTTAAGTGTCTGACTCGGTTTTGGATCAGGTCATGATATCAGTTCATGGACTCGAGTCTCATATCGGGCTCTGCACTGATGGGGCAGAAACTGCTTAGGATTCTCTCTCTCCCCTCTTTCTCTCTCTGCCCCTACCTACCCTGCTTGTGCTCTCTCTCAAAATAAATAAGTTTAAAAAAATTTAAAAATTATATACCTTTGGCATAAAATTGGCATAACTGCTACAGTCTTTACTTCTCCAGCTGGTCAGGGGTATTAAAACTTCTTTCCATCCATGTTTCCCTTAACTTCTCCCAAACTTTGATTCATCTATGTTTTTTACCTGGTGGAGTGACCCCAAATTTTTATTTCTAAAAGTTCTAGATTCTCAGTTGTCCATTCAATATTGAGTTAGCCCATTTTCTGGCAATGTTAATAAGTAAAGAATCAGGTTGAATTACACGGGCCAAATTAGTAACTTTCTTTATTGATTTATAGGCATGAGCAGCCATAAATGACCCAGAAGCAACCTCAGCTTCCAATTTAATGGCATCATGGTTTTGTTCCTTGGTGGAAACTTCTTCCTTTGGAAACAAGGAAGTCCCAAGTCCAAGGCTGGGGAAATATGAAGAATCACTCTGTGAGTGGGTTGTAACATACAATAGTAAAATTCCTTGGTTTCCAGCCCTTTGTATTACAGTTATGGTAAAAATAGCACCACATATATTTGTTTTTAGTATAAAGCATATACCACACCCTATAGGAAAACCCCCCACCCTCAAATTTACTGTTGTAAGTTCTGCCCACTAGAAAGATTTACCTTCACAATTATCTTTTAGAGTTACCCTGGGTTGAGCTGTTGGAGAATATGGACAGTAGATGCCTAGGTCTGGCAGTACCAACATAACATGCAGATCCATTTCTAAACCAGACTTCCAAAAATTTTCTTTTGTTAACTGGTCATAGAAACTACCCAAAAGGTAAAGGAGAGGTCAGAGAAAGGAGTAACAAAGCCAGAAGGAAAGGTACTATGAGTGTCTGACTCAACTACAAGTAAAATTTATTTATATCTTCTGGATCTAGTTGGACCCAGTAGATCTCTCACATATGATCACAACTCAGAAAACATTGAGTTTGTGATAGGTAACTGGATTTAATAGTCACTAGATGTCCTATAATTAGATGTTCAATCTTTCACAGGGTCCAGTAGCCAGGAACTTCTTCTCAAATGGAGAATAATTGTTGACAGAGGATGATACTGCATTGCCCCAAGTTATGGATCCCATGTTTCTCTTATTGGAGCTCACCCGTAACTCCAGAAAGCATCCCTAACTGCAAAAGACGCACGAGGTAACATTGGTCGTAAAACGTAAGTCTCAAGCAATTTACAGAGCAGCCTGGACTTGAAGAGATCCCTTTTTTTATGCGTCCCACTCCAATCTGGAAGACTTATATGTTACTAAGAACAAAAAATCAGAACAGTATACCCAGATGTGGTACATATGGCTTCCAAAATTCAAAACATGCACTGTGCTCTTTGTTTATAGTGGACACTACAAAGGGCAGCAACTTGCCTTTACATTTGGAAGGTTTACTTCAATAAGCTCCAGAAAACTAAACTGAATTTTACTGTGGCAGGAGCTTGGGGGTTCTCCTGACTTAATATCTCATCCTCTAGCATGCTTGTGCTTTTTAAAAAATTTTTTAAAGTTTATTTATTTATTTTGAGAGAAAGAGAGCAGGAGGGCAGAGATAGAGGGAGAGAGAGAATCCCAAGCAGGCTTCGCACTGTCAGCACACAGCCCAATGCAGGGCTTGAACCCATGAATCACGAGATCATGACCTGAGCTGAAACCAAGAGTCAGTGCTGTAACTGACTGAGCCACCCAGGCACCCCGTGCTTTACTTATTAGTTCTTGCTTCTCAAGTCCAGTTAGCATATTTTCACAAAAAGAATGGACCAGCGTGGAGTTTTGTGAAATATCAAAAGGTTCAGTATTCCTACCAATTATATTATGACCAAATATAGAGTTGCTATAAGTGTAATTTAAACCAGTGAAGACGTACTACTCTCCCCCCCAGGTGAAAGCGATCTACTTCTGATTATCCTTATTAGTATGGGTAAAGAAAACTGTTTTCAAGTCAACAGCTACAAACAAGGTGACAGAGGCTATGTTGTTTGCTCAGTGATAAAAACATAAATACTATATCTTAAATGGCAACCTCAGTCGAAATCACGACCTTCTTAAAGTTTATGATAATCTGCAATCATTCCTAAGATCCATCTGGTGTTTGTACTGACCCAAAGGAGAATTAAATGGACATTGGGTAGGTATCACCATCTTTGGCATCGTCGGTTTGTGATGGTGGTACTAATACCAATAATTCCCTTAGGAAAGTACTTTTGGCTTAGTATTGGTGTGGTATTGTGTAGGAGGAGAGAGAAGCTAACAGGTAGGGGTAGGGGTGGCATTTCTAGGAGCTTCCACTTTACTTCCACCTACCATAACAACCTTTGCTCTGTGAGTTAGGGGACCATTTGGGAGAGTGGACCAGTTGCCAGTTACATCTATTTGCATTGTACACTTGCAAATTACGGAGATAGTCTAAAGATGGGTGCAGAGCTACTGAACAACAGTGAAAAGAGATTCTGCGAAAGATCTACAAGCCCTTATGCTGTCCAGTGGGTCCTAGTAGCTGTTTTAAGTCTCCAGATATGTTTGTTAACTTAGATTCATGATTTAATAGTGTGATCTCACACCAAGAAAGAACAATTAACTTGCTTTCATACTATGCCAAATAATGAATACTTGAAATAGGTTATTTAAGTTTGCTCCTATGGTTAATCTCTGTATCTTTACTGTTTTCTTATAAATATATTATTTTTAAATTATAAGATATATATAGATATATATACAATTAAGTCATTTTAATTCACTCAATTTGTGCGTTCCCCAAATAAGATCTTTATTTTTTTGCAAGTTTTAATCATTTTCTCACTCTAACAAATAGCCTACTAGAAGTAACTTGCAAATGTAAATAGAAAGTTTTTAATATTCAAAATATAAAAAAGATCACTATCAGATTCATTAAAACAATTATTCAGACACTCATAGAACTAGTATTTGACATGATTTTAGTATGACAAATTTCAAACAATGTAAGAGAAGAGTAATGGATGCCTGGAGTGTTACATTGAGTATTATATTCAATTCTGAAGATGTATTTAGTTTCAGCTGGAAACTCCACTCTGATTATTTAGCAATATCTGTCATGGACATTGGAGAGTGTACTATTGATATACACATATTTGCCATATAGGCCAAAATGAGTCTATCTGGAGAACTTTTCATTTTATGGCGTGACCTTAAATTACCACTGTATGTGCTAGTCTGTCTAGAAACAGGTGGGTTTTTTTCTTAATTAGAAATACTTGCATACTTAAAATGCATCCAAATTCATCAAATAATCTGGACATAAAAATGAGAGTTTGATTTTATTTTTTATCTTTTCGTTCCTGACTTTATCTGGTTTTAGTTCTATGTAACAACTATATGATGCTGCAGGTTGGGGAAAAGATAATGGACACAAGTTTCTTGTGCAGACTAGCAACAATCTGACAGAGACCAGCACAGGGCTTGAATGGAGTACTTTGCCCCTTTGGGTCAGTGATCACAATTTACATTCTGCAGTGCCTTGAAAGTGTTATATTCAGTAATATAGATGAAACACTGATTAGTTAGGCTGTCAAAATATCTTCTGTCAGCCAATGATTTAGTTTCTCATATTGTCTCATGAAAAATGGAGACTTCTTGTGCACTTTTCAATGTCAAAATAAATTCAGTCTTGTCTGAATGTCTCAAACGTATTTCCTCAACTTAACTTGCTGAACATATGGACATTAGGTGCCATTTGGGCTGTATTTATGTCTCTGGTTATGAGAAATCTTTTGATATGAATGTTTCAGAAACATTTTATTGATACTATATTCTAATTTTCTTCTCTTTCCTATGTTTGTGGATGATATTACTTTATATTCTTTCTTTAGACTATACTGTGTATTATAGCAATTTCTTTGATTAAGATTTCACTTGAGTAGATCAGAAGTTATATTATTCAGTATAAGAATCTACAAGTATAATAACCTTACCTTTTATCATAGCTGTATCAAGGGCACATAAAAAAATATTTGTCCAATCAGATATCTAAGGCTATTTTCAGGTTGAATTTATTAGCTGATAATCATACAAAATGCAGTTGGGGGTTCCAACTACTATTTCACAAAAATTCATCATTAAAAATAATTCTATTTAGATAACATTTTGATGCTAAAAGCTTTTTTTTTTTTTGATGATCTAAGACTTTGCATACCATTAGTAACATGGAATTCTGGGAAAGTACTTGATAATAAATTCATCTCTCCTGACAATAATCATATAACTTGTAAATCCAACATTTGTAAGCAATTCCTTGGACTAGAATAAAAGAGATTTTGGAAAATACTTCTACTTCTTTAAAATATTTCTACTTTTTATGTTGTGGGGTGTGTACTTGTCTGTCTTTTTGCCTACCTACACACTGATATTCTTTTGGATATTTTCCCACCTAGTGAGGTAGTCTTACTTCATATCGTGTTCTTAAATCCCTTGCTTTATTCCCTCTCATTACAGAGAATTGTTTAAATGGAATGAAGAAGCAGAGAAATGCTGACTGTAAGCCAGATATGGAAATAGTATATCTGTTTCTATAGATCAGTTCCTGATTTTCTACCAGGACTTAAACTTCTCTTTCCTTAACTTCCCTTCTCTGTTCTTCTCTTCTGGAACTACAGACTTCCTCTACTTTATTTCTGAACATATCTTACTTCCTTCAATAGACTTATCTCTTTATAAAAGGAAAATGATTATTTGATTCATCTTTGTATCTTTCAAAATGTTTATTCCAGTGCTAGCTACATGGTAAATGGTAGATAAATGTCTATGCATGAAATATGAGTTAATGGAGATAGAGCTCATGCATCTGGGGTTTCGTTGTAAACATACATTCTAATGCTGTTTGACCTTCACTATAGAGAGTGTGACTTAACTGGTTATGCCATTCCTTTTGCAAAACAGTCTAACACTGAAGAGGCACCTGGGTGATTTAGTCTGTTAAGCATCCAAATCTTGGGCATGAGACCAACACAGGTGATGATCTCATAGTTTGTGAGTTCGAGCCCCACATCAGTCTCTATGCTGACACTGTGGAGTCTGCTTGGGATTCTCTCTCTCTGCTCCTCCCCCAACTCACTCTCTCTGTCTCTCTCTCAAAAATGAATAAGTAAACTTAAAAAAATGTAAATGGACTCTCTTGACACTGGTGAAAAAAATGTTCTGTGTAGCAATAGAATCAAACATCCTTAGAATCAAGCATCCTTAGATCAAATATCAGTATAACTGATGGTATGATTACAAATTTTTGAGGAACTGAAAATATGGCAGACTTAAAATAAGAGCAGTAAGAGGAAGCCAAGTGTTTGAGTTAAAAACAAACAAACAAACTGTGAAACACATGTTCCAGTGACTTATTTAGATCTTTTTATAAGTGATCTAAAATTACTTGCAGGGTGCCTGAGTGGCTCAGTCAGTGAAGCTTCTGACTCTTGATTTCGATTCAGGTCATGATCTCACAGTCATGAGATCAAGCCCTGTGTCAGGCTCCCTGCTGGGCTTGGAGCCTGCTTAAGATTCTCTCCCTTTCCTGCTACCCCTCCCCCACTTGCACACATGTGCTCTCTCTCTCACTCAAATTAATTAATGAGTTAATTAACAATATTCGAAATACTATTTTTCCTCATGCTTCAAAAAGCATTCAAATAACTGCATAAGATATTATGCACCATATTATTTCTATTCACTTTTTGGAAGATGGAGTTTTATCTGAATTTCTTCAGATATTTCCGAGAATTTTCTTTCAGCTTTTATTTTTACGATTATGAAGTGTAGATTGCACTACTGAAACCGTAGATAACTTTCCAACTTATTGTATATTATCTATGTGTGTGTTCAGTTTATTGAAATACAACCCCAGTGGCAGGCATTGTGATTGAGTACTCCAAATCAATCCTCCTTCTTCCTGGCCCTGACTTGGTTCAGAAATCTATACCATATAGAGTCATAGATCTGTAGGGAAAATCCTCATCCAAAACCTGTGTTAATTAGTTGTGATTAAAACTCTAAGCTAATTTTGATTTTTCCACTTATTTTACCAGAGATTAGTGAAATCATAAAACTTGTATGAAATTTTGTTCAGTGAGGCAGGAAAGAAAATAATCTAGACAGCGCCTGAGAAAAGTTACCTTGCTCTTAAAAGGAGATGTGAAGAAAGAAATGATCCTTTTCTTTTGATGAACATTTTTGTGTTTGTATGTGAACATCAACACTATCTTGCAATCATTAGGACAAAAATTACACACTGAAGAAGGAAAAATAGAAAGTTTAAAAAGAACAAATTTTTTTAAAAATGCATGGTTGAATCACTGAATTAACTAAGCCTGGACTGCCCTAATTTGTTAATTTTTCTTACAGTTTATGAGTTTTTTGTTGTGATTTTCCTTAATTGTAGACAAAAGCTACCTCCCAAGTTTTTAAAATATTATTTTCTCTAATTTATCTACTTACTAAGAAAATATGATATTTGAGGTAGAGTGAATGTGAAAGGAAGATATAAATTTAATTCAATTTGTTTCACTGAAAAAAATTCCTGAATTTTATTTTCTATCAGTTATCAAATTTTGTATAACCAGTTTCTTCTTTGGCATTACGATTAATGTAAATTTTAATATATTCGTTTGAAGAATCTTAGAATTACATTTTAAAAGTTTCACATGTTCCACAAAACTTTAAAATAGGTTTGTTCTGCTCTTGGACACAAAAAATATAATTTGATACTTATTCAGTAGTCTTTGTAATCTATTTCCTACATAGTCATTACTTACAATGTTCTGACATGTAATGTTATTATTGGAGTTTCTCTACTTAAAAAATATCTTCTGGTTCTGTAAAAAGTTTAATTTATTAAAGCATAATAAATGTACATCTAACTTTAACCCTAATTTATGAAAATGTACAAAAATTAGTTATGCTGTTTGACATTTATAGTATCAGGCTTTGCAAGTTTCACATTTAAAACATACTAAAATTTCATTTATCATCTTCTATATAATGTATATGTTTTACTTTCAAGAGATAGGTGTGTGTAATTTTAATGTCAACCTCAGAATCACCAAAAAGTACCCTGGCAATCAGTGGAAAGGTTTAATAGGTTTTCTGTCTTGTTCTTAATTTGCTGAAATTACAAAATCAATACTTTCAGTTGTAGCTGCAGTTACCCGTTTTACTGCTTTAAGATAAAGTCTACAAGAAAGTAACCTTCACTTTCAATTTGTAGCTCAGAACATCAGGTTGTTCTTGGCCACTAGTTAAATAGCCTGTTCTCTGCCATCCTATATAAGATATTCCAAATGTGCTGTGGTTCCATTTCCAAGGAGATACATGCTAAAAGGAACTGTGGTTAATACAGAACAAGCAGAAATTCAAAGTTTTACACTGTCCGTCTTTCCCTTTCTCTTCACAACATACAGATGTCCCTTTATTTCTTGAGCTTAAGCTCATCTGAATTCTTACTATACCTTTCAACTCTGAATCTGAGATTGGCATCAACTGTCCACAACACTTTCCATCCAAATAAGAAATAGTCTCATTCTCTCTGAACCTTGTCTTGCCCCTAAGATTTTTGTTACAAGAGCACATTCCTGCCACTTTTAAGATAAGGAAATTCTTCCAGTTAGAGTAGGTTAATACAAAGTAGACAAGTAAGCACATTTCTAAGATTTTAGTTTGAAAAAAAAAAAGTGATAGATCAGTCACTTTAAAATGTCAAAAATATTGGGAGGGACAAAGGGATTTTGAGTATTAAAGCTATAAATGTTTTTACACTGTAATAAGTCTCAATAAACATGGGCAAAAACCACTACTGAAATGCTAGTTTTATAACATTCATCAAATAGTCTTAATGTACACAGTTTTTCATCCTAAGAATATCTTTCATTCTTGTGTACAAGAAAAGGAGTTTGAATTTGGGCTTCTAACTCAAATGGTTGTTTTGTTTGTTTGTTTGTTTGTTTGTTTGTTTGTTTTCAGTCCTAAAATTTAAAAGTGTTCTGTTCCAGGCTATTTAGTAGGGAAGGAACAAATTCCAGAAGGAAGTGAAGATTCCTCCAACCTTGCATCTGTGATATTTCAGATGTTTTACTGTCAATACTTTGGCTACAAACATGAAGTTTTGCTGTTTCATCAGCCCATCACCACTGTGTCTCAGCTACAATAGTAAAAATCATATTGTATTTTAATTAATCTGTTTACATGTTGGTCTCTGTCAACTGACTATCACTCTTTGAGGGAAATAATTTCTTATTCATCTAGCACAAAACCTAGTAACATAAGGCACTCAGTATTCCTTCAGTACTATAAGGAAAAATTTCTTAAAAACTTGAATTGGAATTGAAATCATGATAAACTGCTAATAAATTGAACATATAAGAACTAATAATAACTTGGTGCGCCTGGGTGGCTCAGTCGGTTAAGCGTCCGAGTTCAGCTCAGGTCACGATCTCGTGGTCCATGAGTTCGAGCCCCGCGTCAGGCTCTGGGCTGATGGCTCAGAGCCTGGAGCCTGCTTCCTATTCTGTGTCTCCCTCTCTCTCTGCCCCTCCCCCGTTCATGCTCTGTCTCTCTCTGTCTCAAAAATGAATAAACGTTTAAAAAAATTAAAAAAAAAGAACTAATAATAAAGTTTCTACTTCTCATTTTATTTAAGCAGGAGAGTGAGGTTGGCAGAATGGGGGTGGGAAGTTCTATAATAGAACATATCACATATATACATCATTTTTATCTTATTAAAACAGTTTGGACAGTGTTTCTTAGACTATAAATTATGATCCATTAGTGAGTCCTGAAATTGATTTAGTAGTGTTCAGCAATATTTCTCTCAATAGCATGGAAGAAAACAATAGAATAGAATAGAATAGGATAGAATAGAATAGAGGAATAGAATAGAATAGAATAGAATTCAGTACAGTAGAATGGAAAATATCAGAGTGCACATACTAAAGACAGTTATACTTTTGTAAGAACTCTTGATGAGTTTTATAGTTGTATATATACTAGTTGCAATTTAAAATGTATTTTTAACTAAGGGCAGTGGTTCAAAAAGTTTGAAAAAATATGCAGTTAGAATATGAGTTTGGCTATTCTGTTAGCATAGATAATTTTGGTTTAAACACAAAGGCAGTTGTTTATTTCTCATCTAAAGATCTGTAGATAAACAATCCAAGACTAGCATGGCATCTCCACAGGATCAGTTCTTCCTCTGTTGCTTTGTGATATATCTCTGGAGAATTTTTCTCACCCACGTGATCCAAGATGGCTCCCTTCCATGTCCACATTTCAATCATTAAGAAAGAGAGAGAAGGGAAATATGAGAGCACGACTCAAAGTTGTCCACAGTTTTTTATTCACAGCAGATGCTATATCTAGTTCCAAGAGAGATTGGGAAGTATGATCTGTATTTTGGGCAGACAGATAGCTAGCAAAAATCC
The DNA here is from genome assembly GCF_027475565.1 of Acinonyx jubatus. Classification (NCBI taxonomy): domain Eukaryota; kingdom Metazoa; phylum Chordata; class Mammalia; order Carnivora; family Felidae; genus Acinonyx; species Acinonyx jubatus. The sequence continues at coordinate 57,601,206 of NC_069394.1, forward strand.
AGAGTTTAATTAACTTTGTAACATGGAGAAATGGAAATTTGGGCACAAATAGCCATCTTGCCACATTTCTGTTTGGTAGACATAAAGGAAGGACATGATAAAACTCAGATTTTACCATATGAAATCAGGCTAGAAATTCAACTGTGCCGTGGCTACTCTTCCTTTTCTCTCTTTTGATTTCCTGGTTAGTTTTTATTAAGAATGCCATGTTGTGGGAATGCAAGCTGGTGCAGCTACTCTGGAAAACAGTATGGAGGTTCCTCAAAAAACTAAAAATAGAACTACCCTATGACCCAGCAATTTCACTACTAGGCATTTATCCAAGGAATACAGGTGTGCTGTTTCGAAGGGACACATGTACCCCCATGTTTATAGCAGCACTATCAACAATAACCAAAGTATGGAAAGAGCCCAAATGTCCATCGATGGATGAATAGATAAAGAAGAGTGGTATATATATATAATGGAGTATTACTCAGCAATCAAAAAGAATGAAATCTTGCCATTTGCAACTACATGGATGGAACTGGAGGGTATTATGCTAAGTGAAATTAGTCAGAGAAAGACAAAAATCATATGACTTCACTCATATGAGGACTTTAAGAGACAAAACAGATGAACATAAGGGAAAGGCAACAAAAATAATATAAAAACAGGGAGGGGGACAAGACAGAAGAGACTCATAAATATGGAGCACAAACTGAGGGTTGCTGGAGGGGTTGTGGGAGGGGGGATGGGCTAAATGGGTAAGGGGAACTAAGGAATCTATTTCTGAAATCATTGTTGCACTCTATGCTACCTAATTTGGATGTAAATTTAAAAAAAATAAAAAATTAAATTAAAAAAATAAAAAATAATGTAAAAAATGCCATGTTGGGAAGCAGCCTCTCAGATGACCCTCAGTGTTACTTACCCCCTAGTATTTATGCCCTTGTGTAATATCCTCCCATTGAAGCTGGACATAGTGACTGACTTATGACCAATAAAATATAGAAGAAGTGATAGCATGCCACCTCCAAGATTAGGTAATAGAAGAGACACAAAGGTTTCTGCTCTGATGGTTCTTCTGCACTCTCTCAGGCACGTGCACTCTCTTGAGCTCTCTCTCTCTCGCTCGCTCTCTCTATTTCTCAGATGACTCATGCTTGGAAAACCATATCATGAGCAGCACTATGCAGAAGTGCTGCATGTGAACTAGTGCCCCTGCCAATAGCCATATAAGTGATCTTGGAGGCAGATTCTCTAGTTCTAGTCAAGTATCCAGAAGTTGCAGCCTTGGTTGACAGGTCCACTGTAGTCCCATGAGATACCATGAACTAGAACTGCCAGCTAAACTGAACCCAAATTCTCAACCCTCAGAAACTGTCCAAGATTAAAAAAAAAAAAAAGTTCAGATTTTCTAGCAAATCCACAAAATGAGTCCTTGTTTTGCAAATGTAAACCAGCGATCACAAAGAAACAAGAACAAAAATGAAAACCAAAAAAAAGACAAAGAAAGAGGAGAGGGGGGAGAGAAATATAGAGGAGCTGCAATTCTAAGGATTTATCTCTTTTGGTGAACGTGTAGGTGATCATGTAGAACATAGAGACCTGTTTATTTTCTAAATATCCCAACTGCATGCAGAGGCAAACCATTATTTCTCTTGAAAGTGTATGGATGTATTTTTATCAGATCCTTAGACACCAAAAAAGTTCTAAAACACTTGTCCTCTTTACATTGGAGGAAGGAATGGATCAGGTTAGATAAAACTGAACCTAGATAGCACTACTAATGTCTTAGACGTGGCATTAGTTTTAACTATTTTAACTAATTTAAAACAAAACATGCAGAATAACTGATTTTGGATTCTTATATGCTATTGAGGCAACTAGACATAACCACACATGTAATTTAAAAACCAGGGTTTCCTTTGAAATATTTAGATATTATATATGCAGGATATTGTCAATTTTTCCTTGACCTCCATTCCCTTTCCTTTTTACGTATTTTCCAATGCCACAGGGGCAAAGGAGCCAAAAGCTACATAGTCCAGATTCCCTTACCACTAGGGTTCCACCATATAGGTGCACAGGCACATATTTGTAAAACACAAATGAGACAAAAGGTATTATATTAGTTTTTATTGCTGTATAACAAATTACCAAAAAATTGAGCAGCATAAAACAACATAAATTTATTATCTCACAGTTTCCATGGGTACTGATTAGGATATAGATTAGCTGAGTCCTCTCACAGTGTTGAAGTGGGATATAATCAGGGTGTCAAAGGGAGATACCCTCTTATCTGAAACTCACTGTACATTGGCCAAATTTAGTTCCTTGTGGTTTTAATACTGAAGTCCTTGCTTTCGTGCCAGCTATCAACTAAGGGCTGTTGTTAGTTCCTAGAGGCTTTCTGCTATGCCACCCTCTCCACAACAATTTACAACATGGCTGTTTATACCTTCAAGTACAACAGGGCAGCACTTCTGTGAATCCCTCTGACATTTTTTAAGAGCTCACCTGATTAGGTTAGACCCACCCAGGATAATCTTCCTTTGATTAACTAACTCAAAGTTAACTCACTGGGGGTCTTAATTACATCTGCAAATCTATTTGGCCATATAACATAACATAATCAGGAGATATTCTATCATATTTAAAAGTCTCACTCACACTCAAGAGATGGGGATTACAAGGATTATACAACATGGGGCTGGAATCTTGGGAACCATCTTAGAATTCTGTCTACTATAGCCAACTTCTTGTTTTTTTCTTCTGGCAAGGACAGTCATGGTGACATGAACGTTTAGAGAAAGTTGTGGTAGTCCATCTCAGTATTCCTGTGTCTAGCCACCAGTTTTGTGAATGTTAAAAGGCATTTTATCAGCAATAGTAATAGCAGTAGGAAAAATGTTCTAACTTCTGGAATTTAGTGGATGTGTTAAACTCTTTTTTTTTAAGTTTACTTATTTAGTTTGAGAGAGAGAGAGAGAGAGAGAGAGAGCGAGCATGAGTGGGGGAAGGGCAGAGAGAGAAGGAGAGAAAATCCCAAGCAGGTTCTGCACTGTCAGCACACAGCCTGACGTGGGACTCAGATCCCACAAACTGTGAGATCATGACCTGAGCCAAAGTCAAGAGTTGGATGCTTAACCAACTGAGCCACCCAGGTGCCTGGGATGTGTTACACTCTTAAACACATGTAGCTGCACTCTGACTGCCATTATACCGCTCCATCCAGAGATCTTGTAAGACATGAATTTCAATATTAAATCTTTACTTAAAATACTGTAATGTTCCTGAATTCTGCCCCAGAATTCAGTGGTAATATATTATTAACACTGCCAACTTTCCTGGAAAGAAGCTGGTCATGGAGAAGAAAGTAATAAGGAAAAAAGAAAGCTTTAGACTAGGGGAGGAGGAAAGAATAGCCCTTCCTTTGTCAGGCTTGGAGATGATTAAAAGCATTCCTGGTGCTTGAAGGAAGCTGGAATTTATTGAATAGAAGCAGATTAGAAATAGGAATGGTAAGGATGAATGACCATGAGCCTAAATCTGTGGGTTACGAGAACAGCCAGGACTAGAAGATGTTTACTTAAAATTGCAATTCGTTTTCCTGGCCCTCACATTCTCAGAAAAAAAAACTTGCTACATGTTACACTCTGGTTTCAGACAAATGGTAGAAAATTCAAACAAGTATTTGAGAACACTTTTTAAAAGAAAGTAGTGAGAAAAAAGCAGTGTTTCCTATAAGGCCAGAGCAGTGGTAATACAGCAGCCTAAGCCCTGCCACAGGTCCATGTCTGCAGAGGTCTGATCAACAGCAGGGCAAAAAGAGGCCACTGTCCCCAGGAGACTCAGAACCCCAGCAAGAGGCATGCTGAGATACAGGCTGATGGAGGTTACACACAGTATTCTCTCTGGATAAATCAGAGACCCTAATAAATTAGAAATCAAGACAAAGAGGACTGAGGAAATACCACCACAATTTATTGAAATTTAGTCACATTTGGGGGACACTATGTGAACTCTGAAAAATGTTGACTCCTTTGAGTTGGATTCAAAACATAGTATTGTTGATCATTTTGTTTTTATCTGACATAACTCAGAAAACAAATTTATCTAATATGTTGTGATCCATTTGGTATTTAACTATATCATGTTACCTCCATTGACCCTGCGGAGCTATAACTGCAAATATAAAGTCAAATATTGTGGGGAGAATCCTAGTATCCATTATAGCCTGCCTATATACTCATCATGAGTGTGGGCATAGCCAATTACATGAGGGAATATCATTCTTATGATTATATTGCATTATACTGGAAAAGGGATTTTGGCAAGGGCAATGAAGGTGTATAATTGGTTGATATAATCAAATGGGAGTCTGTCTTTAGTGGGCCTTATTTAATGAGATTAGCTCTTAAAAGCCAGGCTAAAAGGTGGAGGCAAGAGAAATCAGAGAGATTTGAAGCATGATAAGGATTTAACTTGAGGGAGATTCTCTACTGCTGGCCTTGAAGATGGAGAAGACTCTGGAAATGAATGCAAGTGGCCTCAGGGGGCCAAAAGAAGTATGTAGCTAATGAGCCACAAGGGACTGGGTACCTCAGTCCTAAAACCACAGGAATTCACTTGTGCCAATATTGTGAATAAGTTTGGCAGAGAACCCAGAACCTCAGACAAAACCGTAGCCCTAGCTAACATCTCAGTTGGCAGTTTTGTGACAACCTGAGCAAAGAACGCAGCTATGCCATTCCTGGACTTCTGACCGATAGTACTGTGAGATAGTAAAGGATTTTTTGCTGTAAACCACTAAATTTTTGGCAATTTGTTACATAGCAATAGAAAACAAATACAATTAGTGTTATTAGTTAATTAAATGGCATTACGTAAATTTTTTAATGTTTATTCATTTATTTTTTAGAGAGAGAGAGTGAAAGAGAGAACGGGGAGGGACAGAGAAAGAGGGAGAGAGAGAATCCCAAGTGGTCTCCTCATACCAGCACAGAGCCCAGTGCGGAGCTCTATTCCACTACCGTGAGATCACGATGTAAGCTGAAATCAAGAGTCAGATGTTCAACCAATTGAACCAGCCAGATTCCCCAACGAAATTGCATTCTTAAAAAGCAGCCATTGATGGTGGTGTGGGAGACATATTGAGCTGCATCTGGGAGCCCCATTTCAACAGAGAATAAAGTAACTGTATGACGTTAAAAAATAAGTGTTCTTTGTGCTGAGGAAAAATGCCGACTACCTAATGAGACTGAGAGTTTGGGAAAAGAAACAAAACATAGTTGGAGCGCCGGGGGTGGCTCAGTGGGTTGGGCAGCCGACTTTGGCTCAGGTCATGACCTCGAGGTCCATGAGTTTGAGCCCCTCTTAGGGCTCTGTGCTGACAGTTCAGAGCCTGGAGCCTGCTTCAAATTCTGTGTCCTCTCTCTTTCTGCCCTTCCCCACTCATGCTGTGTCTCACTCTATCTCTCAAAAATAAATGTTAAAAAGAAATTAAAAAAAAAAACGAAAAAAAAAAACAAAGAAACAAAGCAGAACTTGCAATAGCACTGGATTGCCACAACTCCCCAAAGAAGGAAGTATATACCTCCAACAAGAGAAATATACTAAAATTTTCTGCAGCATCTACCTGCAAATCTATACACTCTAAAATAAAGTCAGCCAGTAATGCACACCCAGACAAACGCACAGTTCTCAGAATCAGCACCTACATTTTGACAGTGACCTTTTAGAAAATAAACTGCATCACTACAAGGACCATGGCTGTTAAGTACATTCAACTCCCAAGGGTATCAATGACACACAGATATCTCTAGATGACTGAGGAAAATATGTTTCACAAAAGATAAGTATTGAATAAACATCCAAAATACTTGATCTCACAGAAAACAGATTATTCAGAAAACAGATGAATTTGAGTCCATGTCTTCAGAGAAATTCAAGATACTTTATAAAATAATAATGGTGAGCTGTTTTCTCAAATGGTTAAGTAAAAGACAAGACAGTCTTTGAAAATTTAAGGTTGTTAAATTGTAAAATTTTAAGAAACCAAGTATATGGGCTTAATGAGAAAAACAATGTCAAAAAACAAAATCAATAAATTATAAATTAAGGAAATATTCAGAATATAGAAAAAATAAAAGGAAATACTTGTAGAAAGTATTTGGGGGTGTGAGGAAGAGTGTGAACTCCAGGAGGTCTACCATTCTCTTATAAGAGTTTCAGAATTTAAGAGCCTTAAAAATAGGGAAAAAGAATCAATACGACAGAAAAAAGAAAAATTCTTAAACCAAAAAAAAAAAAAAATCCTAAAGTGTATAAAGAAATAAATGTTCCAAACACAAATAGAAGTTGACATTTATTAACTGTAGTTGAAGACTTTATTAGCCCAATTCTTTCAGATATGAGTATATTTGGAGGACAAAGTAAATATTTTAATTAACAAAATATTAGGAGGAAATGCTTACACAATCTGAGGAAGTACAAAAGGCCTTCTTAAGTAACACCTAAAAGACAGAAACCAACACAAAGAATATTAATGAATTTTATTTTATGACATTTTAAATGCCCATACACTGAACAATACAACTAAAAGTTTATGAAAAATAAATGTATTGTCTATTGGAAAAATTATTACTCTCCAGAATTTGCAATGAATTTCTATCAATGAGGAAAGAAAACAATAAGACATAGAAAATTTGGGCACTTGTGTGGCTCAGTCAGTTAAGTGTCTGACTTCAGCTCAGGTCATGATCTCACAGTTCATGAGTTTGAGCCCCACTTCGGGCTCTGTGCTGACAGCTCAGAGCCTGGAGCCTGCTTTACATTCTGTGTTTCCCTCTCTCTCTCTGACTCACCCTGCTCATGCTCTGTCTCTCTTTCTCTTTCTCTCTCTCTCTCAAAAAATAAACATTAAAAATAGATAAATAAAACAGAAAATTTATTGAAAAGCCTGTAATGGCCAATAAATATTTTATTTTTTTTAATTTATTTATTTTGAGAGAGAGAGAGAGAGCATGAGCAGGGGAAGGGCAGAGAGAGAGAGAGAGAGGGAGAGAGAGAGAATCCCAAGCAGGCTCCATGCTCTCAGCGCAGAGCCCAATGCAGGGCTCCATCTCAGGAAACTAACTGTGAGGTTATGACCTACACCAAAACCAAGAGTTGGATGCTTAACTCACTGGGCCGCCAGGCACCATAATGGTCAATAAATATTTTAAAAGCCTGTAAATCACTTCATTAAGTAGCAAGTTCATTATTAAAGTAATAGATTTTTGGGTTTTTTTCCCATTAGATTAGGAAGAACTAAAAATATACATATATTTATAATACCCAGCGTTAACATGAGTGTGAGGAAACATATTTTCATATGTAGTTGACAGACACTAAACTGATAGAGCTTCTTGGAAGGCTATTGGCCCACATGTACAGATCAACCTATAGATAGTCCTCTGTTTAACATTTATTGAGCACCTACATACTAGTTATTGAACACGTGTAGGCATTGAGGATATAGCAGAATAAAACATAAAAGGTGTCTGTCTTCATGGAGCTTATATTCTTACACACACCACACTGTAAATTTTGAAAACTTTGTATTTTCCTGATGCCTCCACATCCCCACAACCAAGTTGTGTGAGCACCCCACCCAGGTGACTTGGTGCACCAGTGTGATAAGACTGGCCCCTGTCAAGTCTTCCTTCTTGCCCCACCCCTGACAATGACCTGGTGATGTTTAAACACAGCAGTGAAATCCCCTCATGCCTTTTCTGTGTACTCTACCCTGACTCTTAAAAAAGACACTTGCCCGTGGATCTGCGATCTGTCTCTCAGCTCCCCACCTGATTGGTTAAGCCCACTTCCTGGAGCACCTCCTACATAGCCTCCTGAACAGCAGGCTGTGCCTCTCTATTCTAGAACTTGTGAATATAATAAATCTCTTTCACTTTGGTACTTCTCCATGGTGTTATTTCATGTTCACGCCAGACTGATCATCAAAAAATAACATTTAAAAAAAATTTTTAATGGTCATTTACTTTGAGAGAGAGACAGACAGAGTGTGAGGGGTGGAGGGGCAGAGAGGGAAGGAGACATGGAATGTGAAGCAGGCTCCAGGCTCTGAGCTGTCAGCACAGAGCCCAACACAGGACTCCAACCCATGAACCGATGAACCCACGAACCCACAAATCGCAAGATAATGACCTGAGCTGAAGTCTAATGTTCAACCGAAATAACATTCTTATGTAATATAGTAATATAATCATTCCTTACAATTCCTATGCTTCAGTAATCAAAAGTATTTATAAAGAAGAATCTATAAGGATGTCCACTACATATTTGTTTATAATAATGCAAAACTGGAATTCAATAGAGTCCATCAGTATGAGGAATAGCTAATCTAATTATGATTTGTCTGTATTGCAGATAATAAGCTTCTGTCAGAAAGAATGAGGCAGAGGTATGAATATTGGCAGGGAAAGATCTCCAAATGATGATGAAAAAGGCAATTTGCAGAATAATAAATGTAAATGACTGCATGTACTTTTCCACAGATATTCTTTTGCATTTCTCTTTCAATCTCTATTTTCCTGTCCCTATATATTTGCTTTCTTACATTTGTATATTCTGCATCCATAGGAAAAGTATATATTAATTAACCAATACGTTAATAATGGTTACTTTGGAGGCAATGAATGAAATCTGAGATGATGAAAAAGAACTTAATGGTTTTATTATATAAATTTTGTTTAAATTTTAAAAGAAAAATGTCTACCAATTACCCTGCAGATAAAAGCAAATTACCAAGGTATACATTCTCCCTACCTACCACAGCAGTATTCAATGGAGAAAACTGCCAAGACCAGATGAGTAGCCAGCAAGCAGGTCCCCAGTTCCCACTTATTCTTATGCAGCACATAGAGCTCCATTAAGGTTGCTCATCAGACTCCAGGTGAGGTGTCTTAATAACTTGGGCTATGTGACTTTTTAGTTGCAGGAACAGGCAAACCTCAGCCCTTCACCTGGTCACTCAGGGGATACAATAGAAATATGATCTGGTAGAATCCTCATCCCAGCTCTAGCCTGAAAGCTAATTGATTGCAATTTGGGCCAGTAGTCACTGGCCCTTCCATGATCTAATTAAGGGTTGGGGTCCACGACTTGCTGTTGCAGCTAATTGCCTAGCAAGCTGGTTGCAGAATTCACCATATCCGCATTCTTGTTTACGGAAGCAACAGCTCCTTCCATGGCATAATTAAGAGGCAGGGGTCCAAATCTTGAGGTTAGTTAAGTTTAGTTGCCTTAAGCACTGAGATGTGACCTATTTCTATGGAGTTTTGTAGGAGGTCATATTCTTTTTTGAAAGCTAATCTGCATAAAATTAATCTTGGACAATTGCATTACTTTTTACATATATCACTTGAGTAATTAATCTATTATGAAAATGTGATTTAGAGGTGAGACCATAATAATTACCTATTGAATTTAGAGACAGTAAGGCCAATAATGAGTTATTAATATATTATGAAAATGTGATTTAGAGGCAAGATAGTACTAATTACCCATTGAATTTAGAGATAGTAAGGCCAATGGTGATTTGGAAGAAGGTGGTGGTATAACAGATAAAAGACTGATGTCAAAGGAAGAAAAAAATGGATAAGGAAGGTACAAAACTGTTTGCAAAATATGACTTTGAAGGAGGGGTAGAAGCAGACAATTAACTGCAAGGTGTTTGAGTGGATAAGAACAGATCCAGAAAGACACTTTAAATTGTGTGTAATGAGGGTGTGGGAGAGGCCACAGGGCGCATGAGTTGGAGTAAAATGGGAAGGGACCAGAGTCATGCAAGGGAGAGAATGATGGATGAATCGTGACAGTCCACGGACAGGAGTGTAGCTGGAAGAACTGTCTCTGGTAGGAGAATGAGTCCTTTCTCCACTGTAGCAGGAGGGAAGGGAGAAAGAATGGTGCAGAGACCTGAATTGGAGATTTTTATGATGAGAAGTTGAGGGAGGTCCTACCGGACAGCTTCCATTTCATCGGAAAAGTTGAAAGAAATGTTTTTTTTTAATTCTGAAAATCAAAGGAAGAACACGGACTTTGAAAACAGAAGATATTTGAAACAGTTGTTGTGGAGAAAAGAAAACTGAATGAATGAGGATGAAGAGTTGGGTTCTCCTACAGAGTTCCTCATGAAAACAAGTGGCAACAAGTTACACTATTGGGTTAGTTCCCCAACGGTGTTAGATAGGCTGCATGCAGATGTGGAAAAGGCAGGTATTTGGAATGATTTAAAATTGGGAATTTATGAGTTTAGCATGAGGGGAAAACCATGAGCAAATGCTATCCATAGGGTTCAGTACATACAAAACATTCAATAAATTTTATCTGGTATGGCAATCAATGGATTAAAGCTTTCCAAAATGATCTAAAAACCAGTGTGGTTGGAGTACAAGCTAGAAAGTTAGAAAGGAGGCTCTATGGAGTTTAATTTCAGGATTAGAGTTGTTTCAAGTGAGAGCAAAGTAGAGTTTAGTCATCAGATAGGTAGCAAAAGTAGTGTAGGACAGAAAGTTATTGAAGGTGAGGTGGATACTCAGTACTCTTAGAATTTAAGCATGGCACATATAGGTACAGGAGGACCAGCTCTTGGATGTGACTATTTCCTATTGTCGTAGGTCTTGGGAATTGGTGACAGAAGATAGCAATTGACAGGAAAATGAAGAGATTGTTATAGTCCTGGTATTCTGGGATTACTTATTTGTTTGGGGGCATCAGATGTGAGGGGCAGGGTTTCATCTTGCATGCTCATGTATTTTATTCTGATGATCTCTACTTGAAATTTGGTTTCCTTCTCAGGAACATTTGATCCTTCTCAGAACATTTGCTCAAAAAGTGCCGTGCCATTTTGAATTCTCTCACGCCAGAATATCACCTCCATTTCATTACTCACTTATAGCTTACTGTGGGCAAGAAGTAGTTTTGTCCATGAAGAGATACATATAGCCAGTTCTGTCCTCAAAGAACTTTCAGCCTAGCTACACACCTTATATCACATTCTTACAAGTAGCATGACTTTATTAGTGTCAAAAAATAATGTTAATAATCCATTTCTTCTGAATTCTCAAGGCATTCGATTTGTACTTCCCTTACTAAATTCATGTGTGGTGTCATAGTTTTATTTCGAGGGGGTCTACTTCTCAACTTCCCTATGGTCGAATAAGGTAATCATAGATGTGACCATAGGTTTTCATATTTATCTATTTAAATTTAATGAAGTGCTAGATGAAGTTATGGCTTTATGAGGTATCAGTCTATGTTTGACAAAGAAGGGCCATACGGGGAAAAAAATGTTTTAAATTTAAAAGAGTTTTTGAGACACAATGGGCTAGATTATTCTGCCAAAAATTTATAGCTGAGTAGACAGAACAAAATTCAGTGTGCCTTTGAGGTCTATAAGACTCTTGTCTCTAAGGACACAGTCTAGGCAAACCATAAAGTTTTGACGGACATCTTTAAAGATGGGAAGTAATTGCATGGATTGACAGCATTTGTTCTGGACTTGGAGATAACAACAGTAAAAATGACAAAAAATAGAGCTTCTTCATTGCTCTACAAAATTCTGGAGGAAAAGCAAGTAGCAATGACAAAATTTATTTTTTAGTGTCACATTTATTGTAATTTTAATGGAACCCAAGAACTGACTTGCTTAAAAGGTAAACTCTGACTACATCATCTAATCTTGACAACACTAAAGCCATTTGTTTCCATTCAGGCTGAGAAAAAGTCAAATTGTTTGTCTACAAAATAAACAAGTGTCAACCAATTCCATGACCATCATTCATTCCCGTTTGTTGTGATCGGTCCATTTGTGTGTTCAGCACACTCATCTCAGCAGGCTCAGACTCCCGAATCTATATTTAATTTAAGCATTGCACCATCACACAGAAATCCTTCAACAACCTCACTGCCATTTAAAGGGAAAAGGAAAAAGCTACTCTTTACCAGAAGCACTTTATTGATCAAAATAAATGATAATATTTCCAAATATATAATTTTTAATTATCTTTGACAAAAAAATCTAATCCCTTTTCTTTCATTCTTCATCTTAACAGAATTAGGAAAAGTTTGCATTTTGATTAGTCTTCATGAAGAAAATCCAAGAAAAATTATTGCACAAGATGTGAGAATGAATAATAGACTTAGTTAAATATTTGAATTTATATTTTAAACCTGAATCAAAAAGTCTTCCCATTTTTCAAGTGGCCCTTTTACCTATTGTTTATTTCTCTTTTTTAAAAATGTTTATTTATTTTGAAAGAGAGAGAGGACATGGGTAGAAGAGGGGCAGAGAAAGAGGGAAACAGAGGATCCAAAAGTGGGCTCTGTGCTGACAGCAGAGAGCCTGGTGTGAAGCTCAAACTCATGAACCATGAGATCATGACCTGAGCTGAAATCAAGAGTCTTACGCTAAACTGACTGAGCCACACAGGCGCCCCATTGTCTATTGCTGAGTTTTATTTCCTGGCAGAAAAGACAATATAATTCAGGTATTTGGAAAGATTTTAAACGAAGATCTACTAACGGAGGTATAACTGGGTTTAACAGAACAAAGAACTGTGAAAGCCAGTCTAGTGGGAGCAGAGTTACTGAAGCCCAGTGGAAATTGGAGACACAGAGGAGCTGCTCGAGAGATACTATAGCCTTAGAGTCACAGAAGGACATGGTGACTGCCAGTAACTGCAGCCTAGAGCAGGAGGGAGCAGATAAAAATACACTGGGGGCACCTGGGTGGCTCAGTCATTTAAACATCCAACTCTTGATTTCGGCTCAGGTCATGATCTTGTGGTTTGTGAGTTCAAGCCCCACATCGGGCTCCACACTGACAGTGCAGAGCCTGCTTGAGATTCTCTCTCTCTCTCCCCCATCTCTCTCTGCCCCTCCCTTGCTTGCTCACTCTCTTTCTCTATCTCAAAATAAATAAATAAGCTTTAAAAAAATACACTGCTCCCCATCACCTCTCCTATTCATTTCCTCCTGGCACTTGATATTAGCTAAAAAATAAAATAAAATAAAAAAATTTAAAAAAACGAACTCAGTAAGTAAGGGAGACTGGGTGAATGAAAAGAAGTGTCATATCCCAGGGAACAAAGTCAGAAAGGATGAAGATGGCATCTAGGGATTCCTAGAGGACAGACAGAGAATGACCAGGACAATATCACCCCACAATGAGTGGGAGTTTTGATGTATCATGAAGCAGATGATAGCTGTTCAAATGCTGATTCTGTCACCTAGTAGTTTTATAGATTTGTGGAATCCACTTCCCTCCTCTGACCCCCAGTTTTCTTTCATAAGGATATCTGCAAAACGATTGAATTGTTGAACAAAGAATTTTTAATTTTGCCTACTGTTAGATTTTAGAGGTGGATGAATAGTATAAATAAGGAAACTAAACATTCTACATCTGGGGTTAAAAACTAAGACAATAAAACTAAAATGGTCTAGAGATTAAATTAGTTGAAATAAGCACAACTTTGTCAGAGAACAGGGTGACAAGACACTATAAATTTTTATGAACACACTACTCTAGCATCCCAGGAAAGGGGGAAAAATAAGCCTATGGAGCATAAACAAAAACTGAGCAATTGTGTAATAAGTTATATAATAGAGAGTTGAAAGTGTTTTGGGAACACACTTCAAGCATTTGGAATTATGATAAGTCCTAAGGTGCATTGAAAAGGTAAAAGAAGTTTAGGTCCTAATCTCCATGCAAGAAGTTCATAGTCTAGTTGGGGAAAAAAAAACATTAGAAGTAAATAACAATAAGTTTATTATTTGTAATTTAAGATAGTAATAGAAAGATTATCAAAAGTAATAGAAAGACTATACAAAATAATCTCTTCAATGAATTAGAGTAACTGTTAGGACAGTTTATATGAACACAACTGGTAGGTAAGCAGGGAAGAGAACATTCTAGCACACGTAGTATTACAAGTGCAAGTAATGGGACAATTGAGCAGACACTAAATGGGACACTAAAGCCATAAGTGTCCCACCATTCTACCACCATAAGTAGAGTTTTTGCTAAGAAGAATAATTTGTTTACAAAAGAGGTTGAGGCGAGGCTGGACAGAATATGTGGGAAGGAATGCACAATCAAATTATTCAGGACTATAGGGGCACCTGGGTGACTGAGTTGGTTGGGTGTCCAACTTCAGCTCAGTTCACAGTCTCACAGTTGGTGAGTCTGAGCCCCGCGTTGGGCTCTGTGCTGACAGCTCAGAGCCTGGAGCCTGCTTCAGATTCTGTGTCTCCCTCTTTCTCTGCCCCTCCTCTGCTAGTGCTCTGTCTCTGTCTCTCAAAACTAGATAAAAATATATTTTTTTTAAATATTCAGGACTATAACAACAAAGCAAGTCATCTTGCTTTTGTCTGGTAGAAAATTAGGACCTATGGAATTTTTGGAAGTATATATAATTTGCTCATTTATTTAGTGATGATAAAAAAAGATGGAGTGGAGAGAAGAAAACTAACAGGGAGACAAATTGAGAGACCACTGCAGTTGGTTCAGAATCAACAAGAGTAGCAGTGGGAAGAGAAACCTGAGCTATTTTAAAGGAAATAAACACTAATTTAATGCACCCACTAGGAAAGAAGAGGAAAAAGGAGTTAAAGATGATTCTAAGGCTTTTGAGTTGGAAAGATCATCATAGTGCTCTTCAGATGCCAGCTTTGGAGTGGCATTTTAGAAGTAAACAGAAATTCAGTCTTAAATAAAGATTGGTATTCAGAGATAGGTGTGCATGAAATTTAGAAATGTAGGCTCAGAGTTTAAGAAAGAAGTAGTGTGTAAAGGTAAATGATGTGGACAGACACCAGAGACATGCTATTTGAAACAAGCTGACAAGTTGGGAACCAAGGAAGTATAGAGATGAATAAGGTAGTTTACAGTCAATGCAGAGCAAACCTGAATATGTCTTATATGAATATCAGAAAGCAATGCTCCAAACAAACTTCTACAAAGTTTATCATGGAAGTCTGATAAGATCTCTACTAGATCTTTACTAGATAGAAGTCTGATAAGATCTCTACTGATCTCTATTAGAACACAAACTCTACCCGAGAAGATAACAGATGATGACTATAGCATCTATAATTTTGCAAAGTTAGAATAATGTGCATTCTAGCCATGGAATTTGGAGCTCCTAATGAAAACATGATTATTTACCAAATTTAAGCAAACAATACAAGGCTTCCCATGTGAGGCAGATGAACTAATATTATAACCATAGTTGTTAAATATACAATTGAAATAAATGTATTTATTTCCAAAGCAAAGCTATATTTTTATAAATATATCATGGATAGCAATGGCACTATTATCCCTTGACATGTTAAGTTGAACCATGTGAAAATATGAAGACCCCAACTAGTCAAACATTGCCAATTTTGTATTTTTGCCTATAATTTATATTCATATATTTAATGGATTTCTAAATTTTAAATTTTAAGTTAAAAATATTATAACAGGCCAAGTAAAAATTTCCCAGTTTTACTTTCTTTGGTGTACAAGTATTCTTTTTTTAACTGTGTTTAAACCTAAAAAAATCCCCATAAATAAATTATATTTGATTTGTAAGCATATGAAAAGAATCGTGACTATTCTGATATAGAATCAAAAAATGAAGATTTAATAATTATTTTAAACTTAGACGAAATACACAATTTAACACATAGTAAAAATAAAGAGATACAACTTTGTTCACTTAATATTGTGTCCACACTGATCCTGTTAACAAGATAATTACCAGACTCTATTATATTTTGTATTCTGTAGACGGACACAAAGGAGTTTATGTAAATATATTTAATTACTAAACAAAGGATACAAAAATTACTTCTAAAATATTGATCTATTTTTAAAGTAGATTGGACAGTTCAGCATCAGCACATTGTGAATCTCAGTACAAACTGGATTTTCTTCTTTCAGGGCAGACGTTATCATAATGTACTTGCTAAATGCATGCATTTGATATAAGAAAATTATGGTAATGTGACATTCCTACTACATGATGGAATATTCTTTTAGATAGTGAAACATATTAATAACACACATGATAGAGTTCTTTTTGGTTCTTGACATTTAGAACCAAATTTTTCAAAGATTGTCCTTATTATGTATGTATACAGTAAGTATAAACCACACCACCCATAAAAACAAACGCCTGTTAGCCTTTGCTTCAATAGTTCTGCACAAGTCAACAGGTGATCACAATTTTTCAGTTCCATTGAAAACAAAGTCTTTAAAGAAAACTAAATGAAAACATTTCTTGAGAAATTATTTGCACTGACATGACCTTTTGAGATAAGTCTGCGATAAAAGTTATTTGGGATAAATAGAAAGGTAAAGGGCTACTCAAAACACAATGCAATGCTTTCTCCTGCTACAAATGTGCAACATAACATTTACTAGGAATCTCTGTGTGTGTGTGTGTGTGTGTATAGTCACGAATATTTTTTTGCCTTTATATGCACACTTAGCTTTTATATATATGCAAGTACGTATATTTGCGCATATATATATATATATATATATATATATATATATATGTATACCTTGTGAGTAAAGTTAAATAGTATACTAAGTAAAAGTTCCTGTGTTACCAGTCTGATCTCTTTGAGATTGTTATGAATTCTATGAATTCATTCCCCACAAATAAGCCCGTCTGCACATACATGCAGTGTTTGGCACATCATTTCAGGACCAATACACCCCTGGACTCTAATTACAGAAAACTGCAGTTTCTGCCTTCAACCCTATGACTTAGCAACCTTGTTACCTTTGTCGATATGTCTTAGTTGGCATTGTTACTCTTTAAAATAAAACATATGGGATGCCAGGGTGGCTCAGTTGGTTAAGCGTCTGACTTCAATTCAGGTCATGATCTTCCGGTTCCTGAGATGGACCCTGGCAACCGGCTCTGTGCTGACAGCACATGGTTCTCTCTCTCTCCCTCTCTGTCCCTCCCCCGCTCATGCACTGTCACGCACTCTCCCTCTATCCCTCGAAAATAAACAATTTTTTAATTAAAAAAATTACAAAATTTTCAAAATAAATAAATAAAAAATAAAGTGTAAAATTGCCTCATGCAAATAATTTTTATGTATGCATTATTAATATTTATTGCAAATTGCCAAAAGACAACTATAGTACAATAACACAGAAGCCCGATTTGGCCATCAGACTGCCTGGGTATACAGATCTCACCTCTCCCAGTATTGGATTCATTGGTAGGTCATTTGACTTTTCCGGGCTTCAGTTACCTTATCTTCCAACCATGAATAAAAACAATTACAAAACATCTTAAGCATGTTAAAGTACCCACAAAACACTCGAAAGCGGGCCTCACACTTGAAAACATCAGTCACGGGGAGCTATTAGTATTCTCAAAGTCTATCTCTTAAGGTATTGATATAAATGCTGCTCTGTGCCTTCTTTGGCCATCTTCTGAACTGTCCTGTTTCATCTTTTATTGCATACCCTTCCTCTAATTAATAGGTTATTAAAATTCCCACTTGTAGTGGTGGAGAAGAAATGGGGTGGGTTTGTTTGCTTGATTTGCTCTGCTTTGCCAAGTATCATCCCTCCACGAAATGGACTGCATGAACTGAGTACAATCATGACAGTAATTGGCTTATTCAACTACAAAATGTGGCAAGGTGAATTAGAAGCATGTGTACTATTATAGATTATTTCACCTATCCAAAAAAGTATGTTTTATAATAAAAAAAGGTAACACTCTCAGTTGTAAAACTGTGACACTCAAGTTTTCTTTCATCTGCTTCTAGAATGTAACAAATCATCAGAAATTTTAATAATGCCTGATGCCAACATTTGATGAAAGCTTGAAATTGGCTATTGGCTTTTGATAATTGGCTTAGTAATACAAGAAATTAGATAAAGGCTACATTTAATCTGGTTGGAGATTCCACATGATTAATCAGCACAATACAGAGCACGACGATTCTGAAGCCAAACAATTTGGCTTAAATACTATACATCTCGGAGCATAGTACAAAAATCAATCTATAAACTGCTTTCCATTTTCATTGAAGAATAATTTTGGTAACACAGTGGTTTAATAGCTCAGCA
Organism: Acinonyx jubatus; assembly: GCF_027475565.1. Lineage (NCBI taxonomy): Eukaryota > Metazoa > Chordata > Mammalia > Carnivora > Felidae > Acinonyx > Acinonyx jubatus. The sequence continues at coordinate 57,619,348 of NC_069394.1, forward strand.
CCATGAATATTTGCCCAGAGAGTGTTATAAAAAGGGAACTAGGGGCGCCTGAGTGGCTCAGTCAGTTGAGCACCCGACTTCGGCTCAGGTCATGATCTCACAGTTCATGAGTTCGAGCCCCACGTCGGGCTCTGTGCTGACAGCTCAGAGCCTGGAGCCTGCTTCAGATTCTGCGTCTCCCTCTCTCTCTGCCCCTTACCTGCTCATTCTCTGTCTCTCAAAAATGAATAAACATTAAAAAAAATTTTTTTTTAATTTTAAAGGGAACTAGACTGGAAAATCAGAGCACCACAACCCTACATAAAGATATCTAGGCAATGTTTTTATTTTCCTAAATCTCAGTTTAGTGCGTTGTACTATAAAGTGATATAATTTGACTAGATTTGGATAGCAAATAGGGTATAACATCTATTTTAACCAATTAATGATAACTCTGGAGTCCTGTGCTAAGACTCATTTTTAGACTCTATTTCTATTTGGCCATAGAGAGAAGGAGGCCATGGATGAGGTAGTGGTTGCCCACATGTCCTATTTTTACTACTGAAGAATTGTATAAATAAGATCCTTTGTAGCTCTAAAAAAATGCATGAATTCCTTATGGTTACATTAAAATTGTTTGTAATAATACTTTCTGGGCCACCTGTTTTTGAAAATAAATTTTAACTATGGCATTCAACTGGAATGTATTTGACCTGATGGAGAAATTAGTACAATTCTGTGTGTAAACAGAAATCTTTCTTTTTACACAAAAATCCAAATTATCCAATAGACTTGTTTTATATCACATGAAAAATGTTTTATGCTTGGAAAATTGTTTGCTCCACACAATTGGCATCTGATTCATCCTAAATAGCAGAGCATAAATTAATGTGGATTTTGGACAGACTATAAATGCTGCTGGTCCAGTAGCTTCTTGAGTTACTTAACTTTGTGTTCCTCCCTAGGGACAGACGCATAAATGATGTACAGTAAATATGGACAAAATCATACTGTTCAACTGTATCCAATCAGTATAGAATTCAGTTCAAACATTTATTGAGTATTCACTTATTCTAGTATCAAGCAGTGTTAGGTGTTCCTATAAGAGGTTTGTTGTTTTTTTGTTTTGTTTTGTTTGTTGTTTTTTCTCTTCTTCTTCTTCCAGGTCATGATCTTGCAGTTGGTGAGTTTGAGCCCTGCATTGGACTCTCCACTGACAGTGCGGAGCTTGCTTGGGATTCTCTCTCTCTCTGTCTCTCTCTCTCTGCCCTCCCCCATTTGTGCTGTCTCTGTCTCTTAAAATAACATTTTTTAAAGTTTGTTTTCTTCAATCAGTTATTCATTCCTTAAGGTCTTCTTTATTATCAAAAACTTGTTTATGAAATTTCTTGCCATGGTTATGATCTATAGTTTCTGGCCTCCTGGACTCCAGTTAGACTGGCATCCTATTATCCGTGCAGGGCACAGCTTGAATTCCTCAGGAAGTAGGCTTGGAGATAGAGGTTCCTGTGCACGAGGGTTATCCCTGAATGCCAACGGGATCAGCCTCTGTGCAAGGGGAGGTGATCAAGCAGCACTGGGCAAAGGCCTGACCTGTGAGACACTCTCCGCAGAGGTCTCACCCAGTTCTGTGGAAAGTTCTGGAGTTGGGTTGAATGTTAATAGTTGCCCCAAACTGATACTAAGAGTATCCCCCCCCTCCTTGGTTTTCATTAGGCAGGAGAAAAGGAATGTGACCTTGGGCCTCAAGCTCCTGTTCAGCACAAGGAATCTGCTTGGGGCAGGCAGCTGAAGCCTGTCTCCCCCAGCATTTGCAGCAGAGCAGGAAGTAAGTCCTTCCTTTCTGGAGGGGGTTTGCATCATGCGTCAGTGTTTGTCACAGTGCTCTGGTTCTCTCTTACAACAGTAGAATTGTCTAAGCCCAAGACAGCATAGTCACGAAGACCATCAAACCATTTGGCCATCGTATCTGAGAATTCTGGGAAAAGGACTATCAACCGTCAGTTGGCGTAACAATCAATTTGCAAGGCTTGGTGCGGACTGTGGCTTGCACTGGGCTGCATCGCCAAGGTGCGGGGAGCACGGGGGTTAAATCCAGCCTTTGTCCAACTTAGCAAGACTTGTGACAGACTGTCTGCCCAGAGGAAGGAATGGTCTTTTGGCAATCTGTGTGCCATAGGGTCAACATATCCAGCTTTCACAGAAGTGCTGTGTGTTGTAGTTAGGGCTCAGTCTTTATTGCTATTCTCACTTGCATAAAAACACGGTGGGGGTGCCTGTGTGGCTCAGTCGGTTGAGCGTCTGACTTTGGTTCAGGTCATGATCTCGCAGTCTGTGAGTTCGAGCCCCATATCAGGCTCTGTGCTGACAGCTGGGAGCCTGAAGCCTGCTTTGAATTCTGTGTTTCCCTCTCTCTTTGCCCCTCCCCCACTCGTGCTTGCTCTCTTTCTCTCTCTCTGTCAAAAAATAAATTAAAACATTTTTAAAAATTAAAATAAACACTGTGAACACATATATAGTCTTATTCCTTTTCTTTTCCCTTTCAGATGTCAACAGTGACTATGTTGGCAGTGGTGAAAGAATTACACTTCTGCACTATCAGCCTAATGGGTTGCATTGTCAAGAATCACTATTTAAGGGGCACCTGGGTGGCTCAGTTGATGAAGTGTCCCACTTTGGCCTCAGTTCATGATCTCGCGGTTCGTGGGTTCCAGCCCTGGGTCGGGCTCTGTGCTGACAGCTCAGAACCTGGAGCCTGATTCAGATTCTGTCTCCCTCTCTCTCAGCCCTCCCCCACGTGCACGCTCTCTCTCTGTCAAAGATAAATAAACATTAAAAAAAATTAATAAAAAATTTTTAGAAAAAAATCACTATTTAACATGCATATACATCACATGACACCTATCTTATTTACACCACTTCACAAAACAAGGCTAGAAGAAACGTGGCAATAGAAAATTAATTTTATTAATCAACTTAAGCATTCTGAATTACTGTTTGGTAATGAGAACACCTGAAAATGTCCGGTACTAATTCCCACAGGAGTAGGAATTCATAAAGTACAATTTTGTGGGAAAAATATTAAGGGGTTTCTTTTTATTTGTATTAAAATGTCAACATTTTCATGAATCTGCTTTTCTGTTTGAATTACTGCTGGGTGTAAAAATAAAAATAATAATTAAGGAATAACGGTAACAAAATAATTCCCAGAATTTTTAAAGTTTACATCTGTGTTCTCATTTGTTTACATATATGAAATTATATACAGAGACAACCCATTTCCACTGTTCTTCAACTCAAATCAAAGAGTATTTAGGTAACAGTGCCACCTATTGCTATAAAGTTAAAGTAACCCTATTTGTTTTCATGCCCTTAGTATTTGATGCTACAATCCTTATTTTTTCTGCTTGTCTGTTATCGTAAGTTTTCATTTTCATTTTAAAGTAATGGATGATATCAAGTAATTCAAATATATTAATGCTTTCAGGAAAAGTACATTTTAAAAAGAGAGGTTTACTTGAAGGTTTAAATAGACCACGGGTCAATAATCAATATAAAAATAAAATAATTTAGGCTTGATTTTTTTTTCTATCTTTGAAAACCAGCATCCAAAAAATGTATGGCAGAAATTTGTATGTTTAATTATTTTATATCAGTATCAAGCATAAATATTAGGTCTTTGATTTCATCTGTGACAAAATATACTAAAATATATTTAAAATAGATCACTGGAAAAAGAAAATACAATTTCTTTTGTTGTGATAAAAATTGTGAAATTCTTTTCAAAAAATTGTTCATAGCACTAATTTGGATTTATGCAAAAATATGTAAATTGTAATCGTTGGCACATTTTATTTCATTGTTTCTATTTTGTAATAAGAATTCAAAATTTACTACACATACACATTCATACAATTAATATCAGTTGCCTATTTTCAAAAACATGCATATGAATATCTTTTTAATGTAACTAAATTTTTAATATGTTTAATAATAAAATGTTTATTTGCTAGTTCATTTAGCTATATTGTGATGCTTTCTGTTTCTTCATTATTGTATGTTAAAAGCAACTGCATAGGGCTGCATAAATTTTAAGACTGTCCAAGAATGTAAAAGGAAGTTCTTGAATTTTCCAGCAGGAAAGTCATCAATGAAGTTAAATTTTTTAGAAAGCAGAATTTTCTCTTTATCTCCCCAAATGGATTGTGGTCTAAAGTGGTATTTATAGAGTCTGGAATTTAAAGATACTTTAGATGAGCAAAAGAACAGATGATTTTTAAGACATGCTTCTTGGTCCTTAGGGAAGATATCATAAATCATGTATTTCTAAAACCTAATTATATAGATTATATGGTTTTCAAAATTACAATTACTGTAGTTTGTATATAATCTTTGTAACTTAGATGTAAAAATTATTCCAATCTTTCAATTATATCTTTTAATTTTTATATTGAATTACATTGAACTGTTTTGTTCATTGTATATGTTTATATGACAAATGGTAATATTCTTGGATCATCTCAAATTGTGCCATTTAAATTCAAAATAAACTTTATGAATGCCATGGACAGTCTGAGTCTGATGAAATATTGAATTAGTTTAGTATCACTGACTGTTTGTATAGCTGTGTATATGTTTAGAAGACATTCAAGTTTCGAGAAAATATGGCCAGTTACATATTTAGGAGAGTAGGAAATATCTTTTTTTCTAGATTCTAAATATTTGTGCTGTGTCTCAAAATGTAATAAAGCGTCTTATAGACCAGGAATTTTGTTCACAAAAGCTAGCATAGTTCTTGGTACACAGTAGGTGTTAAACACCTATCTATCCAAGGTTAAAAGAATGAGTACAATTACTGTATGGCCTTGGAAGGATCAAAAGCATTTTTTTTCCTCAATTTCATCTCCTCTGTGTATAATTGCTCTTCTTATTTGATGTAATTAATTATTTTAAACACAGTTCCTTTCAAGTATAGATTGTTTTCAGAAATATGTTAACCTTACAAGACAACATATATTTTGAGGTCAAAAAAAACTGTGGGAGAGATCTATTTTTTCAAATATCTTTTATACAATATAAAAAAATTTTTAAAAATTGTTCATTAATGTCTTCACAAATCTTTTAAAATTCTTTATCTTTGAAATAATTACTTATTATATTTCAACTGGAAAAATAAAGACCACATATAATAGAAAAGTTAGATGAGGGAAACAGTGGAAATATACCAACCAATTATTTTGAAATATCCTAACCGTCTCTGTATAAAGCAGAGCACGAGACACTGCTTATAGAAAACATCTATTATGTCCATAAAAGTAAAGAACACTGATAATATACATCAAAACCAAAAAGAACATGCTTGCTTGAGAAAAATAAATACACATCAATGTATATAGACAGAACGTGATAATTCTTGGAGTCTAAATGGTTTGGCCTATTTTGTGCTGTTGGAATTAAAACAAGTATTTTGTATAAAGATCTTCAAGGTGTTGAATTTAAATCTGGGGGTCATGTTTCTTTATATAAAAGTATCATTAAAGTATAATTCAATCTGGAATAAGAATGAGGAGGGGTAGGTAATTAGGTCTAATGTTTAATTACTTGCCTTAGCTTCCCCACATAATTTTCTAAGAATGCAAACGAGGAATGTGAAGATAAGATGGCTATACCCCGACAGCGAACATCATCATTGCTTTTATGCCTCAGCTTGACTAGATCATTGCTTTAAATGAGCATCACAAAACCGATGGAGCTGTAGTCTCCGCATTCCCCTCTCCTCGTAATCATTTTCAATTTATTTTTTTCTTGCATGTCATCATTTTAATGTAAATCTTTCTTTTTCTTTTCAATAAAATGAAATGATTAAGTAATTCTGCCTTTTGCATGATTAAAGATGATGGATAAGCTTGGGTGGATAAATATCAAGGCTCCTAACAGAATCTGTGCACCTCACATGTCAGAATCCTTCTAGCTTCCTCACTGTTAATGACAGGAAAAATTAGCATGTCTGTGGATAGCCTAAGAAGAACCAGAGATAAGGAAACTGTATCGTCTTTTCTTAGTAAAATTTAAATCACTTTCTTCCCTTTTTTTTTCCTGTAATTAAGCCCCAGCATAAAGAGTAGAATTAAATTACATATACGTCCTAAGCACAATGCAGGTTCATATAAAACTAAAAAAAACTACAGTCAGTAGTTTTAATAATTATTTAGTAAGTAAACAGTATTAAAAATACCAGATAGACAGGAAATATTAATGCAAGGATATTTAGAGAATCATTAGTGACATAAAACCCAGATTGCTATAAAAGCACTACTTTAGTCATTTTGTCATAATGATTTAAGGAGTAACCACAAATAAAATTGGTGATAATTACCACTTTATTTTTCATAACTCCTTTATCTTTCATCTTTTCATAGTTTACTCAAACACGTGTCAGAAAGAAGCTGTTACAAGAGAGCACATATATTGTCATTGCTTCTAGATGTAAGAACTGAAATGATGCTAAAAATTAGTTTGGGGGGGGCCTCAAGATTCAGATTATTTTTTAATTTAATGCTAAAAATCAAGGTTATTGTTTAATTTTTACATTTTTAAGAGCTCATCCACATTTTCCTCAATCAGTCTTAGTTTTGCAAAATGAAAACCACTGTTTTCTAAGCAGAGGCCTGTGACAACAGTAAAACACCCCCTTCATTAGCTTTGCCAACCGGGACCACACAACAACATTTCCTGCCCTAAGTTTTGTAGACATCTGTATCATGGTAGCCGTGTGTTCCTTTTTTGACAGAAGAAATTACTATTCTCTGATTTTTTTTTTTTTAGTGCGTTCTGGATGGCAAAATTTGGGGGCACAAAATGCTAATTTCTAGCCTAACACCATGACAGCAATCACAGCCATCACAAGGATGGAATAAAGAGAGCAATCTAACATCCAGGGGTATGAGTTTCTCATCAGTGGCTGGCAGACTGCCGTGAAGGCTTACAGTAATCCCATTGGACAGCCCTGGTTGATGAAGCCTGGGAACAGGCAGCCACAATGTAGGGAGTTCACAATTGCAAGCATTTGTCCATAATTTAAAGCTATACGAGAAGTGGAGAGTATTCATCTGAACAACAAGCTGTAATTTTACTGGAGTAACATTTACACAGTTTTTAACCCATTAACTTCTTCTTTCCTTATGCACACTGACTTCCTTGTTTTAGAAAATACCTCTGTAAAAGGCAACATGCAAACACCTAACACAAGCTTATCTGTTAAGCTGTGAAAACCTGCCATAAGAATAAAAGCTTTTTGTTTGGAAACAGCATCAGTGAATGACATTTCTAAATCTCAAACTTGGCAGTTTTTTGATAGTTTCCTCTTATGCAGTGCTTTTAGTACTTGAAATTCATTTTTACCATATCACAAGCCTATCTAGGCTGGTATTTAGCTTTTTCCCCCCATTTTCATGTGTTCTGGGTCTGACCAGGTATTACTTCAGCCTGTGATGTTACCAAATGTAATAATTCAAATAACTCTCATTTTACCATTCCCATGGAACTGTGTGTGTGTGTGTGTGTGTGTGTGTGTGTGTGTGTGTGTGTTCACGTGCCTGTGTATGGGGGAGGGTTTCCCCGGCTACTTTATGGAAATATATAAACCTTCTCAATTTACACTTCATTTGCTTCTCTTACTACCTTAGAAATTGGTCATCATTTCAAGAAAAAAACAATGTGGGAGTTTTTTATATATCAAAAAAACAGAATGATAGTTATTAAAAGTACAAAGCACGTCTAAAAATAATTTTTTTTAATCTCTATTTATTCTTGAGAGAGAGAGAGAGAGAGAGAGAGAGAGAGAGAGAACACGCGCAGGAGAGGAACAGAGAGGGAGACACAGAATCCAAAGCAGACTGCAGTCTCTGAGCTGTCTGCACAGAGCCCGACACGGAGCTCAAACCCATCAGTAGGGAGTTCATGACCTGAGCTGAAGTCGGATGCTTAACTGACTGAGTCACTTAGGCACCCCAAAAGCACTTCTCCTTTTAAGAACACCAATGGTTAGATTATCTAACAGGTCATTTTAAATAGAAGGGTTTGCCATCATCTAAAGCTCAGAATTGGATAGTTAGTGCTGCTTTCTGTTCTTTATATAAAATCTACTTTTTTTTGTCCTTTCTTCCCTTTATACATTGCCACAGTGCATGTGAATGCATACATGTTACCACCAGACCACATCTTTCTTGTTATCCTAGCCAAGAACCAACCAACAAACAAACAAACAAACAAATTAAAGGCACTTATATATCATGATATTATCTTGAATATCCACCCTCACCCAGTGTTTGAAGAAAATCTATTCATATGACTACTTCCTTCCACCATTGGTCCTAACCCCCATCTTACTCTTTCCATTTAAAATCACAGGGAAGTCCAATGTTAACTATTAATAAAATCTTTTACACTTTGGTTTTCTGGTCTCAATTACTTTCTTTCTCAACAAATTCATTGCCTATTAATCCAATCGTTGTAAGGACAGCAGAGCTCCCATTTGAAAATCAGGTCATCATCTATTGTATTGAAGTAGTAATAAACAGGAAGAAAGAACATCAGCAAATTGTTTAAAAATTAAATATATTATTTGGGCAAAGATCACATTCTCTGCCATCTATTGTTGCAATAGACAAGCTCAAAAAGACAAAAGGTACACTGTCATTAAACCACAGCATGCCTGGCATGTATAGATCTCTCCCTTACTCCGGAGCCAGCTTGCTCTTTTTATGAAGCTGTCACAGATACATTGTGGTTATTACACCAAAATGTCTGTGATATATGAAGACACAGTTTTCTTATTCATATCTGGTCTAGAATTCTCCAGACTAGCCAAGTATTAATGCCAGATGGCTCCAAATGTGGCCTTTCTAATTACTCAGCTATTCTCAAATTACTCTTTGGGATTCAGGCTCAAGACTATATTTCTCCAAAATCTGCTTATTATATTAAAGATCATCGATAAATAGTTGTACATTATCAAGTTAAATTCAGATTCCTTATCCTTGCACTCAAGGCCCCAACCTCTCTTTCTACAATTTAAAAAATTTTTTATTGTAAAATAAAACCCAGATCTGGAAAACCACACATGCAAAAATAGTATTGCTTGGTGAAATATTATAAGGCAAACACTCTTGTGATCCCACTCAGATCAAAATAGAACATTCTCTGCCACCCCAGAAACACCTCTACATGCTTCAGCCCAATGGGAGCCCACTCTCTTTACATTTGTTTAGGGTTTCATCACCTAAGTGTGTGTGCAGCCCTAGTCACTATAATATAGTCTTGCCAAAATTTTAACTTGATATCTCTCAAGTTTAAAAACGAATCTTTACATTCCCCTACTCTACCCTTCTTTTCTATACAATTTTTCAAGTGGAGAGCATGTGACCAATGGTATCTTTTCTTAAAACATATATATTTTTAAAGTTTATTAATTTATTTTGAGAGAGAGTGAGAGAGAATGCAAGCAAAGGAGAGGCAGAGAGAGAGAGAATCCATTGCAGGCTCTGCACTGTCAGCGTGGAGCCCGATGGTGGGGCTCAAACCCACAACAGTGAGATCATGACCTGAGTTGAAATTACGAGTTGGAGGCTTCAGGAAACAAAAATAATATAAAAACAGGGAGGGGGACAAAACAGAAGAGACTCATAAATATGGAGAACAAACTGAGGGTTACTGGAGGGGTTCTGGGAGGGGGGATGGGTAAATGGGTAAGGGCATTAAGGAATCTACCCCTGAAATCATTGTTTCACTAAATGCTAACTAATTTGGATGTAAATTTTAAAAAATAAAAAAAAAAATTTAAAAAAAGGAGGCTGGAGATAGCTTTGACTTCCAAAGATGGACAAAAGGTGAATATTGAAAATTACAAATCAGTGGCCTTAACAATGACCATAGGCAAAAATCCTCAAATGAGATACAAAAAGGTGTCTTGTGGGGCGCCTCGGTGCTCAGTCAGTTAAGCATCCAACTTTGGCTCAGGTTGTGATCTCGCGGCTCATGAGTTGGAACCCCGCCTCGCGCTCTGTGCTGACAGCTCAAAGCCTGGAGCCTGCTTCGGATTCTGTGTCTCCCTCTCTCTGCCCCTCCCATGCTCATGCTCTGTGTGTCTCTCTCTCTCAAAAATAAATAAACATTAAAAAAAAAAAAAGAGTTGGAGGCTTAACCAACTGAGCCACCCAGGTGTCCTCATGACTGTTAATATCTTAAAGAACCTACAAACACGTGACCTGAGTTTTTGAGTCTAGATGTGCTGATTGAGTTCTCATGGTGCAATGTCACATTTTCTTCTGTCCTTCAGATTTCCTGAAAACTGGCCACTGTGTGCAGAGACTCTGTTGGTCTCAGGACTGATTCTTTTGATGCTGTGCTCTTTCATCAAGAGACACAAAATGTCTTTCCTTTTTGTGATGTTTGCAGCTGAAATACAAAATACTTAGATCCATTAATTCATTAAGGATTGCAAACCAGTGATATTCTAATTTATTATTTTGTATTCACTAATTAGGTGGAATAATTTCAAAAGGAGGCTCTACAAGACAGAATTAATCTACACCTGGCCTTGGAAAGCTGTCTTTTTATTTCCAGGCATGCCTAGATGTCTGGCTTTGACTCTTGACCAAAATAACTGCATTGGAATTTATGATGTTTTGTTTAAAACCCCAAACTCCTCTGGTGACCCCTCCCCAACCCTAAGGCCAGTTTATTTACTGAGAGTTTTCTACTGGCATAACTTGTTAGATAACCTGAGTGGTTATGTAACCAGAGGCATATGAAAGACCTCTTGGAAGCTTCTGCCTTGAGCTCTTTTGAGGCCAAAATTCATTGCTCAGATCTTGGTGGTTAAATCAAAACATGAAATGTATCTGTCTATGAATAAGAACCATGGAGAGCTTGCACCTGAATGTCTCTTGGATCTCCAATGCCTACCTACATTCTCTTTCTTCTGATGTATCACCCTCTTTGACTTTAGATAATATCCTTAAATGAGAACATTCTGCTCAGTCTTATGACTCTTTTCAATATCCAAAGCTAAGAAATATTTTCAAAGACAACTCCCCTCACCCACTAACTTTTTGTCCAATGGTTTTAATTCATATGGAAAGGTAGGATAATGTTGATTTCTTTCCTCTGATTTAACAAGTTTTCAAAGTAATGAATTGGTTCCCTATTATCTTCGCAGGTAAGCAATTAAGTTTTGTTTTGTTTTGTTTTGTTTTGTTTTGTTTTGAAGTAAACTTCACACACAGCTCAGAGTTCAACCCCAGGCTTAAACTCATCACCTTGAGATCAAGACCTGAGCTGAGATCAAGAGTCCAACACTTAACAGACTGAGCCACCCAAGCACCCTCCAATTAAGTTTTTTGGTATATTTTTTAAACTTGTTTGTTTAAACATATTTAACAAACTTAGATCAATTTCAATGTTTACCCTTTTATTTTTTTATTTATATTTTTCCTGAGCTTTTAACTACCTTCATTTTATTGAGAATGCAGTCAACAGTAAATTTTGAATACCGATTTCAGTTATTTTCAACTATTCACATGGACACTGGAAACATCTATTCAGAGCTACACTTTACAAACACAAATCCCTGTGATGCCAAGACACTTCTCATGGACTGTAATGAAATTATGATGGCAAATGGAGGTAAGATGCTTCAGTCTCTCCAAGTGCAGTCATGAGTTTATCTCAACACATCATGCTTTGCATTCCTCCCAAGTTCTTCTGGTTCTGGTCGTGGATACAATTGAAATGGCTGCCGCCTTCACTGTCCTATGCTTCCCAATACAGCCTGTCATCCTGAAAGCATGGCCTTACATCTGGAGAGCAAGAGTGTCACCAAGGCTAGCTAGGGTGGGTTTGGGGATGGTACTGAGGCCAGGAAGTGAGGGACACATCATCAGTGCAGGGCCCCCCGCTCTCAGAACCACCCTCAGAGCTCTGCAGCACCTGCAGCTTAGATACGTCCCTAGAGCTCCTGATTCAATCATCCAGGGTGTCAGTGGTCTCCCTTCTACAAGTTCAAATTCTCCCATTTGTCCCAGTAATCTTTGATAACTGTCATGCTTTCTGGTATATCAAGAAACTCTAGAGTTGTCTTCTACCCTTCCCCTCTGTCCCAGTGCGGTATCATCCATTATTCCAACAGCACAATCTATATCCTGATGATGCTCATTACTACTGGGCCAGTCATTGTCTATCAGCCTTTTCAGTGAACAGAACTAATAAATAAATATTTTAAAATACTTTAAGAGTTTATACTTATATTCTGAATTCAAAGTGAGTCCTATAGGGCGCTTAATCTCTTCTATGTATATCTTCTTCAGATTGGATACACAATGAACTCTAATCGATATTTGAGGAGGTTTATTTTAAAAGTCGGTAAATTACAAATGTTTGGAATATAGAGAAATCACAAAGATTAGGACAATAACCCAGAGCTTGTCACAGGTGAGCTGTTACCAAAACCTTATATACAAATGAATGGGAATGAGAGTATTGTCTCTAGAACTTAGAAGGATAGACAATTATGTAGAGTCAAGTTATCTTGTTAGCAAACATGACCATGGGCATTGGACTCAGCCAGTTCAAGAAAAACTTACAGGGAGGATGCCAAGATTATTACTCTGATCACTCTCTTCCCTCCTCCTGATTCATGTTATGCATATTGTTTCATAATCTGTTTTTTTATACTTTCTCTCTTTGTCAATAACTATTCAACAAAGGCAGTATTTCAATTGATGAAAGATATTCTGTTACATGCATATGCCACAAATAATGTACTCAACTAGTAAATATTTAATCTCTTCTTCTGTTAACTTTCTGCTATTATAAAAAAGTTTTTACGGAAATTGATGTGATTGTTTGCATAAGCTTGTATCTGTATTTGGGTAAATTTGTAGAAATGCAATTGATATTCCAAACAGTATACACATTTTTAGCATTTGGGAGGTATTTTGTGAAATTGCTGTCTAGAAATATAGTGCCATCTTGCACTTCCTCTAACAATATTTTTTTTTCACACTCCTCATTAAACATGTGGGCTCTAATGTAAGATTTCCTGGCATCAAAACCTGACTCCACCACTTATTAGCTGTATGAGGCAAGTTACTTAACCAGTCTCAGCCTCATTGTTCTATAAATAGAGATGGTAGTTATCTTCTTAGAGGTTTGCTAGAAAGAGTAAACAAGACGTTGAATGATTAAAACAGTGCCTGTCATATAGAAAGCAGTCAATAAATGTCAGTAGGCATTCTAACTCTAAAAGTACATCTTTGCCAATTTGATAAGCACAAAAGTTACTTATTATTTTAACCTGAATTTCTCTAATAACCAGCTTGAATATTTTTTTCTTTTCTTATAGATGATTTAGGTTTATTATTTATGAATTATTTATACTTTTTACACATTTTTATTTTGTGGCATTTATTTTATTTTATTTTATTTTTCAACGTTTATTTATTTTTGGGACAGAGAGAAACAGAGCATGAACGGGGGAGGGGCAGAGAGAGAGGGAGACACAGAATCGGAAACAGGCTCCAGGCTCTGAGCCATCAGCCCAGAGCCCGACGCGGGGCTCGAACTCACGGACCGTGAGATCGTGACCTGGCTGAAGTCGGACGCTTAACTGACTGCGCCACCCAGGCGCCCCTGGTGGCATTTATTTTAAACATTAAGAAAGGGATATATATATTAGAGATAGTTTGGATGTTATATATGTTTCAAATTATTCTCAGGTTGTCATTTGGGTTTCAATTCTGCATTATAGGTAATTGATTCTATAACTTTTTAAAAATGATTTCTGACTATTGTCATGCTTAGAAAGGCCTCTACAGCCCCCAAATTGCATAAAGCAGCTTTATTCCACCAAGAAACAGACTCTTATCTATAGGGAACAAACTGATACAGGAGGTGGGTGTGGGGATGGGTAAAACAGGTGCTGGAGATTAAGGAGGGCACTTGATGTGACAAGCATGTCACATCATTATTGTTCTCTATACCTATGTTGTTCTCTATGTTGTTGTTCTCTATACCTATCTTTTAATGCATTTGCAAATTATTTAGGCATAATTTGTGAAATAGAGAATCTAAACATCATTTATCCAAATGACTAACACTTACACTAATAATTTTTTGTGTATAACATATGATCTTATCCCTGATTGGAACCGTATCTTTATTTTATGTGAAATTGTTCTTATAAACACAGGTATAACTCAGGACTTTATATTATTTCACTCCTATGCCTATACTTTCTTATACATGTGAGTACATGATAATATAAATATTCCTTTATAGCTTTTATTTTTAATAATTCAATTGAATATTTTATAAAACAGTCTATTTTATTTTTTTATGTTTTTTTTAATGTTTATTCATTTTTGAGAGAGAGAGGAAGAGAGAGAGATAGAGCATGAGTGGGGAAGGGGCAGAGAGAGAGAGGCAGACACAGAATCTGAAGCAGGCTCCAGGCTCTGAGGTGTCAGCACGGACCCCAATGCGGGGCTCTAACTCACAAATGATGAGATCATGACTTGAGCTGAAGTCAGATGCTTAACTGATTGAGCTACCCAGGCATCCCTTTTTTTCAATTTTCAATGCCCCCTACCAAAATTTGTCCACGTGGATATATACTGGCATTATATTAAGGATCACCATCTTTCTTCCCATTTTAAAAGGCAATTTTGTCAAATGTAGTCTGCAGGTTATATCCATTCCCATTACATTTTAACATTTCTCAACATGTTAAAGAAACATGTTCTGGGGCGCCTGGGTGGCGCAGTCGGTTAAACATCCGACTTCAGCCAGGTCACGATCTCGCGGTCTGTGAGTTCGAGCCCCGCATCAGGCTCTGGGCTGATGGCTCGGAGCCTGGAGTCTGTTTCCGATTCTGTGTCTCCCTCTCTCTCTGCTCCTCCCCCGTTCATGCTCTGCCTCTCTCTGTCCCAAAAATAAATAAAAAACGTTGAAAAAAAAATTAAAAAAAAAAAAAAAAGAAACATGTTCTAATCTGGAACCAACATGGATTTGTCTTCTGTAATTTCTTCTCTGCATCTCCCTGAATTTGATTCGCTACTGGGCAATGTAACATTTATTCAATGAATTTACAACTTCCCTTTGTATCAAGAAAACCTCTTCCGTTGGTATGTAGGTAAGAGCCATTCTCCACACCAAATGAATGGGTAGCATACCCTGTATCATTTTTATCCTAGAATCTAAGAAGCAATTGACATATCACTGAGAGTACATGTAGCAATGAAACATTTGTCTCCACTAAGAAATTGAAGGAGTAAAGTTTATATCACCTGGTGGTATTATAAGCTGTGATAGGAAAACCGTGATGAGATTATTATTTTTTATACACTAATTGAGCATTCATGAATTGTCTCAATGTCAGAAACAGATAGATATAGCTATATATGAAATTCTTTATAGTATCCTTACCAGCACCAAAGCTTCATAGCAGCATGTAATATGTGCCTGAGATGTGCTAAGAAGTCGACATGCATCACCTTATTTAAACTCTGCCTGTGAGGTTTAAACTTCCATTGTACAAATGCTGCAGCTGACACTTAGGAGTTTATAAACTTACCCAAGTACACAAAGCTGAAATTTGGTACATCCAAGACCAGAAGTCAGAGTTGCTCACTCACACACTACCAAAAGGGCAGGAAAAAAAAAAAAAAGGAGCTGTTTTATGGGTTCCATTGTTTTGGATGCCAATAGACAGAGAGATTCTTCTTCCCAAATCCAGAGTCCCCTGAGGCACCTTATGTTTTCACTGGGGGGACTGGGTCCCAATTCTCTCCCAGCCATCCAGCTTTCCTTTTGCAGCACCTGGCCCAGGTTCAATCTCTCTCTCTTTCCTTTTCCCTGAATTCCCATTTTTCATTCATGTAACTTTTTGAGAGAATAAGTGATTCATCTAATTGAACTTCATATACAGGACAAAGCAAGACAAGTTGAATGTGTTCATTTTTCACTTTGGGGAAAAAAATAAGCTTTTAGTCAAATCAACTTAAGAAACAGCTTGAATTGCAAGATAATACTGCTCCTGTAAGTAATTGCTTATGTGCTTGTCCTATTCATAGTGGAAGAGCTATGATTTATGAACATTTTTATTTAAAGTATAATCTTGGATTTATTCCAAATAATTGTCATCTTTGAAATGTTGTCAACCTGGCTAGCCACGGGGATGCCAGAATTAAAGTATATATCAGCTCACCACATGGTCCGCCCATTGGGCTCAAGTACGTTTTTATCCGCCTCTCTTTTATCGCATATTTCCTTACTTCACATTTATATTTAATCCATTGACTTCTGTGATTTCTTTTATACTAGAGAGCATGTAAAACACAGAAGAAAATGAGTAGACATATTCACTTAGCAGGAGCTTTCTCCCTGGATTTTCTCTCTCTCTCTTTCTGGCTGAAACTCCATTAGGAAAAAGTGCCCCTGGTATTAATCTAAGATGATTAGCTGTGAAGTGGAACACAAAAGCGAGCCTGGGGTGGAGCCATCTGAGGGTGGGAAGATACTTTAGAGCCAAAGGATCAAGAAGGACATGAGTTTAAGAAGCAAACTTTCAAATAATAGTAGGCACAGGAAATAATGTTAGCTACAGCTGCAAACCAAATGGGAAAATGCATCCACCAGTGTAGAGATGCTGGCCTTGCATAAACTGTTCATAGAGCCCTGAGAGCAATGTGGGCGTATTTCAGTTACGTTGTTTTTCCCTCTTTCCCTCTCTCTTTCCTTCTTAAAATTTCAAGCACTTGACCTTTTTTCCTACATCCCTTCTGCATCTTTCTCCTATAACTTGCCTAATTTGCCGCTGATGTGTTAGAGGCAGCACTGCTTACCATGCATATCATACACTCTCCCAAATTATACATTACATACTCCCTTTGCAATTACATTGGGCCATGAAACTAGTTCCAGCCAATACTAACTTATCAGAAGTGGCCTGTTTCACTTGTAGGCCAAGCAGTTAAGAGCTAGTGCTCCATGTTCTGGGGGAGAGGGTAACATGCAGGGAACCCTGGGTCACCTGATGAAGCAGCACCTCCACTGACTGGCATCAGACCTCCCATGAAAAATTATTAAAAGTTAGTTGTATGTTAAACTATCGAGATTCTGAGGACAATTTGTTTCTGCAGCATAATCTAGTTTATACATTAAGCTATATTTTATTTTATTTTATTTATTTTATTTGTGTGGGTGGATACTGTTATTTATTTACTCAACAAACACATACAGGGATGAGTAAGAAATCACAGCTGTCACAGAGCTATCACTCTAGTGGAGCTAAAATGCAATGCAGTACAATACGGCAGACTGTATGTTTCCAAAGATGACCACAGAGATATTTCTTAATTTTTTCTTAATATTTATTTATTTTAATTTTTTATTTGGGTTTAGTTGACACACAACATTAAGCTACATTTTAAACTAATGTGTACATTGGTATCCATTTTCAGCACGCGAATTAGAGAAAATACACAAGCCATATTTTAAGACACTAGGATTTTACTTCTGTCCATTCTGTATTCCTTCAGACAATATGTATAGAGTTTCTACAGTATTTTAATCATTGTTTCAGATATGCCCTGGGAATAGTAAATAAGACAAATCCCTGTTCTCAGAAAAAGGGGTAAGATAAAAATAAGATAAATTAGCTAAGTAATTCAAAAATGAACAAGTGTTGTTAAAGGCAACATTAATATAATGTGAGAAAGCTGGCTAGGAGACTATTCAATTGAATAGTTATGGAAGGCCTCTTTTTTTTAGAAATAAAGGAGTTAGCCCAAACATTTCAGATTGAGGACCTTGGGTATAAATGATCTTAACACATTAAGGAAAAGAAAGAAATCCAAGGTGATTACAGTATTAAAACACAGTGAACATGAAGAGAGTAGTACTACCTAAGGCAAGAGTCCTTGCAATTATTTGTTAAATTCTGTGGGAAAGTACTGGAGAAATTTAAGTAGGAAAATATACTAATCGTGTTCACATTTCTATAAGTTGATTCTGGGCATGGTGCAGAAAATGGACATATTTTTAAGACAGAACTGATCAGACTCACTAATAAATTAGATGTGCAAGGTGAAGAAATAAAGAAATCAATAATAGCTCCAGATCCATGGCGATGCTATTTGCTAAGATGAAGGAAGCTGGGAGAAGTACTTGCTTCCAGATGGGATTTATGATGCCAATTACACATCCAAGTGGAGTTGTTTAATAGGAAATCAGATGTAAAATACAGAGCATGATGGAAAAGTTAGAGTAAGATAAAATTTGGAAATATTCTTTGCAAAGTTCACTTAACTGGATTTGGTTAAGATCACTTAGGGAGAAATCTTCAATAGAGAAGAAAAGTCACCTGAGTATAGAATCCTGGAATATTCTAGTATTTGGTAATTCAGAGTCTTAATTCCTCAATCGCTTACTCCCCCACAAAGCAGACTCCTCAAAGTTGCTAAAAGCTTTGCCTTGAGGGGATCCAAAGGTGCGATTTTAGTGAAAATTTCAGGTATGGTAGTAAGCTATTGGGAGAAATAAAATCAGTAGGAGAGCACTCTTGAAAAATCTATAAATCATGCTGTTTAGGTGGTAGCTTACTCTGTCTGCAGCCCAGACTTAGTTATGAAATAGTCACCTAACTCAGAAAATCCTCATCGTATGGCTCTACATAGGGAAAGTAAGGGCAAACTACTTCCTTTCATACACATTGGGAATACAATCATAAACTTGAAATAAATTATCACCCTGCCACAAATCTTGATTGGGTTTCCATGAATAGCCCACTAGTGAAATATTCACTTGGCTAGTCAAGGAAGTGATAAGGGGGCCACAGAAATGAGTAATTGTTCCAAGAATGATCTAACTTAGTTTGTTATATGGCTTGGAGACATCACTCAAATTTGTTTTGAAGCAAGTGCTTTGAAATGACCACCAGCAGAAGTTCCATTTGCCATCTTTGTGGCCTATTTTCCGAGGCAAACCACAACCATTGCTTACCAGGTAGCTCAGGTATAGTTTTTATTGGTAACAAAGGAGACATCAGGGACAGAGGCAAAAGATGTCTCAATGAAATAATGGTGTTCAGCTCTTGAAAAACCACTGGTGAATTCCAGAATGCTAGCAATAGGTCTTTCTATAGCACTGTAAACACTGTATCCTGACAAACTAGAGAAAGGTGTTAAATAAAATGCTTGTATCACAGTCTTCATTAGCAATCTCATGAAGGATCTTAATAAGAAAGAATTGTTTGGGAAGGAAAAAAATTGCTTGCTCAGTTTATTTTGGTAATTTCTTGCATATAACTATTCCATTTCTTATAAATATACTTAGCAAAAGTAGACCAACAGAATGGGTATGGATTGGTTTAATTCGTCATGAGTGATCTTAATGCCACAGATTAAGTGTCGTTTACACTGGATTGCTGTACAATATGTAGTTGCTGTTATCAATTTGAGAAGGAATAAAAACAAAGGGAAAATAGGGAAAGTAAAAAAATATAAGGGGTGCCTGGGTGGCTCAGTCAGTTAGGCGTCTGACTTTGGCTCGGGTCATGGTCTTGCGGTTCATGGGTTCGAGCCCAGTGTCAGGCTCTGTGCTGACGGCTCAGAACCTGAAGCCTGCTTCGGATTCTGTGTCTCCCTCTCTCCCTGCCCCTTGCTCACTCACACTCTGACCCTTTCTAAAAAATAAATAAACATTTAAAAAAAATTTTTTTTAAAGAAAAAATATAAAGGGAGAAATGAATCCTCACCTTGGAGGAAACCTTGGCTCCAGGTATCCAGCAGTCCCCAGATTCATATGAAACTTTGGACCCTGCTACTCACTGTCCCATCTCTGAAGCTTCTCCCATCCCAACACATGCCTAATTTACTTAATTAACTTTCCATGGGATCTACCCTTCCCTGGGGGTCTCCAATGACTTTTGCATTTCCAGCATGAATTAAGCCAGTTAAGAACTGGGTGACTTTGAGTGTACCAAAGTTTATATCCATTGCCAATGGAACTTCTGAGAAGCCAAGAGAATGCCTGGTTTTAGCCTGATGAATATGGTATATCCAGTCATCTGGTCTTGCATTTATATTCACATATTTTTTTAAGTGAGCTCTAGGCCCAACGTGGGGCTTGAATTCACAACCCTGAGATCAAGAGTCACATGCTCTACCAACTGAGCCAGCCAGGAACCCCTAGAATTTTGTTTAATTTTGCCTGAACTTTCAAATATCAAGCACCCTCAGAGAATCATCCAATTAATTTATTAATTTATTAAAAATTTATTGAGCACTCAGGCTATCCCAGAGATCCCCTTATGATATGTTGGATATAAAGCAGTGAACAAGATAGACGTGTTCTATGCCTGCAGACAAGATGTGGTCTTGCATGGAAGCAGGCATTATATAAAAAATTTCAATGAAATTTGATGACTGTTATGTACGCAATGATTCTGGAGCTCATTGTAACTACCATCAAGAGCATCAAACAAATCATGTCCTGTTTTAACCTGCAAAAGACAGGTAGGAAAACGAATCCCAGACCCTCTCTTGAATTCTGATTCACACTGGCATAAATTCCTGACTCTCAAATAAATTAGAACAATTAAATTCTTTGTCCTCAAAGCAATCTACTGAGGCATTCTCCTGACATAACTAACACTTGTACTTTGTTTCCCATGCATGTAAATCCTGAATACATAATGCCAGACACAGTAGAAATATCATAGAATACAGACTGCCCATTAAATCAGAGACAGCAATGCAATCTCAAGTCAAAGGCTAATCCACACTTTGTCAAGAAAGATTCTTGAGTCACATTTGAGACCAGAAGAAAAAGGACCAATAAAAGTATGAGTGATGTGAACATAAGAAGAATAACTCTATTTGCCAGCCCTGTGCTAGATGGAGCACATCCTTTTGGACTAGACTGAGAACACCTCCATAAAAGAATTTCTTGAGGGCTAGACAGGGTCCTACTCATTTTTGCACTTATTTAGGGGTTTAATCATTGTAAATGAGAGGGCAATTCTAGATAGCCTCCCACCACTGAGAATTATCACTAGGAAAATTCTTTGTAATTTAATTCTATCCCACATTTTTTTGTTTAATGGAAGAAGGTTTGTTGGGAATTTTCCTGGAATATGACCTATGGCTCCATACCTCATTACCAGGTGATGGAACTGCATCTTTCTAATTCATATGATGTCTCCCACATTCATATGTTGATGCTCTGATTTTCTAAATTCATAGTCCACCCAGAAAAGATGCAAGTGCCAAATGCAGAAAAAGGAAGCTGTATCAATTTGGCAAGGTATGACATAGATGCAATAAAAGGGGAAATCTTTTCTTCTACTTTTTTTTTACTGTATTTATCCAATAATTCAAGTACTTATGGGATAAAAAAAATTCAGAGAGAAAAAAGAAAAATTATGCATTTGTACTCTAATAAACCATGTGCAACCTCTTATAAAACCTCCAAGTTCTGATAGTTTTCTCTCCATTAAAAACATTTTGTTGGTATGAATGTATAATAATTGAATTTTTAACCTGCACAAAATCACAAATTACTGAGATGTTGGTTCTAATAAGATTTTCTTTGTTTCTTAAGGAAAAAGCGTTTTCACAGTTTTTTTACCAGCACATTTCTTGGGTCTTTCTCCCCCAGTGCACTGTTTGTTCTGAGCAACTTGTCATTTCGCATGCTTATTTGGCACTTCCCTAAGTGCTTATAAAAAGCCTTTCAAATAATCATTCAACCAGATTAAAATTTTAGAAGAGAATGCAATCAGTAGTTTTGGTGGGGATAGGGTGGGCAACATTAAAAGAAAATTGTTAATGTTGTCTATACCATTTACATTGATTCATGGTGAAAAATGTCTCTGAACAGCAAGTCTACGTAGAAAATCTGATCAAAGCACACTCTTTAATAATGCATCATGTCTCGCTATTGACATTCTTAAGTTGTGTTGACTTTTACAACACTGGTAATGGTAGGAGAAGCCTAACATTAATAAGTAGACTGATATTTAAAATATATGTGCTCCACCTGAGTATTTGGAAAGTCATTTGAATGCTGTCTTAGGTCAAATATATTGTCAGGAAAAAAATCTCTCCCAATGGCTGATGGAATAAATGTAGATAAATGTAGACTAGTGTTTGTCTCTATGCATTTTCTTCTCATCTAGTAGGAACACACTGCTGTGTTGCACTTTAGCTATTGGGTACCCAGTGGATTGGTCATGAAGCGGCTGATTTGTGAGTGGTGAGTTTTCTGATTTCAACACTAGCAAAGGTGTTCCAAGAGTGTTGTCTCCTCAGTCGGTATTCTAATAACCTTTCAGCACTGAATTGAGATAAAGCAATGGACACTACTAATAGAATTTGCTGCAGGGAGGCCCGTGGTGAATTGCTGACTTCACCATGAACTCTAGTGGTACAGGACACTAAACCAAAGCTCTAGTGAAGGAAAAAAAAAGTGAATAGAACATAAAGAGGACATACAATTTTTAAAGATTATGCTGAATATTCAGAGAGTGTGTAAAACATTATGTGATCTAACACACAACAATTTTGTTCATTACACCTGGTGTCCTCTCAGGTTAAATAACCACTATGGCAATGCACATAAACCACTCTAACAATGCGCATGTTTTTATGCTGCTTTGCGGTACTTAAGATGGTATTATACATTATAATAAACAAAATACAGGAATGTCACAGTTGGCTAAATTCCTATCAATTAGGAACTTAATTTTTACACACATTTAATACTTATCTCATTTCAGACTTTACTATACTGAGAAATTTTCTTTTAAAGAAAAATGGTTTATACAGTTCACTTCCTGCCATAATCAAGGTCTTTCTAACCTGATATCTGAAGGTTATGCTTCAGTGAATAATTCAGTAGGTTAGTGAAACTCTGGCAGCAAAGAAAGTGCTAATCTTAGATGGAAGCTGTGAGGGATATTAAGAAACAATTGCAAAAAGTGACATATTTAATAGAGAAAGATTACGCTGTGCTACATCTATTTAATTTGAATTGATAAATTTTGCCAGTATTTTATGAGATGCAGACTAGAAATTATATGAAACTTCGGAGTGTCACTTCAGTCTAGGAGAGAGAATAAAGACCTTAAAAAAGGTTTTATTGTGATTTGGAAGACTTCTGTACCACTGAAGAGAATTTTGAAGAAACTGAAAATGAATTCCCTGTTGGACTTCATTAATTTGAATTAAAAAATAAAGGAATATAGAAGGTGATTTACCAAAAGATACACAAGGTATGGAACTAAAAAGAAATCGTGTCATGTGAGTCCTTGAAATCAGGGAATTCCTTCTGGACTGTGACTGAATGGGACTGGCTTCCTTCTCCATTTTTCAAGGGAAATTTAGTTGATCTGCCTGAGACAAGTCTGAAATTATGAATAATTGCAAGTGTGAAAATGATAGTGGGCAGTTTGTGGCCTTAATCACTAAATAGATCCACGCATGAACCCATCTCTGACATTTATAATTATCTTTTGGCAATGTGTTCACCTGACACAATTTTTTGAAAAGGAAGCATAAATTCTTCTAATGCTTAATCTAGAAGTACTTAATTTAGGAAATTTAGAATGGAAAATTTATTAACAAATTAACTTGAACAGTATTTATGTGTGGGGGAAGATATCTAGTATAAAAGAGCTCAGGATCTCTACTCAGAATATATTCCATGAAAAGTAGGGGAATAATCTTGGGATTATAATCAAATAATCTTGGGAGAGAGACATACTCTATCTTCTTCTTGGCTAGCCACAATATAATTTAACATGTTAAAAAATCTGAAATGTCTTGCAGGAAAACAAATAATTTTTTTTAAATATATATTAACCAAAGTCACATTGCTTAAACTTAACATTTCCCTAATTTATTTGACTTCCGTTCTCCATCCTGTTCTATAAAATACCTATGAACATTCTGCAAAAATATATTTTTGTAAATAACTCCTTATATTGTTGAAATTCTCCAAAATCCAGATGTTTAATTCACAACCGTCAGTGTGATGGTATTTGGAGGTGAGACCTTTAGAGACTAATTGGGTTTTAAACGAGATCTTGAGAATGGAGCCCCTCATGATGGAATTAGTGCCTTTATGAGAAGAGAAAGAGACACCAGACCTCCCTCTCTCCTTGCACATGGACCCAGGAAAGACCAGGTGAGGGCACAGCAGGAAGGTGGCCATCTGCAAGCCAGGAAGAAGTCTCTCACTGCTACCCCGTTCTGCTGGTAGCCTGATCTTGAATCTCCAGGCTCCAGGACCATGAGGAAATAAACGTCTCTCGTTTAGGCCACCCAGACTATGGCATGTTGTCATAACATCCAAAACAGACAAAGACAATTGCTTTATGATTTCTGATTTTATATCCTGTTTTACCCATATCATATCCTTGGACCACCAAAGTTTCTTCTCTCCTTAACCTACACAGCAACATACATCTCAATCTTTTATAAGGTAGGGACTTTTAATTTTTTTTTTAATATTTATTTATTTTTGAGAGACAGAGCATGAGCAGCGGAGGGGCAGAGAGAGAGAAGGAGACACAGAATCTGAAGCAGGCTGCAGGCTCTGAGCTAGCTGTCAGCACAGAGCCTGATGCGGGGCTCGAACCCACAAACTATGAGATCATGACCCAAGCTGAAGTCGGATGCTCAACCAACTGAGCCACCCAGGTGACCCAAGATAGAGACTTTTAAAAGTGCAAAGGACAATGGTCTTGACCTTTGTCTTCATATGCAGGTTTTGCTGCTATGGATCATGGAACCATTTCCATACTCAACCTTAGCCTTCTCACCTAAAATTGAGTACGGTAATTCTGCAGTGCTAAAGTGATGTGAAGATTATGCAAGTCACCTTGTATACAAATTTAGAACTGCTTCTGTAGTCAGGAGACGATTAGTGTGTGACAGGACATTTACATAAAATCTAAATATCAGACCAACCAACTCAACTGTTACTAGTATGCATGTGTGTGCTGTGTTAATACCCCAGCAACTTTGTGGTACTGTGATATATAGTAGCCTTAGGAAAGTCTGCTGGTTTTCTGATCCCTTTTCTTCCTAGCCTTCTGGCATTTGGAGGGAGGTAACCTTGCCTATTTAGTTACTGTGAAGGACGCTCACATCCTGCAGACTTTACTCTGTCAGGATACTCCCGCCGACTCCTGCTTGTTAGCCTGCTGTCTGTGGGCTAAATATGCCCGAGTGGCCCACACGAAACAGGCTGGACATACTGGTGAAATCAATATTTAACACCCCCTGTTATTCTTTAAGTAATGACTCTTAAGAGGTGGGTATAAATCCCCCAGCTCGCTTGCCATTGGGTGGGATAATTTTGAGGTAAGTGCATTTCTGAGTTTCCTTGGGAGAATAAACTTGCTTCTTTATTTTCCTTCTAGTGTTTACTTCACACTCCAAATGAGCTATTTGCGCTTGCAGCTTTGTCTCAAAGTCTGCTTCCAGTAATACCCCGCCGAAAACCACTGCACCTCTGTAGAGTGAGTAGGAGGAAGCTCTGTTAGTTGTGATGTACCCACACATAAACAGCTTCCTCAGGGATGCTAATGTTTTGATCAACCTACTCTGAAGTCTGGGCTTGTGACTGCAATTGTTATGAGTTCCAGTTGACTTCATTGTCTTTTCCTATAAGTTCGAACACTTATCTTCTGGGACCAATATGAAAACTACCAACATCAAAAATGAACTAGCTGAGAACTGAATGTACTCTATATGCAATAGAAGCACTAAGTGTAATGTAATTGACCCTGAGGAGTCTGAAATCATCTCATACCCCTGAATTCCACACTGGGAGAGTCCAAAGTCCTTCATGTATTTCCTGAAATTCCTAGGGAAAAAATGTAACTTTCCATAATCACCTGTGTCTCCGGGACCATACTTCTATGCCAGCCTCTTTAATTCTTATTCACACAAATTAGCACTCAGTGTGGTGACTTCACTGAGACTTTACTGGGAGAGGTGGGAAGGGAGAAATAGTCTATACTGTAACATGAAAGAGAGCCATTTCTCTCCCATAGAGCACTGCACAACCCATTGTCAATACATTACCTGGTGACTCTATTCTCTGTGCTATAAAAAAAATTTTTTGAGAGACAGAGAGGGCACAATGAGTGAGAGACAGAGAGACAGAGGGAGAGAGAGGTGGGGAGTAAAATATTTTTTACACTGTAACAGATTATACCCTGGCTTTAGCTAAAGCCATCCCTGAAGCATACTGTCTCTCATGCCCCAATCTCTCTTCCTTTCTCCTTTCTTTATATCCCCTCTTTGAGAACCAAATTATTTGTTGCCTAGACCTTCAGAGTTTCACTACCTTCCCTAAAGTCACTACAAGATACTTTCCTCTCTAAGAATTCTGGTGCTACTTCTTTACATCTATATTGTTTACTTTACATATATAAAGTTTATATTTACTAAATAGATTAGCAACAGCCAAATAATGGGTTTTTGTAATTATCTCTTCTCACTATGCCAAAGTTAATAACTATGGCTGCATTACAGTGTTCAACACAACTTTAGAAGATAAACAGGTAAATATTATTTATTAGTTATACATTCACTGTATCTGTATTAGAAGCAACATAACTAAAATATCAAACTTAAAGTTTCAAATAAATCCTTGTGTAGGAAGAAACTACTTTTAAAAATTCTAATTCAAATTAAAATTGATCTAAAAATATTATAAAGAAGTCAGTAATACTTGTGACATGGCAAACTTACATAACAAGAATTACAAAGGTAGCGTTTGACTGAATGAATGAAATTTTTGAAATATTTCCCTGAGGTAATGGTGATATATTTAACAAGCAATGGCTGGGGCAATGTTCATCATAATTCGGGTTCTAATTTATTTATTTTGAAGTTTTATATATTAAAAGAAATATTTGCTAGTCCCAATTTTCCTGTCAAATTTGTTTTACCAGAGCTGATATACTAATTTCAATTAGTTACGACTCTGCACTTAAACCAACTCTTCAAAGTTTAATACCCTATTAGGGAAAGTTACGTTGCCTTAGTTATTTTTCTTACTTAATATGTCATACACACCCATGCATAGATACACAGATACAAGATGATAGATGGATAGCTAGAGAGATGTAGGGCAGGGAAGATAGAGAAAGAGATACTTTCCATTCTTTTAATGCATTTTCTACCTTCAAAATGTCATCTTCTACCCTTTTCTAGAGTCAGCTTCTGTAGTCTACTGTGGATCTGAAATAAAGAGAATAAATGCCAGGCTAAGTATGACCCAAAAAATGTTTTCTTTTTATTTATTCCATAGTTCTTTAATCAAGATTCTTTTTTTAATTTTTTTTAATGTTTATTTATTTTTGAGACAGAGAGAGACAGAGCATGAGCAGGGAAGGGGCAGAGAGAGAGGGAGACACAGAATGTAAAGCAGGCTCCAGGCTCTGAGCTGTCAGCACAGAGCTCGACGCGGGGATCAAACTCACGAACTCTGAGATCATGACCTGAGCTGAAGTCGGACTCTTAACTGACTGAGCCACCCAGGCGCCCCAAGATTCTTATTCCCTAGTCCCCAAATATCAGAAACCATGACTAAAAATGACCTTCTTGTTGCTCTACTAATCTTTCATTATTTAACACTTTTTGGATATTTATTCAGTTATGTTTAGATTGGTTCAAAAATTTGGAACAGGAGAGGGTGGAGGTCACAGCAACCTCCAGAATGCCTCTCAACAATACCATTCACCCACCAAATAATCATGCAACATTATGCTAAGATCCACATAAATGAAAACCAAATGGATTTTGTTTTAAAACAAAAACAAATTTTATTTTTTACTTGCCCATCTTCAGAGTGAATGCAGTAAAGTACCCACATTTATATTAAACGTTAAAATGTTTATCTGATGTGAACCAAATAATCCACAGCCTAATTTCAGACTTTGCCATCAGTGCAACTTATTTTGGAGACTAAAATAATTAGGCAAAATCTTCTCCATCTATATTTTGTCTTCTACCTGTCTTTGAATAAGATGTTATACTTTCTTCCAAAGTAGTGTCAGTATATTGACTTAATTTTATCCTCACAACAAGTGGGTAGGTTAGGGAACTGCCCCAGATTTATCAATTAAGTAATAGATGAGAAAAGCACTTGCCCTTAAGAATAGCAAACAAGTTTATTTAAGTTTCCATCCCAGTCCTTCCCATTTAAGTCCCCCATCACCTGGTTGGCTATGAACAAAATGTTCTATGAGGAAGTAGCAGCTAGGGAAGCAGTCATTCAACTGTAGACCTCAACCACTCAACCATTTTCTTAAAGCAACTGTGCTTTCACCTTTGCACCAGGTAAAACACTCAGTCACACATCTCCCCAATCACTGCTGTTGATAGAAAAACAAACCAGAGAACAACCCATCAGCTTTTGTCCAAAACATGTGATTCAGTGGCTCTGTTTAGACACGACACAGAAAGAACATTTGTCTTGTAAGATACCAGCCATTCTACTTCTGCCCTAAATCCTATAATTTTCACTTACCTTCTATTTCATTTCCTCTCCATCCATCCATCTCCTCACTTCTGCCTTCGAGCGCACCCAGGACATTTACTATTAAAGAAAAAAAATTCAACACTGGTGCTTCCAATTCGTATGTATTTTTTTTTCTCCAATTGTGTTTTCAAAAACTTAACTTTCCACCAACTGTCTCCAGATAAACCTTAAATGATACATATTATAAATACCTGAATATATATAATATTTGAAGTACATTAAATAGCACTCAGTGGAAAATACTTCTTTCTCCCAACAACTGCCCAGCCCCCTTTCCCAGAGGCAATCACTTTTATCAGAGTACACTTCCAGAGGTAGTCTAAATGTATTTAACCATAGATGTTTATATCCTGATTTTTTTATACAATCAATTACATACAATGAGCATCATTCCATGAGTTGTTTTTTTTTTTCACCTGACACTAATTTTCTTGAAGGCTGCAGCATTATCCATACATATGAAAAGATCTAGACTTGTTTTTGATGTTTCTTTTATCTGTTTGTTTATTTGCTTTAATAACTGCTCAGTCATTGCATAGGAGTACTATAATTTATTTACCTGTTGATGAGTGCTTAGGTGTCTTAAAATTTTCATTAATACTGCAAAGGCTATAGTCTATAGATGTCATTGCTCAAGGGAGCAAGTATATATGCAGGATAAATTTCGAGGCATAAAATTGCTTATTTAAAAACAAAACAACCTCTTTTTAATCTTTTCTTCAAATGTATTGTTTTTTTTAATTTTTTTAAGTTTATTTATTTATTTTGAGAGAGAGACAGTGTGAGGGAGGGACAGAGAGCAAGGGAGTGAGAATCTCAAGCAGGCTCCACATTGTCAGCACAGAACCCAATGTGCGACTTGAACCCACGAACCATGAGATCATGACCTGAGCCAAAGTTAAGAGTCAGATGCATAACTGACTGAGCCACCCAGGTGCCCCTCTCACAATGTATTATCGAATTATTCTCTGCTTTAGTCAAAATAAACAACTCACTAATCTTCACTACCCTCTGGTTTGCCTGAGTTTCTACTGACATTCATTTTGTGCCCTTTTCTTTAATTGCCCTGACCTCTATTTGCACAAACTCAGGTTATCTTCTTTTTAGTTAACCAGAACTCTCCTCCTTCGTGAACCATTCGCCAATTCTTTGTTCCTTGAGAACACACCCTTGTTTCTTAAAACCTCCAAAACTCTTGCTTAAAATGAGCTCTTATGACACTTACTGGTCTCAATTTTATAAAATAGTTATTTGTATTAATATTACAGTTCCCGCCTGCTTTCTTAGAGAGAAGCCCATATATTTTTTTTTTGGTTGTTTGTTTGTTTGTTCCTTAGCTGCACTTAGCACAGACCTGTATATTTGGTAGACTCAATAAATGTTTGTAGAATGAATATCCATATTACTAAATACATGAATGAAAATGAATGAATGAGTAAATGAAAGAAATCTAAGTTTTGCAGAGAATCACATTTAATTCAGTCTGAGAAGGCTAAGTGCATCCTTCTAGACTTTTCAGTTTGTATTTACTTGATAATGTTTATCTTCAAAGCCTCTGTTAAATGAATGAAGTCTTAGGGTACTCCACGTACCAATACCTGAGACATAAATTTTGATTTCTTCAAGGTAGTATTATCCATCTACATTTGACATGTAAATAAAGTTGTCATTAGGAAAATGTTATTCTACTATGGTCATCTGCAGGGACTCTAGATATAAATTCCTAGGTAGTATTTGTAAACAAATGCATTGTTCCTGAAGAAATGTCTCTTTGGTTCATCACTGCTTGAGGAAGTTTTACCTTCTTTGCATCCCCTCTACTGGGATTTGGGGAAAAAAACCTGGGCCTCCATGTAAAGCAAACTACAGGGCTTCTGATTAGGTCTGTGAGAATCATACAATTGAGAAAACCGTGATTATAAGGCACTGCTAACCTCATTTGCTATCCCCACTGTACAAATAACAGAATGTGGGATCTTAAGAGATAAAGCTCTGTGCTTCCTCACAGGCAGCGCATGGAAGCCATTTTCTTGTTTCCAACCCAAAGGATCAGGTCAATTGTGCAATATTATAAGTATTAGGAGGGTTTCAAAAAAGCTTTAGACATTCTCAAATTTTGTAGGAAAAAAACTATTTAAAATGCAGTTTATAGGATATTGTAGTATAGAAAAAAGGCCAATGAATTATAAGTTACAACGAAGGAGACTTGTCCTGATTCTACTTCTCTCTCACGTTGTCCAGGTCCTTCTCCTCTCTGTCCTCCATCTTCTCAATGAATAAATAATGATTTAGACTAGAAAATGTGAAGGTCCATTTAAGTCCTAATGATCTATTTAGGAGTGGGAGCTCCACAGATAGAAAACCTGCCTCCCAGACACAGTTCCACTATTTCGTGTTAAGTGAGTCTTGGCAAGTTATTTAAGTCTGTGAGCTTCTGTTGCCTTATTTTTTTTTTTATTTGGAGCTAATGATGCCTACTTTACACAGTTATTTTGGGTTCAAATAAAACAAAATGAAAAATAGTTTTAAATCTACCTATTCAAATTGTAGCTATTATAGAAGTATTCTTATTGCTTTCTCTTTTTTTGTTTTTAAGTGTTTGTTTATTTATTTATTTTGAGAGAATGTATGCAAGTGGGGGAGGGGCAGAGAAAGAGAGAGAGAGAATCCCAAGCAGGCCCCGTGCTGTCAGCACAGAGCCTGACGTGGGGCTCAGTCTCACAAACTGTGAAATCATGACCTGAGCCCAAATCAAGAGTCAGGTGCTTAACCGACTGAGCCACTGAGGGCCTCTGTTATTTTTTTCTTAATTTTGAATAGAGACCATTCTCATTGTTAGCGCACTGTTGTTTTTTAGGTAGCATGTGTGGTGAATAAGCATGATGGGTCTTTTCAATGATGATTGTTTTCCATACCCTCAGCTCTATTTCATGTATAAGGCTTAAAACTTTGGAAAAGTCACATTGTCTTTTATCTACAAGCTTTCAATACTTCCGGGAAACAAACAACAACAACAACAAAAAAAAAAACCAGAGAAAGGAATAAATGATAATATAAAAGTGCCAAATGCCATGCAAGAAAATTTGAAAATAAGTCAATTAATGCCAAGAAATGCTAAAACATTTCCAGATTCCATAGTCGCTGCCATCATCATCACCATCATCATCACCATTGTCATCATCATCAGTAACATTTTACATTTGAGTTCCAGACCCTTTTCTAAGAATTTTGCATGCATTAATTCAATATTAAATTGAGTTAATATTTTAATATTAAAATCAGGTATGTATCATTTTAATTTTACAGGTGAAATTATGAGGAGTAGTTTATTTGGTCAAAGTCACATTAGTAGTAATGTTGTTGTCATGTTAGTAATGTTGTCAGATTAGTAATGTTATTTAGTAATGTTTTCATTTCAGTTCACATAGTCCAGTTCATAATCTGAGATAATGAATGTAAACTAGCTCTTGATTCTCTGAATAACAAAACCATAACTCAATAGTAAGAACAGAAATTCAGTATTGAAACTTTCTTGTTACTCCTATGTTTTCAAATATTACATGAAAGAATAAAGAGAGAGAGAGAGAGAGAGAGTGTGTGTGTGTGCATTTGCATGTGTGTATTGTGTGTGTGTGTGTGTGTGTGTGTGTGTGTGTGTGTGTGATGGGAGGTCAGCATGGAGCAGAAAAAACATTGGGAAAAATGACTTGAACGTCATGATGATTTTTGTCCCTTTAAGATATATTAAAACACTATTCTTTTGAATTTATCATTTCTGAGGAAGATGAATACTGATATTAATTGCAGTTTGGGGCCATTGTCAATAACAATGGTGGTTTCTGTATCAAAACAGTATTAGTACATAACATTAGTGCATAAAAGATATTTCTAAGCATCAAAAATATAAATAGTATGCATTATCCAGTTATTTTCTTTGTTTTTTTCTTTGGTTATTTGCATGTCTTAAAAAGACTGCCAATAAATATGGGGTGGGGGGTGGGAATGGTGAAGAAATGCTCAGTATTAAGCCCATGTGCCTACTCTCAAACAGTAATAGTATGTTATTACTTATTACTTTTTATTTCTTTACACAAGTGTGAAGATTGACACCATTTGTCTTTTTGATGATTTATTTTATTTGGTTATATGATGTAACATTTTCACAATCAGTAACATTTGTCTCTATTCCAATTAAGAATTAAATGAAAAGCCTAAACCCATCAAACATTATTATTGCCCTAATGCTACCAACTGGAAGCAATTTGAAATTTTGAGAAACTAACTTGCCTTAAATGCTTTAGGCTTAAAAAGCTTTTAGGATCTAACGGCAATTATATCATTGATTTTAACAACATGGATTGGTCAAAGACTCAAATTGGTAAAGGTTGTGTTTCACTGAGCATGATTTATTTACTTTCCATATCACAAAATTCTATTTTATTTTTAAAAATGACAGGCTGCTTGACATATGGATGGCTAAAGTTACTGTGAGCATGGTAACCTAGAATTAAAGGACCATCCACACAGATAACCACAGAGAATGAGAGAAAACTATTTCTTCAAACCTCAAAGACACTGAGTTCATTTACATATGATCAAATGTACTAAATGAGCTTAAACAATTTACCAAAAGCAAAGTAATCATGTTTCCTTTGCTCTTGTGTGTTTGCTCTTACAAGACTTTGGTAGAGGTGCTGTCATTCACAAATGAACCTTTGTGTGAGTATGTCATAAAAGATAAGAAGTGCTATTGTCAGAGAGATCCTTGAACTTTAGGATTTTGTTTCCTAGGAAGAGAGTAAGAGATCCTGTCTTCCAAGGGTTAGTTACTGTGCTTGGTAACTCAGAGCTTCACATTAAACTAGCTCTGGAAATCTTGCCATCCCTAGATTTAAGGCAGTTATAAGTCCTTTGTTTTAAATCTAGCTTGTTCTTAAGTAAGGAAGAGCACCCTTCTGCCTTCTGCCTGAAGAGTTTAAAGTCCCAGTTTCCCGGAAAGCACTTGAACACGATTCACAGGAAACATTCTGTTCTCTAGCAAATAAGAAAGAAGGAGGAAATAAAATGCTTAGAGATCTAATAGGCAATTAGCAAATAGTCAAACAAGCATCCACATGAAAGAGAGCAACAAAAGGAGTCCTCTTAAAAGTGGATACTTCTTTTATTTCTTCCTTTTTAAAATAAAATTCTTAACTATGTATGTTTATTGGGTATGCATATATGACATAAATCGCATTGTATAAAATTCTAATATAAATTTAGGTATGTGTATATGTCTGTATACATATAACTATTTATATCCAGCTAGATGGATATGGGTATCCAAATGGTAGATGTAGAGATAAAGAAAGAGAGAGAGAGAAAAGAGAAGAAAGAAGAAAGCAGAGAGAAGAAAAAAAGTAGAGAAAATAGACAGATCTTTATGACTTAGGGATCTTGCAGGATCTGGTAACCACTTAATTTGCTTTGATATCCTTTGCTTCCTAGTAGTCATAGAGCTAAGTGGAGCATTCTTACCTGATTCAGAAAAAAGGAAAATCTCCTACCTCTTGTCTAACCCCTCCAATTAAATCCCTACCAACAACCTGTGCTTAGTCTCACAGCATCTGTAGTAATGCTAGAGATTACATTTAACTCTACTCTGGAATTGAGAATATTCATCCAATTGTATTTTCTCATAGATAAAGGAAATTACAAAAATTAAGTCAATTCAATCAGTTGTCTATATTTTAGAATCTATAATAAAACACAAAAACCAAAAAAAAAAAAAGAAAGAAAGGAAGGAAGAAAGAAAGAAATGTGGATTGATAATAAAAATAATATTCAGGAAAAATACAGACTGACATTAGAGTATTATGAAACAGCAACCAATTAAGGGGTGCATGTTCAATTGGGAAGATGAACATTTTTTCATAGAGCATCATAAATGCTCAAGTTGTCCTAAGCCTAAAAAAATATATAATTTTATCTCCACCTAGTGGATACTGATGGTAAAGCAGGTATAACAAGTAAAGGCTAAGAAATTCCCACCGTATAATAGCAAAGCAGGTTTGCCATAAAAATCTTGGACATGAACTCCAAATTGGTTTATGATGTCCTGAGAAATTCTAAGGAATGCTAGGATATTAGTGTGTTTTATTTTTTTTTAATTTTTTTTATATTATTTTCTCTCTAGATGTTAGAAAATGGTCCCTGCTTATGGGCAAGGTGTCTTCGCTGAACATGAAACCAACTTTATGTTTGTACATTTGAAGTGTGTATTGTAGCTGGTCTTATATAGGAAAACATGAACTCTAAATGGAATTGGGATTGTTTTGTTTGATTTGGTGGATATTTGAGTGGGTATTGCCTCAAATTTTTTGCCTAAAGAAAACAGGGAAGTTGATGATAACATTGAAAGCTGAAGGTAATTCCAGGTGAAATAAAAAATAAAAGATAAAAAGAGAACCTTAGATCATATTAAGGATCTTCCTATTTGCCATTATTTTGATGCTAATAAAGGCAAAACTGAACACTCAGGCATACTTATTTAGTACCAAAGATTTAAGTGGGGTTATTTGATGTAACTTAATTTCTTAAAAAAAAGAAGGAGGGGGAGGTGGAGGAGGAGGAGGAGGAGGAGGAGGAGGAGGAGGAGGAGGAGAAAGAGGAGGAAGAGGAGGAGGAGGGAAAAACTAGTATTTTTTAACCAACAAAAGAATTTTTACTCTAAGAGCAAATGAAAAATTTTATTTTGGCTTTCTCCTTTAAGTGTTCAAGGGAATGTTATAAATATTTAAAAGCTGTGATTTACGACTATAAGATCTAGAAGTACTGGACTGAGGTAATCTGCACCATGTAATACATTTAGCACAATAATGTTCATCACAAAGACAGATATCTGGGATATGTGTTGGGGGGAGAGGGTAAAATGCACTTCCTGGAAAGCCAAAGAATAGATAGCATTAAAATACCATGATTTCCAAACACAAAAAATGCATACCTAAAATAAATCACTGCTAGAAAATCAAGTTCATTGGTAGTTTTTTAAAAATTGTTGGACCCAAACTAAGGAAGTCTTAAAAAATCAAAAATTTTGTTTGAAAAATATGAAGAAAGAAAAAAGAAAAGAAGGAATTCTTTAGCATTGAACAGTGAAAAATATTGGAACCTATAGATTCTTGATGGTAGATAAGGATGAAGACTAATAATTGATAGACTAGATATCTACACATGTAGAAAGGTATATTAATACTAGCAAATTTATTCAATAATAATAAATTATACCATTAAAAGCTGTTATTACAAGTGAAAAGTAAAATAAAATAGCAGCAGAAAAATAAATAAAATTCCAGAATATTCCATCAACTGATAGGTTGAGATTTATCTTGTTTGTGCTTTGTTTATTTTTTTGTGTTTCTCCTTGGTTTTGTTTTTAACTTCCCAAACCTCTTATATATGATTTATTCCATTCTTTCCATTTAGAAATTTTGTGACAAATTAGCTGTTATTTTACAGATCAGGTTGTCTAAACTACACTTCCAATTGATAGTTTCAAATATAATTTAAATAAAATTTCCTGTCCAATTTTGTTTTCCCTTTGATTGAAAGCTAATTTATAGCCCTACAACACACCATCCTGTTTTTTTTTGTTTTTTTGTTTGTTTGTTTGTTTTTTATTTCTCACAATCCTTTCCTGGCTTTGTATTTGGAAAAAGTTTTGGGTGATGTTTTCATAATGTTAGCACATTTCATTTCCTGCTACTTAATTTTACTATTTTCAAAATTGGTATTAAAAACAATTTTCTAATTTAATGACAAATTTTTTTAAAGCTTGAAAATGTTACTGAAAGTTCCTGTTTTAAATTAAAACGTTGTAATTGGCAAATTATCCAAAGATCAGAAAACTGAATTATGTGTATGTCTTTTGTATAATTTTTCAGGCCTATGTCATGGTAGGAGAGAAAACAAATCGAGTCACATAGTTGCTTCCAATATGTAGTAAGAGCAATGAAACTTTTTTCTATATATCCCTGCAAATGTTTTTGAAATGTTTCCTAGGCCTTCTCATTTCTTGTGAAACTAAATATAGATACTATGCCTGCTGTTGTCCTTCTGCTAAAGATTTAAATTTAAGAAATAATAAATGCCTGTCTAGACAACCCTAAAATTGTTTTAGTTACTGATGTATGGATGACTGATAAATGTCATCTTTTCTGCCTGCAGTGCATTTTGAATCTACTCTACTGACATTTGTCTATAGCTGACCTGTGTCTGCATTTTAGATTTACATGAAACATTTAGGTTTTACAACTATAAACTTTCAATTTCATTATTCCTACTCTACATCCAATACAATAAAACAATTAGATCCTCTACCATGTTTCTTCTTCCTCACATGGATATTTTTAATTAAACCAGCAGGGAAGATTGTAATCAAACAAAAGGCAATGGAATTTACTTCATCCCTTACCTAGTGAAACAATTATTAAATTCCCTAGCTTCATATTTCTCATACCGATAAAAATTAAATCTGCAGCTCTGCTAGGAAGGGCAGGGGAAAAAAAAAAAAGGCAGTTCCAAGTAATCAAAGCCTATAGGTCTTCAGTACAATAATGCAAAATATATAACTCTGTTGTCTGGGAAATTGTTAGCTTACTCCTGTAGATATCGTTATCAGTTTTCCTCATTTTCACTTTATTGGGAAGTGTTCCTATATTTTACACGTAATAACGGAACAGTAGCCCTTAGAAATGTGGTTATAAGACCTAATTAGGTTATTTCTGAACAATGTTTTTATAGAATAATGGCTTACCTTGAGATGACCCATGATTCTACTGAAAGAAATAGCTTTCTTTGCTTATGCAATAGTATAAACAAAAAATTATCAAGAACATGAATGTGAAGAAGAGTTTTTCAGGCTGTATGTTTTTGAGTCTTTTTTAGACATCTCATTAGTCTGATACACTGTGACATGTGACATTCCTACTTCTCACCCTTTACACTGTTTAAAATGCTTGGACAAGTTTAAAAAAATTTTATAAGAAACATTCATCCTTCCCTTCTAAGCATATAGAGTAAACAATTTACATAATTCCTAGCCAATAAAGAAACAAAGACTGAGCAGCTATGGAAGTGATAACGTCAGTGATATGAGCAATGGTTCCTGACAGCCTTCCAACTGATTTAGGTTTGCATCAGACATTTAACTGGCAACGGCCAGTGAAGATGTTTTTCCTATGCACATGTTTCGTTTACAGCACATATCTCGAATGTATCAGTATTTGTCTCTATCACTTGACTGTGAGACTAAGAACAGAAAACATAACATTTATCACCATCAAATACTTCACTCATGGTAAGCACTCAATGAACGTTAAATGAATTAACAAACTAATTAATATTAAAAGAATGAATAAGGACTGTGATAGTTGAAATGTTGATATTGTAACCGAATCCAAACTCCATCCCCTTTCACATTAAAATATCAAAAAAACTTGTTAACTTTCTGCAGGATCCTATAAAGGAACCTGAAAGTCATAAATGATATTAAGCAGCTGATGATGAATGCCCGAAGACCCTGAAAACAAAAGCAGGAAAACCTTCTAAGTGACTAGTATATTTGGATGAAATGAGAAGAAGAAAAAATAACAATGAAGATGGGCATAATTTTACAATATTTTGATTATGAATTGAAGCTTTAAACTATGTTAATGAAGGACCTTAATGAAAATGAGGCTGCAATCCTAACTTCATGACTCTCCTTTATGATTTATTTTGTGTGGATTCAAAAATGAATCCATTTTCTGTGAGGAATGCAGACTCTAATTTATGAAATGATTTATATGGGCAGATGCAGACAATGTTGGCTGAAACTGGTATTTGGTCAGGCATCCAGGAAATGGAGTTTTATCTGTGGTAAATGTGACTAGAGTCAATGCAAATTTTTCAGACAATATAATTAGTAAGATGATAATGATTTTTGAAAGCAATTTACAAAGATAAATTATGCTATCTTGTACTGTTTGGGATATGGATATAGGAAATCAAGAATAGAGTACAAAAAAAAAAGCAAAAGGAAATCTTCACAAGAAAAAAAAAAAAGGAATATTCCCCAAAGGGGAAATGATAAACAAAATAAAACAAAATGTAGGTGAATCCATTATTATTCTCCTCAAAGGGATTATAACCGTCTTTATTAATTTCCTTAGTTATTATTTTTCATCAATTTCTTACTTAAGCTCTACTAGTTAACATAAATGGAAAGTGGGGAGGGGGGAAAGAGATTCCTTGCAAACTGAATAGCTAATTCATAAATGAGAAGATAGATTCAATAAATCTACCCCGAATGCACTACAGAGAGATGAAAACAAAAAATATGAACACGACTTTGAAATATCAAGGCCAGAATGTAAAGATACTAGAAATATCTAACAGATGTTGTAAGTTTAACTTTTGATATGGTGGAGTAAGTTTTCAGTGAACCCACCTTCCAACACCTATTTATTGTTATAAATTCTGGGCAGAATACCATAAAACAACTACCTTCTGGGTTTAAAGAGTGAACAGAAGCAAGCCTGTCTTGCATGAGACCAGAGGATTGGAAATAGAATCTCTCAAGGGATGGTTCCTGTCCTTGTGGCTTCGGCCTGACGGCAGGATGAGATTGCAGCATGGCACAGCTCCTAGAGAAAATCTGCCATCTTTCCGGCCTCTGGAAAAGGAAGACAGGACAACCAGAGAAGCCAGAAGGCAAAGGAAGAATTTGCACAAAAGAGATCCAGAAAAAGGAAACCCAGTTCCATCAATAAAATCGATGCCAGTTCAGAACAGTGGACCCAGCCTGTAAGAAGTCTATAAACCTCTCAGCTAATGAAGACTCTCAAACTGAGCTGCCCACAGCAGTTGGAACAGAATTTGCTGGAGTCGAACCACATTAGATGACAGAACAAAAGAGTCATATTTTTTGGAGGAAGCTAAAAAATCCAAAGACTCCACAACCTAATATTCAAAATGCATATAATACCATTGCAAATTGCTCAGTACACAAAGAAACTATGGTTTATTCCAAAGACAGAAGATCATCAACAGCAGCGACTGTGAGACGGTAGAGATGCTGGTATGAGATAAGGGTTTTAAAGCAGCTAATATAACTCTGCTCAATGAGATGAAGGCAAATATTTTTGTCATTGAAGACAAGATAGTAAACTTTCAGCCACAAATAGGGAGTAAAAACAAGAAATGTAGATTGAACTATGCCCCCTCCCCCACCCCTGCCAAAAGCATGTCGGAGTCCTAACCACTGGTACCTGTGAATGTGACCTCATTTGGAAATAGGGCTTTTGAAGATGTAATCAGTTAAGATGCAGTCATAAGGGACTGATGTGGGCTCTAAATCCAATCAGTAGCGTCTTAATAAGAAAAGACTCAAACGCAGAAGAGACTGAGGGGAGAATGCCACAGGAAGATGCACACAGAGATTCAAGTGAGGCTACCACAAGGAAAGGAACACTAAGAACTGCCAGCAATCACTGACGGAACGTGGACCTGCTAACATCTTGACTTCAGACTTCAGAGCTGGGAGAGAGTAAACTTCTATTGTTTGAAATCACCCAGTGTGGTAATTGATGTGCAGCTGCCTGAGGAAACAGAAACAATCATCAAATGGAAATTTTAAAACTGTCATATATATATATTATATATATAATATATATGTTATATAATATATATATATATATATAATTTTACATATACATAATTTTACAATTCACTGCACGGGCATAATAGCAGAATAGGGATGACAGAGCAAATAGTAACTTTGCAACAAATTGATGGAAGGTATCCAACCTGAAGAATATATGGGGATGTGCAAGAGAAGTGAAACTTGTAGAAATGAATGTTGAAAGGCATAAGACAATGTAGACCAAGTGAGTAAATTTCACTCTGCCAACGTATATGACTTTGAAAGAAATTGCAAGAATTATCAATTTAAGAGGAAATGTGAGAATTTACTTATAAGTTTATAAACTTTTTTTATTGGGACGAAGAAACCAATGATCAAAAGATTTTATTTTATATTGGTTTATATGGAAATGAAGGTATGGGAAAGGTACTTAACAAAAGATGTTGGGGATGACCCATTCTGAATGACAGTGAGGTCTCCGTTATAGGTGTCCCGATGGATGATTGAAGTAGTTGAGAGAATATAAGGATTCTGGAATATGGGGAAAAGCATTAATAACAGAGGCATTAACATAGATATTAAAATCACAGAGGTTATTGAGAGGGCTTTGAGTGGAGGAAATAAAACAAGTCTTGTTCTATAATTTCAGAATAAACTCATTTAAATAATATTTATTGAGCTCCTACTTGGTAACAGTCACTGTGTTCAATAAAGCAAAAGTAAGTAGCTGGTCTGTTTTTCAAAAAGCTCATAATAAAGTGGTAAATTGGGAGAGTGTCCCAGGGATTAAGAGTATGTGGTTCTGAGGGAATGTGTTAAACAGAGGGCAAAAATGTTAACAAAGTTGAGTTGCTGAGATGTGGTGCAGCCAAAGTTCCAAAAATGAGAGTGTGAAGTAAAGGGTGCTCCCACTTCAAGAGGGTACTGAAGAAACAAAGGCTACAGTATCGAAGGGAAGTGGTAGAGAACTACAATTCACAAGAAGAGATAAAAAGATGCCAGAAACAATTATGTAATTTCAGAGGAGTCAGAAGAATTGGCAGCAGTATGTTAAAGAATCCATAGGGTAGAAGGGAGAATGGTCGTGAGCAATTGGTTAAAGGTTGACTTTGCAAAGGATAAGACTGAGCTGAATAGAATTAAGAGAAGTAGGGAATAGATTTTTAAATTAATAAGTCAGTTCCCCAATGGGGTATAAATGTGGATAAATGGATGAAAGGAATTTCACTGTAGGTGAACGTGCACGTGACTGTGTACATGTACATGCTTGCGGGCGTAAGTGTGCATGTGCATGCATGTGCAAGTGTGGATAGTGAGAAAAAGTGAGGTTAAGAAATATAAAGGCGGGGCACCTGGGTGGCTCAGATGGTTGGGCGTCCAACTTCGGCTCAGGTCATGATCTCACGGTTCCTGAGTTCGGGCCCTGCGTTGGGCTCTGTGCTAACATATCAGAGCCTGGGGCCTGCTTCCGCTTCTCTGTCTCCCTCTCTCTCTGCCCCTCCCCCACATGCACTCTGTCTCTCTCTGCCTCTCAAAAATAAAGAAAACTAATAAAAAAATTTATAAAAAATAAAAAAGAAATATAAAGGCTGGAAAGTTAGTGTAGGAAGTATACTTTTTTTCTAAAACTTGCTTTGTTTAATTTAATGAAATCTGGTTGGAGTTGAATAGAAAAGAACAAGGTATTTTCCCAAAGATTACTGACAATGGTGTAATGTTGGTATATGAGTGCAAATAGTCTTAAAAGTACTTCAATTTTAAGATTTTATTTTCAACAATCAGCCAATTATACCCACCTAGTTATTTAAAGTCAATGCTTTTTATTTGTGACAGTGCCCTGGACTAACATCATAACTAACATAACAATACCTCATTGTTTTTTATAAACACAATATCTGACTTAAATAAACTTTGTCTCTGCGTTCAGCAAGTACAAATTTACAAGTATAATTTGGCAGGTCCAAATTTACATGCCATTGAGACTTGAAAGCAGGTGTGCATGGAGCAGAACGTAGAAGGAAAGAATAAAAAGAATGTTCTAATTTAGCAAGCAATCACTATCAGCACCATTTTTTTTTTTTCTGTAACAAGAAGAACAAAAGTACATCATTATATTTAAGCATAACACAACCTGTTAACAGCTCTTATTTGGTTTTAAGTCAAGGACTAGTTCATCCAAAATCAAAAAGATCCCATTTGTCACCATTCTGCAGAGGGTGCTGTTTACCTGGCTTCCCAGGTGGCACCAGTCACTGGAATGGAGACAGTCATTTGATCTATTCAGTCTTAATATCTAAACTGGTTCCTCATAGAAACAGAAACTTTTTAAAAAAAATTTTAATAATGCATAGTCATCTAAAAACTGAAAAACATATTGAAAGAAATTAGTTAAAACATCATTTCAAGGAGCACCTGGGTGGCTCAGTCAGTTAAGCGACTGATTCTTGGTTTCAGCTCAGGTTATGATCTCACGGTTCGTGAGTTCAAGCCCCACGTAGGGCCCTGCATTGGCAGTGCAGAACCTGCTTAGGATTCTCTCTCTACCTCTCTTTCTGCCTCTCCCCCACTTGCTTTCTCTGTCTCTCTTTCAAAAATAAATAAAGGGTTTTTTTTATTTAAGAAAAAAAACCATTATTTCAGAATGAGCAGTACTACAATACCTTCTCATATTTTAGAACATTTAACAGTTTCTACCTTATCACATATAATTTGCTGCCCAATTATTTTTCATTTTATATTATATTGAAAACATTTAACTATGTTTCTATACTTGTTTTAAATAATTGCTTCAAATATATAAATATCCCATTACCATCTTTGGAAGGTATTTTTCCTTTTTTTTTTTTTTTTTCAATTCATGTCCTTAATGAAAAGTTCATCGAAACACAAAATGCTCTCAAAATATAAGTCAATTTGAGCATAAATATAGAAAGCAATTTTGATACACACAACACACATACAGATATATATGAATTGTGGAATTGATCTGGTATTCTGGTGTTATCTGCTAAGTCTTTCCCACAAAAATTGATAAAACCATCAGTCGGTTATGGCCCTGGAGAATGTCTCTGTTCTGATTCATTCTAGATCCTCAAATTCTGTTATTCTGGCTTTCAGTCACCTAACTAACTGATTTCTGTCTGTCTCCTCTGTAGCCATAGCAGT
Organism: Acinonyx jubatus; assembly: GCF_027475565.1. Classification (NCBI taxonomy): domain Eukaryota; kingdom Metazoa; phylum Chordata; class Mammalia; order Carnivora; family Felidae; genus Acinonyx; species Acinonyx jubatus. Next base: position 57,662,774 of record NC_069394.1, read on the forward strand.
AAGATAAATTTGCAAAGGATTCTTTTCAAAGTTTATAAATGTTCAAGAGTGATTTCGATAAGTAAAACATTTGTTATAAACAGGATTTCCCAAGGTCTGGCCCTCTCTGTTTCTACTTCCTACTGTAGGTGTCTCAGATGTGCCACATGACCAGCGTGCACATGGCAGGTGACCAGCCTTCCTCTCGGTGCTGATGTGGTGACAGAATTCCCTCGTCCTCCATGCCACTTGGTAGTTTGGAAACAGCTTCTATTACTGGTGCTGTTTGTAAAAACCTTTTTTCCAAATGTGGAAATTCCGTAGTTATATTTTGCCTAGCATCTCCAACATTCCACCTTATGGCTATGATTCTATAAAACAGTCCAAATATTACTTAGGGTGTTGTTTTGTCGGTATTTATCCCAGTGAATATGAAAATTCAACTCATCTTCTTTACAGTGCATAGCACAAGTATAAGTACAGTTTTCTCCCCCACAACTATCCAGAAAGAACGAGAGGCAGTTGCATATGAACTGAGCACTTAGTCTCCTTTGCAGATATTTAGTTCACTATGAAAAGATGACAAACTTTTTTATTGATTTAGCCTGCAGAGGAAAAGTTATTGCTTATTTAGAGGATACTTATCCAGTATTAAAGGACAGAAGTGATAAAAAGATATACAGAGTGAAAGAAAAATATGTATGAACTTTTCTTTCTGATTTCTTTTTGTTGGTTTGAGTTTCAATATTTGCTTGGTTTTATTATTTTTTTTAATTTTTAATGTTTATTTATTTTTGAGAAAGAGAGACAGAGAGCACAAGCAGGGGAGAGGCAGAGAGAGACGGAGACACAGAATCCGAAGCACATTCCAGGCTCCAAGCTGTCAGCACAGAGCCCAACGCGGGGCTGGAAACTCATGAGCCAGGAGATCATGACCTGAGCGAAGTTCTATGTTCAACCAACTGAGCTACGTAGGCGTCCCTGCTTAGTTTTATTATAATGTCGGTGATTACTTAAAACAGTGGGATATTCTTTCATTGCTTCTCCTGATTCTGCAGTGATCAGGGCTAGTCAAAGACATATGGGCATCCTAAGAAGGCTCATAACCTGATACTCCTTCAGATAAATATTGTCAGATGGCTGTTTAACATTTTTTTAAATAAGGAAGATGCTGGGATCTATAGGAAGGAGAATGGAAAAAGAACTGCTTGTGGCAATACCATAATGCCTTGAAGAATTCATCTCCAAACTCCAAGCTCCAAATTTGCATTTTTCACTTGACAGAAGACTGGAAATTCCTGAGAGAAGAATCTAGTTTGACAGCTGGGGACGGAGAGCCAAAGCTCACCCTAAGTATTCCAGCTTCCACTATGTACATAACTTCCCATGAAGAGAGTTCAAGGAAGTACAATTTTCTTCATCCTCTTATGTTTCTGGGGGAGTTTGCATGGCTAGAGAACATTGAGCAATTTCCATACTGTCCTGACCCTTAAACCAGTTCTTGTAATTTCAGCATCAATCCTAGTTGTCTAAGTTCTTTGACAGATATTAGTTCTACATCTTATAAGCATTATAGATATAATGACTTTTTAAAAATTTTCTTTCCTTACTCAATATACAAATGGGCATTAAAAAACATTAGAGACATATGAATAGTGCCAATCCTATGCCAAAGAGTTGAGCTTATATTCACCAAAGAGTTCTGTCTCCTTCTCTCTCCCTCTCTTCTCTGTCTCCTTCTCCCTTTCTCTCTCTGTCTCTTCTACTCTCTCTCTCTCTCTCTCTCTCTTTATCTCATTTTTCTTTCAGCAATTCTCTTTTTTTTTTCCTTACACAAAGCCCCATGTCGGAACTTCTTTCCCTAGTCTCATGTCACACATTAATCCTTTTAGTAAGATTTGTCCCTGTCTTACCTACTCTCTTGAAACTTACCTTTTGGTGCCACCTGCCTCCGGAATAATAGTTATGGATCTGATGAATTATGACATAATGGGATGCAGGTAAGTTCCTTAATAATTTGTTTGTATTATTGAATTAATTGATATAAATTTTTGACCAGGTCCACAATGAGCTGTTTTTTGTTTGTTTGTTTGTTTGTTTGTTTGTTTTTTTCCTAATGGGTAGACCATTTCAAATCCCTTAAGTACATCAGGTTGAATATTTACAAATACTTCTTCAGGTTATTATTTATCTAGGAACTGAGATCAAACACCTGTCAAACATCTCTGTATAAAGCTGGGTAGACTATGATTAAGAGTCACTTATGAATACCATTTACAGACTTTGTGCTCCGGGGAGGTCAGAAAGCCTCTCGAAGCTCAATATCCTCAGAAGGGATATCACAGAAGGGTTTGAGAGAAAAATTAAAAACAAAAAAAAAGGTACATAAAGTATTAAGTATAGCACTGAGAAATAAAAGACTTGTAATAAATATTCTCTACGATTGTTACTTGTCTCAAGTCATCATGAAAATAATCAGGATCTTGTTGTTTTAATGACTTAATTTAATATATTCTGTATTCAAATGTTACAGAATGCAGAAATAGCAGAATTTAAAATGACATAATCTTTAAAATATTATCAGTCCCTAGGGAATAATGATTCTATGATTCATACAACTATGAATTACTTTTTTGAATAAGTGTCCAGTCAAATACAACCCTAAATATAATATTACTAATGTATTTTCTTAGTTATCCTTTTTTTCTTTGTAGATGTCTAACAGCAACCTGATGAAACTCAAAAGCAATGAGATTCTAGTGTCAATTTCCTTAGTTTTCCTTGAGTATCCAATAAAATAAATGTGGGTGTACCTGTTTATTGATGTTGAGAAAGTGAAACTAAAATCACCATTGAAACAAATGGAGGCTGATGATTCCCCCATCACTTTAGATGACATCATTGTTAAAGATTATTTCTTTGGGGATGTGTTTGCTGTCGAGTCCTATTGACATCAGTGAGGATGCCTTCATTATCCGGTTGCCCTGACTGGATGTTCATGCAGTGAAACTTAGAAAATGTTTCTGCCAGTACACGGCAACAATTTGATGATTTTAATGTTCTTGCTCTTTCAGAACTCAGATTTTTTTTTTCCTAAATGGCCAAAGGCAGTAATGCCAGACAGGCTGTCCGATTATTTGGTTTAAAAATCAAACTAAACTCCTAAGTCCAGTTATCATCTTTTTGACAGATTTTGAAACAGAGCACCAGAGCTACACTACAAACTGTCAAAAAAAAAGTTGTGTTTCAATTCTATAGCTTCCCCAAGGCCTGGTTACCATTTGGTATTCCTAACTTACTTATTGAATTTTCACTCAAGTAGTCTGGGTTTCTGAGAATTGTCAAGCTGTTCTATTAGAAAGAAAAGCTCATTTGTAGAATGGCAGTATAAACACGGCTGAACTAGAATTATGTCAATTCACTAATTTTTAACTCTCGTAGGAACTATATGTCATATTTGAACATGATTGTCACTTGGCTCAGAGTGATCAATTTCTAGACAGTTCTTGGTACAATGAAGACAGATAAAAGAGGGCTGGGGTTTAATTTTATGCCAAATTTACATATTTTGTTTCAAATTAGTATGTATATTACAAAATAGGTTTACACAGTATATGAATAGAATGTAGCCCTTTCTAAACAGAGGAACCTTTTGAAATACATTTTTCCCCCTCAAAAAATAAATGAGTGGGGCGCCTGGGTGGCTCAGTCGGTTAGGAGTCTGACGTCAGCTCAGGCGTCCGACTTCGGGCTCTGTACTGACAACCTGGAGCCTGCTTCTTATTCTGTGTGTGTCTATCTCTCTCTGCCCCTCCCTTGCTCACACTCTGTCTCTCTCTCTTTCTAAAAAATAAACATTCAAAAAATTTTTAAATAAATAAATGACAGTAGCAATTTTGCTTTACACATTCCTGACGTATTTCGTTTTCATGGCATTATTTATACTTTTCTTATATGCCTTCCAAAATGGAAACATTATGGAAATACCAACTACTAATGGCCCTAAATATTCAAGTAATTTACAGATTATGAATAATCTAGATACAAAGAAAGCAAGAAAGCCAAGATTCCATGTATGTGGCTAAACATTTGCTTAAAAATGAGTCAGGTTTTTTTTTTTTAAGGAAACAAGTAATCAGGTAGATTTTTAGATTTTCATTTTGCAAAATACATAACATAATCTTCTCATTTTATAGATTTGAGAAAATTGCACCAAAGAAGGTAAAGAACTTACTCATAGTCATATCTGTAGCATCACAGTGGAAGCTGCTCAGATCCCCAGTTCTGAATGAACTCATGCTACCAGCATATAGTCATTTTTTCATTCCAACTTGGTTCACCTGCACCAATGTATACGACAATGAGAATAACTGAAACAAGTTCTGATAACCATTCACCCATCACGACTTTTCCAAGACTTTCCTTTCATTGTGAAACTTCTTGCAACAGATAGAAAGGCAGTTTAAGGGAGGGTGCTGAGTGGCTCAGTCAGTTAGGTGTCAGACTCTTGATTTCAGCTCAGGTCATGACCTCATGGTTTGTGGATCAAGCTCTGCACTGGGCTCTGTGTGGACAGTGTCCAGAATCTGCTTGGGATTCTCTCTCTCTCCCCCTCTTTCTGTCACCCCTGCTTGCTTACTCTCTCTCTCTCTCTCAAAATAAATAAATACATTAAACAAATAATAAGGCAATTTAAGACAGGTCTACAATCTGAAACTTGGTTCTCTCTGAGATGGAAAGTTTACATTGAAACAGATTAATGCTCCAGTATATTTTTTTCTTTTAATTAAATTTGGTGATAATTGAGGTGGGAAAGATAAAACTGAAAACACAAATATTTTGTACTTTAAGAACAGGAAGTTGGATTTTGGTGGACATAAATTCTTCATCTTTACCTCAAAGAGCAGCTTCACAGCATTACTATTTTCATATATTTGCATATGTCTACAAAAGCATGTCTATAAAAATATGCAGAGAAAATAAAGAGGACAATAAAATTAATCATAGTGAGTTTCATCTTTGTTCTATATGTAATTCATTTCTCATAGCATTTGTGTTGGTGTTGTTAATTCTTAACTTCAAAGTTGGGTTTGTTTTTTTTTAAAGATCATGAGTTTAATACCCATAATAGGCTCTTCTCAAGTATTTAGATGTATGTCCAAAAACCCACAACTTCAAACTATGTTCCCTAAGAGTAAAATGCAGTAATAGAAAAAAACAATTGTGTGAAGTGCTGGGTGGATATCATATTAATATTTCCCATCATTTTTATTCAGGTGCATGAATGATATACCATGCAGCTTGCTTGATATTCAGTGATAATATGACTACTCTAATTAAAACGTGTCTGTCCAAATAAACATTATGGAACATATAGCAATTTTAAAAGCAAATTGAATGAGATGATTTTCTTTTATACCATTTCTAACGTGTATTTTATTATTTGAATTAAAAAAAAAGCTTTTGCTCTATTGCGATGATTTGGCATGAATCGTCACAGCAGTAACCCTTTATGGAATTCTCCAGAACCTCTTTGACTAGTTTTGGCCATTCTGTCAGGAAAGGGACGGAAGGCACAAGACAGAGCAGGGGAAGAGTATTTGTTTGATATTTCATTCTGTGGCCAGCCAGCAAGCTAATTTGCAATTTGCAGAGCCTATAGTTCAACACTTCCCATCTGCTAGATGCATATAGGAATATGAACTATAATGCATATATCCTAATTCCAGAAATTGGGAAGTAAAACTAATTGTTTTTAGTTTGTCTTTCTTAAAAGATAGCAATAAAATACAGCAGTATCATGGTGTTCTGCATGGTTTAAACCTATAAGAAAATCAGTTTTTATCAGTTTCCCCTCATTTGGCATTATCTTGCCATCAGATTATTGAAGGATGTCATGACACTATTAAATAATTTGTTTGCTACATAAAGTAAATATTCAAAATACCTAGTAACTCAAACTGATAATATGCACTGTAAGATATGCTTTCTCCTTTATAGTAGCTGTCTGTCTCACTTTCTCTGTCTCCCGCTCTCTTTTTATTTATGTATTTTTAAATTTTAATGTTTATTTATTTTTGAGAGAGACAGACCAGCACGAGCAGGGGAGGAGCAGAGAGAAAAGAAGACACAGAATCTGAAGCAGGCTCCAGGTTCCCAGCTGTCAGCACAGAGCCCGACACGGGGCTCAAACTTAGGAACTGTGAGATCATGACCTGAGCCAAAGTCGGATGCTTAACCGACTGAGGCACCCAGGCGCCCCTCCCTCTCTCTCTTTAGATCAGCAGCATATGTACTGTTTTACAGAGTAAACTTTACTTTTCATCATAACTTGGCAGAGTCTGTAACTTTTAATTATTTAAACTCCTATTCTTTGGAGAGAAACTTCACTTTTGCAAATGACTATGTGAAGAATTACATAATTCTCTCTATTATTCTTTTATTATTAATTTTAGCAGGGTATTGCTTTGCCCTGCTTTCCTGAATAGGTTATGGCAGAGCCTGAAATGTGCTCATTTGCACGGGTGACCACAGCAGTTCCTATTTATTTCACTTGAAAAGACAAAATACATTTTGACGCTGTGCAAAATATTAAGCCAACACAAGCAGAAGCTTATCTATCTGGTTTGAAAAATGAAAAGCAAAGGCAAAATTGGGAGGATCTCTACAGAGTCACGTGATGATATAAGGTAGGCATGAGTCTGAGAGAGTCTCCAATATGGTGCAGGCAAGTTTTGTATCCTTAGAGGAAAATAGCTGGGATATAGCTGGATTCTTTTGCATTGACAGATGTTATGTTCAGGCAGTAGCCAGGGCTACAAGACACTTAACAGTGAATTCCCAAAACACAGGAACTGTGCTTGAGGGGATGATTGACAAGCAAGGCAAGAGCAGGAGACTAGAAAAAGCAAGATGGCTACCAGGCAGGATTCTGAACATGTGCAGTAACAAATAAAAAGTTGTCAGGGTAAAAGAGTTCATGCAAAGCTGTATTTGTCATGGGATTTTGTGGCATTATTAATAGAATTTCTTCTATGTGGATTGGATAAGGGTAGCTGAGGGTGTAACAGCTAGCTGGGATGGTTTGCCATATATTGAGTAGGAACAAAAGCTTTTCACATTTTTAAGTCCCAAAGTCATTTAATAATTTAGCCTCAATCCTTGTGTGTTCATCCTTGTCTTGTTCTTTTAATTTGTTTTATTTTATTTTATTATTTTATTTTATTTTATTAAGTTTTAGAGAGAGACAGAGTGAGTGGGGGAGAGGGGCAGAGGGAGAGTGAAAGAATTGTTTTTTAAAATTTGTTTTTCATTTTTCTCAAGTTTACCTATTTTGAGAGAGAGAGAGGGAGAGAGAGAGAGCATGCACACACAAGCAAGGGAGGGGCAGAGAGAAGGAGAGACAGAATCCCAAGAAAGCTTCGCACCATTAGGGCAGAACCCAATGTGGGGACTGAACTCACGAACTGTGAGATCATGACCTGAGCCGAGATCAAGAGTTGGATGTTTACCTGACAGCACCACCCAGATGCTCCCAATGAGAGAATCTTAAGAAGGCTCCACACTCAGGGCAGAACCCAATGCAGGGCTCAATTCCACAACCCTGGGATCATGACCTGAGCTGGAATCAAGAGTCAGATGTTCAACCCACTGAACCACTCAAGTGCCCTTCCTTGTCTGGTTCTAGATCTTAGCATGATGTAATATATAATTTTAGAATACTTTAATATTAGAACATGATAATATTAAAAAGAAAAGAATAAACTAAGCCCAAGCGGAAGTAACCACGATCAGAGCAGAAATAAATAAAATAGAGACCAGAAAAATTCATTTTATAAGGCCAGCACTACCCTTATACAAAAGCCAGACAAGGAACCACAAGAAAGTACAAGCAAATATCTCTAATGAATACAGGTACAAAACTCCTCAACAAAATACTACCAAACAGAATTCAATGGCATAGTAAAATGAACATGCACCATGATCAAATGGGACTTATCAAGTAGGATTTATCCCTACGATCCAAGAACAGTTCAACATATAAACATCAATGAATGGGAGACACATTAATAAGATGAAGGATAAAAATCACATGATCACATCAATAGATGCAGCAAATGCATTTGACAATATTCAACATTTTTTCATGTTAAAAATTCTCAATGCATTAGGTATAAAAGGACTATAGTAATATATATTCTCAATATAATAAAGACCATATATAACAAGCCACAGCTCACACCATGCTAAGATTAGGAATAAGACAAGGATGCTTACTCTTGTCACTTCTGTTCAACATAGTATTCAAAGTCTATTTAGGCTTCCTAAGAAAGAAAGAAAGAAAGAAAGAAAGAAAGAAAGAAAGAAAGAAAGAAAGAAAGGAAGAGGGAGGAAAGAAGGAAGGAAGAAAGGAGGGAGGGAGGAAGGAAGGAAGGGAGGAAGGAAGGAAGGGGGAGAAAGGAAGAGGGAGGAGGGAAGGAAGGGAGGGAGGGAGGGAGGAAGCAAGGAAGGAAGGAAGGGGAAGAAAGGAAGAGGGAGGGAGAGAGGGAGGGAGGGAGGGAGGGAGGAAGGAAGGAAGGAAGGAAGGAAGGGAAAAAGGAAGGAAGGAAAGAAAGAAGAATGGAAGGGAGGGAGGGAGGGAGGAAGGGAAGAAGGAAGAAAAGGCATCCTAGTTGGAAAGTGAGAAGTAAAATTGTCTGTGTTTGCATATGACCTTATCTTGTATATAGTTAACCTGAAAAGACTCCACCAAAAAACTGTTGGGACTAATAAATTAATTCAGTAAACTTGCAGGACATAAACAATATTACAAAGCTATAAAAATCAAAGCAAAATGGTACTGGCATAAAAATAGACACATAGACCAATATAACAGAGTCAGAGTTCAGATATTTACAGTCCAAAAATTTTGACAATGTTGCTAAAAACATAATAGGGAAAAGATAATCTCTTCAATAAGTGGTGTTGGAAAAACTGGATACCCACATGCAAAAGGAAACTGGATCCCTATCTTACACCATTCACCTAGGGAAGAAAAGAAACTTCTGGACTTTGGTCTTGGCAATGATTTTTTAGAAATGACACCAAAACACAGGCAACAAAATTAAAAAATGAACAAGTAGGATTACATCAAACTAGAAAGCTTTTACATAGCAAAGGAAACAATCAACAAAATGAAAAGGCAACTTATGGAATGGGAGAAAACACAAACCACATATCTGATAAGGGGTTAATATCCAAAACATATAAAGAACTTATATAACACAAGAGCAAAACACCAAATAATTTGATTTAAAAATAGGCAAAGGACCTGAGTAGACCTTTTCCCCAAAAAGATATGCAAATGACCAATAGGTACATGAACAGATTCTCAATTATCACTAATAATTAGGAAATGCACATCAAAACTACAATGAAATGCCATCTCACAACATTAGGATGGCTTTTATCAAAAAGACAACAGGTAACAAGTGCTGGTGAGAATGTGGGGAAAAGGCAACTCGTATATTTAAATAGTGGCAATGTAGAATGGTGAAGCCACTATGGAAAATAGCACTGACATTTCTCTAAAAATTAAAATACTAGATATATATCCCAAGGAAATGAAATCAGTGCTTTGAAAAGATATCCCCACCCCCATGTTCATTGTAGCATTATTCACAATAACCAAAATATATAAAACTAAAACAACTTAAGTTTCCATTGATGATGAGTAGACAAAAAGATATGAAATATATACACAATAAAATATATGATGGACTATTATTCAGCCACAAAAAAGAAGGAAGTCCTGCCCTTGGAACAACATAGGTGAATCTAGAGTCATGGATGAATCACATTATGCTAAGTAAAATTAGCCAGACAGAGAAAGACAAATAGTATATCATCTCACTTGTATGTGGAACCTAAAAAAAAACAAAGGAACTTATAAAAACAGAGAATAGAATGGAATAGAATGGTGGTTACCAGGGGCTGGTGGTGCTAGTCAAAGTGTTCAAGTCTTCAGTTATAAAATGAATAAGCTCTGGAGTTCTATCGTACAACATCATGACTATAGTTAATGATAATGTGTGATATACTTGGAATTTGCTGAGAGAGTAGACGTTAAACCATCTCATTACACACACACACACACACACACACACACACACGCACACAGTTAAGTATGTGATGGATGTGTTATTTAATCTATAGTCAAATCATCCCATTGTTTACTTTAAATAGATAAAATTTTATTTGTCAATTATAGCTCAATAAAACTGAAAAATAAAGAAAACTCTATCTGAGTAACATTACCATCCAAAGCAACAAGAGAACACAGGAGACCAGAGATTTTATAAAGTCATAAACCAATAAATGACCATGGGGCTTCAGAGGAAAAGAAAAATGATCTTTATAGATACTTTTGAATAGCAAAGATTGGGATAGATTTTGTCACCAAATAAAAGCTTTTTAGCTAGTTGATATCTTTGGAATATCTTACATAACAGAAAGAGTCAATTAAAATTATTATCTACTGAAATATATCTTGGTTAGCCAATTGAAGACACACCGAATCTAAAAATTTTCACCATATACACCCTGCCAACAAAATTAACAACAACAACAAAAAATTGTTCTAACTTCCAAGTTAGTTTACCATTTCTTCTTTTTGGTTTTCTGCTTCCATCCACAAGTTTTAGTTAAGTTCTCAATAAGTTAATAATCTTAGTACATTTACTCCTCTATAGAAATGCAGCCACTAAAAGAAAAATTTTTGTTTGCTTTATTTTTGTTTTTGGTAGTTTGGAAACATCTATGAGATATATATAGGGATTCAGTTACTAGATTCAGTCACTAGTCACTAGTCATTAGGTGGTAAGCTAATACATCGAAGCTAACTCCAAGTTCCATTAAAAATATATCTAACTCTGAAGAACGTGGTATATTAGGATGGAAGAGTTGCTTCTATGACTAATTTAAAATTCTCTTTACTTGCTTCCCAAAGAATATTTTAAAGTCCTAACTATTTATATAACATTTCTTTGGTTAGTGCTTCCCATGGTAGTTCTTCAAGGGATGTCCAATTAAAGTCTTAATGATCATAAACTGAAAGAAATCCTTACAATGGAAAATTCAAATTAAACAGAGTAACACTCATGCCTTAAGACGTGAGCTAACATAGGGGTGCCTGGATGGCTCAGTCCGTTGAGCATCTGGCTTTGGCTCAGGTCAGGATGTCGCAGTTTGTGAGTTTGAGACCCGCGTCAGGCTCCGTGCTGACAGCTCAGAGCCTGGAGCCTAGAGCCTGTTTCAGATTCTGCATCTCCCTCTCTCTGCCCCTTTCCCACTCATGCTCTGTCTCTCTTTGTCTCTCAAAAATGAATAAACATTTTTTAAAAATTAAAAAAAAAAGACTTGCGCTAACAACTGAGATGTTTTTCTCTGTTTCTTAGGTTTGAATTGTTGCCACTCTTAGTTGTTTTCATTGATGTAGTCACTAATTTATCTAACTGTTTTGAAGGAAAAATAACACTGGGGCAAAGTCATTGAACCCAGCTGATAGACCATTCCATACTGTGAATGCATATCTCCTCAAGTACCTGAACAAATAATGTATGAAGTAGAATTGAAAATAATTTTCTCATTTGTAGTTTTCCACTGTCTTTTCTTATTGGGCATTTTAACATTAATTTCGTGGTTCCCTTTTCTGTGCCCAGGTCTTCTCTGTCTGTCTCTCTCTGTCTGTCTCTCATAAAATAATCACAATTACCATTTATACATTGACAGAACCGAATTCACTTAAATATCTACCTGTTATTATATTGTATCCATCTGAGTCCTTACGCCTTTTTTTTTTCTGGTAGGATCAATTGTCATACTTAAGGTATTTTCTCTGCATATTGTTGGAAATAAAATTTTAAGTCTACCGTTAACCCATTGTTATGGGTTAAGTAGAGTTGTTCGCTCTACTTAATTGTTACTCTACAGTTTAAATCAAAGATTTTTATCTGATATTTCTAAATTTCCTTTCATCACCTAAATTATGTACAAAATTTGGGGTTGTGGTCACATAGTATGGGCCTATCACTTTCATGGGGCTTTAAAAGTTTTTAGTTGGTTGACCTTTTATCAATATCTTATATAACAGGCAGGGACAATTAACAAAATTATAAACTGAAATGGCCTTTGATTAGCCATATGATCACATACTGAATCTAGTAATTTTCATCATACACACTTACCCAAAAAAAAACCCCACAAATTATTTTTCTAACATACACATTGGCTCTGTTTCCTCCTATTGATGTTTTCCCTTTAAAAAGTGGAAAACCACAGGTTAGTATGCAGCAAATATTGCTATCAATGATAGTGAGTTCTTAAGAAATTACTGAGGATATGGATAATGAAGAAAATAAATAAAAGGAAACAGAAATATTTACTTAATTTTGCTGAGAACTTTTTAATGATTTATATACTACCATAAACGTTCATTTTGGGGGTCCATGCATGAGCTATTAATGGTTGCCACATTTTAAAAATATATGACAATCTCATGGACGATGTTATTTCTTCCATTGGAACTCAAACCATTAAATCCATTATCCATTTTTGTTTCCTTGTCAATGCAATCGGCTCTTTGCTTTGCCCCTATTAACGCCACATTGAAAAATTGAATCTGTTCCTTAAGTTAGTCTCTAACCTCTTTTATTATTTGAAAGAGAGTTTGGTGCTTGGGAACTTGCTCAGGGAAATAGAATTCCCTTCCTAAAATTTTCCACAGCACAAACATCAGTATTGCAAGCATGTTCACCGGTGAGCCCCTGGCCTGCTTTTGAAGAATTGCTGAACAAAATGACTGAGGTCAATATGGGGCCTCTCAGAGGCTCAACTAACTCATATGTTACAGGTGACAATGATCCCCTCAGACTAAGAGAAAAGCCACTGCTTTCCAAAGTCCATTGTATGTGGGGGGTATAGTAATGGCAGGGGGCAGGCGGAGATTGTTTGTCTGGTTTATGTGCTTTCTGGACCTAAAGAGAAAAAGCCTTAATAAATTCAATGCCAGTTTCAGATACCTTAAAAGCACATTCCTTTTCCAGTCCAAGCTCGATTCTGGGTTTTTGTATTATTTTATGACTTGCCAAAATTATTGATGATTATTAAATATACTTTATATATATTGGATTAGCTAGAATAATTTGAGTGCTCAGCATTGAACATGTACCGTGCATGAGGTCATCTAAAACCCAAATCAAGGGTTTTTTTCTCAGATGTATGGGGAAAAAGATAAGACTAGCAAATTTCAGCCATCTGAGCTGCCCTGAATTCTGATACCTGCCTTCTGGCCTCCTCAACTCAGTGAGACCACTTTCGTCTGCTTCGGAGTTCTCTCCCTTCATCATGGTCTACAGGGGTTGGCTGATTTCTCCACGCAAAGAGCCGAGGTAATTGTAGGAATTACATGACTTTTTTTTCTTTCTAAGGCATCACAAGCCAGCACTTTCAGCTCTTCAATGTCTAAAAACAGCAGTTGCATTTACTTTGTCCATTGTCTTTTTATTTTATTTATTTATTTTTTATTTTTTTACAGTTAGGAGAACAAATCCATTCTCAATGACTTCCTCAGGACATGGAACAGAAATCCCTACATCCATTTTTGAATTATAAACTCTTCAACTGCTGAGTAGCCCACATATAAAAAAAAAGTGCACAAATCGTAAACACATAGACTAATTTCAATAAAAGAAACATCCATATATATATAACACTCAGATTAAAAATAAAACATCACCAATAGCCCAAAGCCTTCTACATGTCCCTTTTCAACCACTATAACCACTCTTCTGACTTCTAATAACATTTACTCGACATTATGTTTTTGTGATTAACTGTGTTGTTGCATGTGGTTCACTTATCTTATTGTTGCAGAGTATTGTAGTCTGTTCCATATACATACCACAATTGGCAATCTCTAGTTCGAAGCTATTACTGGTGGTGCTATTACCATCCTTGAAGAGCTTGTTTTAAGAACATATGCACATACCCTGTTAGGTATCTACCTAGAAATTAAATTGTTGGGACATAAGGCATTTGTTCATTTAACAGAAGTATATACTGAAAAATAATGGTCTCTCTCCTCTTTTTCATTCTTTTCCTTCTGCTCTTACTTCTCTTTTGAGTGATACTGCATTGATATATAGTAGTATGGGAATAATTGAAGTCTTAACACTTTTGTGTCTTCCAATCTTCACGCTGGTGTCTCTTTCTTTTCTACTTTTTCTCACAAATATGTTTAGTACTGATTATATAGGCCTTGCATATTTTTTTTTCTTAATTAAACTTTGGTAGTCTTGTAAATGGAATGTTTGTTTTATTTGCCAACTGTTACTTGATATTATACAGGAATTTTTTTGTTTATTTTTATACTGATATCTGATGACATTTATTTTTAGTTCTAGTAATTTCAGCAATTTCTATGTATGCAATCAAGACATCTGTAGATAATGACTGTCTTCTTTCTTTGTAGTCTTTATGTCATTTTTTTCTCTTTCTTACTTTAATGCATTGGATTTAACTTCCAGTACAATTTTGAATATAAGTGGCAAGAGTGGATATTTTTGACTAGATCCTCAAGAGGAAAACAATGGGTATTCTATTATAGTTTTCAGATTTGAAGAAGTTCCACTCTATTTTTCTGAGAGTTTTGAAATTAATTTTACCAGTTTTTCTCTGTATCTCTTGAGATTATCAGATGAGTTTCCTCCTTTATTCTGTTAATGTGCTGAATTACATTTATTAAATGGTAAAACAACCATTCCTTCCTGGAATAAACTGCTCTTCATCATGATATATTACCTTTTGATATATTGCGGGAGTTTATATGATATAATTTTGTCAAGGATTTTTGCATCTGTGTTCATGAAAACTATATGTCTGTCAGCTTTTTTTTTTTCCTTTTTCTTTTTTTTTTTTTTTTTTTTTTTTTTTACTTAAACGGTCCTTTTCAAAATTAGGTCTCAGGATTATTCTGCCTTCATAAGGAAGCTGGGAAGCATTTTGTTATTATTCATTTTCTTAAAGTTTTGCGCAAAGTCAGTCATATTTCTACTTTAAATGCTTAACAGAATTTGCCACTGAAGCCACCTGGGCCTGGGAGAAGTCTTCAAATTAAGAATTCAATCGTTAAGAATTTAACCTTTTTGATAAATGTATGGTTACTTGAATCTTATAGTTCTTATGACTATTACATATATTTTTAAAAGAAACATTCATTTCTTATAAATTGTTTATGTTGCCATAAAATGTTAATGCTTTTTGCATATTTTAATGTATGAAGAACTTATATTGATAACTATTTGTTCTTGCCGTATGTTGGTAATTGGTGTTTTCTCTCTTTTTTTTTTTTGTTGATTATTCTCTAGGGGTTTATCAATTTCATAAATTTTTTCAAGAATAACTTTTTACATATATTATTTTTCTTGAATATTTGTCTCCTCTTATTTCATTTATTTTTCTTCTTCCAATATTTGTTATTTTTTCTAATAATTTTGGGTTTAATTTATCTTATGTTTCTAGCTTCTTAATGAGCAAGTGTACATCTTTGATGTTTCTCAACATTTGTTTTATAAAACAAGTATGAAAACTATACATTTTCTTCTAAGCACTGTTTTAGCTACATTCCACAAGTTTGGACATGTTAAGCTTTATCAAATTTCAGCAGAAATGTTTTCTAATTTTCCTTGTGATTTCTTCTTTGACCCAAAGGTTACAGAAGCATGCTGCTTAACTTTAAATATTTGTGACTTCCTAGATATGCTAATTTTATTGGTTTCTAATTTAATTTTGTTGGAGTCAGAAATCATATTCTATATGATTTCAGAAATTTGAAAATTATCAAGACATATTTATGGTACCACATATTTTTTATCTTTGTGAATGGTCCATCTGGTTTGGAAGAGTGCCTAATCTGGTTATTAGGTGTAATACATCTCAATTAAATAAAATTGGATCATAATTTTGTTTATATCTTCTATATCCTCACTCATTTTTGTCTATTTCTCATTTTGTCTCTATAAATTACTAAAAGATGAGTCTAAAACTTCTCTAACTTTGGCTGTGAATTTGTCCATTTCACTCTTTGGTTATCAACTTATTTCTAGTTTTTAGCTCTATTATTACATAATGCAGAGTTATGATCATTACATTCTTAATGAATTGAGTCTGTTAATATTACAAAATGTCCCTTATATTAACATAGTCAATAATTTTGTTATTGAATTAAGAATATTTCCATCTTTGGGGCCCCTGGGTGACTCAGTTGTTTGAGTACCCCATTCTTGATTTTAGCTCAGATCATGATCTCACAGTTTGTGAGATTGAGCCCCACATCCAGCTCAGCACTGACAGCGTGGAATCTGCTTAAGATTCTTTCCCTTTCTCTCTCTGTCTCTGTCTCCCTCTTTGCCCGTCCCCTGCTCTCTCTCTCAAAATAAACACACATTTTTTAAGAAAGAATATTTCTGCCCTTTATTTTTAGTACATCTGTGGCTTTATATTTAAAATATAAACAACATTTAGCTGAATCTTGCTCTATATCCAGTCTGAGTATCTCTGACTTTAAATGTTTAGTTAATTTATATTTAAGGCTATTATTGATGGGTTTGTGTTTAAGTTTACTGTCTTGTATTTGTTTCTTTACTTATCCCTATGTTCTTTTCCCCTCTTTTTCTCATTTCTGCTTTACTATAAGTCAATTTAGCATTTTTAAGGATTCAATTTTCATCTCTATCATTTTACTTACAGCTCTTTGTAGCACTTTCTTTTGGTTGCTCTAGGGATAAAAAGTACTGGCTGTGTACAATTCCTCTGAAGCTGAATGCCTGTCTTTCAGTTAGTTAATGCAACAAATATTTGTCCATGTAAGCTACCTTCTCTGTAACTCTACTAGAACAATGATGAATAAATTAGACATGGTTTGTTGCCTCATATAGCTTACATTCTAAATGGGAGGGGGGGCGCCTGGGTGGCGCAGTCGGTTAAGCGTCTGACTTCAGCCAGGTCACGATCTCGCGGTCCGTGAGTTCAAGCCCCACGTCGGGCTCTGGGCTGATGGCTCAGAGCCTGGAGCCTGTTTCCGATTCTGTGTCTCCCTCTCTCTGCCCCTCCCCCGTTCATGCTCTGTCTCTCTCTGTCCCAAAAATAAATAAACGTTGAAAAAAATAAATAAATAAATAAATAAATAAATGGGAGAGGGGGGAAAGCAGGGAAGACAAATGAACAAATAATAAAATAATTGTTCATGGAGATACATTTTTGGAAGCACTCATTATTCTGATGATAGGGAAGATAACTCAGAGGACAGAGTCAAGGAGAATCTCTCTGAAGAGGTGACATAGGGGCACCTGGGTGGCTGAGGTGGTTGAGTATCTGACTATTGATTTTGACTCAGGTCATGATCAGTTTGTGAGATGGAGTCCTGTGTAGGGCTCTGTGCTGACAGTGTGGAGCCTGCTTGGAATTCTCTCTCTCCCTCTCTCTCTGCTCCTCCCCCACTTGCTCTCTCTCAAAATGAATAAACAAATATTTTAAAAAATTGAAGAGGTGACTCAGAGCTGACACAGGAACTATTAATAATATGTTAACCATGTGAAGAGTATTCTGAATAAAGAAAACAGCATGGTCCAAAGCCCTAAATATCACTAATCAAGTGTCCAAGTTTATAATTTGTTGAGGTGTTTTTCTGTGCCAAAAACGACTCTTTCTAAAGCTATTTTAAACAAACCAAAATATCTTCACTTGCATGAATTACAATTACATTTATTAAAATGTAACTGTAAAAAATATAACTGTAACTAATTGTCTTCCTTTTAATACTTATTGCTACTGAAATTTCATGACTTTTTAGCTGCTCAAATGCACAAGTTGAAGAAATAATTTTGCAATTTTTCAGGTGGTTTCCTAGGGGAGGCTGTTCTTTGTATCTGACCTTATCTGGGAGTCAGGAGACAGACTGTCTTGGCCCCAGAGTAAATTGCTGTGAGTACTTGGCCAGATCTCAAAATCCACTCTGAGCTTTCTGTAATTATGGAAAATTCTCAGCCTATAGGAATTAACTTAGAGTGATTCTCATTTATAGCTCTCTTGCAATTGCACCTGTGTAATTATTTATGGCACGTAGGGCACCAAGAGCACAGACTATGTCACTCAGACTGTCTGGATATTAAAGATTGCCACATAAAATTTGAACCTTGGGGTGTGTACTTGGGGTCATTCTGGCTACCTGGTTCAGGTGCACCATTAATTCCTGGATGAGAATTAACCACTTCCTTGCATGTCTATCATTTCCTTTTCAGCCAGGAGATTCTTATATAATAGAAATATGTATTAAAGTAGATATTATGTATCCCTTTTAAATTATTGTTTATAAAGTCAAAAAGCATTTTGTTATACAATATACAAGCAATTGTTCAATAATTATGTTCCAACTCGTGTTTATAAAATGTTGGTCAGTAAGTTCTTGGCTAGTTTATGTAATTCCTTATTGCAACGCTTTACCACAATATGAAAATAGCATTGTCATATTAGAGTACCATATAAAAAAAGGAATATGCAATATGTTTAAGAACTCCTTGTATATATTCAAGCTATGATAAATACTAGATTATGTGGATCACTTTTAACCTGAGAATTTATTTAACTGGTTAAAAAAATGGATTTATTGGAGCTCCTGAGTGGCTCAGCTAGGTAAGTGTCCTTCTCATGATTTTGGTTCAGGTCATGATCTCATGGTTCATGTGCTGATGGAGTGGAGCTTGCTTGAGACTTTCTCTCTCTCCCTCTCTCTCTTCCTCTCTCTCTGCCCCTCCCCAACTCTCGCACACACTCTCTTTCTCTAAATAAATAAATAAATAAATAAATAAATTAGTATTTTTTAAAAAAGGATTTATTCAGTTAAGCTCTTGAAATTCACATTACAGCATTATTAAGATGATTTATCATAAATAGTATGAAAAATAACTTCATTATTTTCTAAGATGATATTTTAAAGTGAAATTTCTCCAAAATATGTTCTAAGAAACTATGGGAAGGAATATGTAGATGCTAAAATATACTTAAGAAAATATTTAATACTTGCATTGGATCATGATTTTGAACTAATCATTACAATATTCATAATCAGAAATCATTGATTTTTTTAAATTGTGCTCTCAGACCTTGTGTATACCTTAATAATACTTGCTAGTATTATTTTTTACTGTTTACTAAGCCTCAGATCCCATGATAAGCACATTTCATAAACTTTCTCAATTCATCCTGATCATAGCCTACCTGATGTTAATAGTATAATTACTCTTTTGTTGGTATTTGTCTTGTTTTATTTTGTTTAAAGACGAGTAAATTGATAGAAAGAACTTGCAAATAATTTTACAGATATTACACACTAGAATCTAAACTAAGCCTAAATTCTCCTTCATCTCTATGGTAGACTGCATCCTAACACTTACTGCTTTCTCTGCTATAAGTATTAATAACTTGTCAATCTTCCTCACTAAATTTCAAACCCCTTGAGAACAGAAATGTATTTCCTTCATTTTTGTTATTCTGACCAAATTCAGCTTAGTAAATTAATTCATTTCCTGAACCTGGTATGTCCAAAATAAATATTTGTGAGATATTAAAATGCTTATATGAAAATTCCCTTTAATCTTATTTTAATTCAAGAATTATCATGATATGTTTTATTGTAAAAGTATTTCCTGTACATTGATAAAGATCTATTGCAATTCCATAGCATAAACACTTTAATTATGCTGCAGAAATACTGTCATGTTGGGTGTCTTGTGATGCTGTTAGAGGTCATTTCAGATTTTCCTTTTTTAGACCAAGCAATCCAACTCTAGATTAAGATCAGTGTTTTTCTAAACACACACCACTACATGTTTTGATTTGTGTTTCTGATCTTATTTATCTGCCAGATAACTGCTCATTAGATCCTTACATTAATATTTAAATTGAATTATTATACAGTGCAAGGGCACCAATGACTTATAAATAAAATAATCAATAATATAACCTAATTTCATTTCTCTCCTTTACTGTCATTATCTTACAGTGAATGGGCTTTACATGTTTTTCCTAAGTTATCAGTGTGTTAACTCCACATCATTCTGTAGCTTTAAAAAAAAAATAAACAGTCAATATTGTAACTATCTACTAACCTTCCTGTACCACTAATGTCTAGTATAAGCAGGTAAATGGCTTGTGTAAATTAAAATTTAGACTGAAAGAGCACAAACTCCCAATGTATTATTTAAAAAAACCTTTTGTGTTTTGGGGCACCTGGGTGACTCAGTTAAGTGTCTGACTTCAGCTCGGATCATGATCTCACGGTTTGTGAGTTCAAGCCCCACACTGAGCTCTTTGCAGATAGCTTGGAGCCTGGGGCCTGCTTCAGATTCTGTGTCTGCCCCTCCCAGGCTCATGATCTGCCTCTCAATAATAAACGTTAAAAAAAAAAAAACTTTTGTGTCTTGATGCTGTTTTTTGTCCTATAAGTTTTGTGAGGCAAAAGTTCTTTTTAACAAAGTTTTTGTTATAAAATATGAAAAATAAGTTGTTGAAGTCTGTGCTAAAAACATATCTGGGTGAATATTAGGGGAGGAGCCAAGATGGCAGAACAGCATGGAAGCTTTTTGTGTGTCTCGTGTGCATGAAATACAGCCAGACCAACACTAAACCATCCTACACACCTAGAAAACTGACTGGAGGATTAACACAACAATCTGCACAACCTGAACCACAGAATTCAGCATGTATGCGGCGCAGAGAACTGAACTTGGGGAGCAAGAAGCCGTGAAAGGTAGAGAACCGCTTTTGAGGGTGGAGAGAGGACAGAGACGGGGGGGTGGGGGGGGGTGGGGGGGTGGGGGGGGAGGGGGGGAGAATATGGGAAAAGCACCCCTCCCCAAAAGCGGCTGGAGAGAAAGTGGAAAATTGGGAACAGCCGCAGGGACTAAACTAAAAAGGGAGAAAGGAGAAAGGAGAGAGTTTAAATTCCGTTAAGACTGTAAACAAGGGGAGCGCAAAGGCTGCAACTCCGCAGCTCAATACCTGGCTCTGGTGTTCTGGTGGGAAGGGCGAATCCTCAGGAGCAGAGTGGGGTCCGGGAGGTTCTCGGGCCACACGGGGAAAAGCGGTTCCACTGCTGGAAGGACATTTGGTAGAGACTGTTGAAGCCACCAGGTCCCAGCCCAAAAGGCAGCCACATTCGCTGATGCTGGGGCGAGGTCGTTAAGGGTGAAGCCTGGTGCCAGATGTGTGTTGTGATTTTCCATAATCCCTGAAATGCTGCTGCTACACTGTATCGCAAACTTTTTCTGGGGCGGCTGGCACCTGGCCGCAGTCTCAGGGCACTGGCAGCAGCAGGCTCCAGCAAGTGTTCCTGGGTGCAGCTGACATTCAGCCATTGCTCAGTGAGACCCTCTCACATAGGGGCGGAATGGGTCAAAGTCGCAGTCCTTCGGAAGTAAGGAGCCAGGGAAAACAGCCGCATCGGAGACAAAACTTGGGAGAGAGATACTGCCAGCGGCCTGGTCACGGAGAGTGAAAAAGCGGGGAGTGGAGGAGAGCTGAAGACAGAGGATGGGTGCACGATTCTGATCCGGAAGAACAGATTGGGAAGCTGGCTGGCGCCATTTTCAACAATCCCGCGCATGCACAAACGCACCTGCGAGCCCCGCAACAATCCACCCCAGGAGGCTAGCAACGCCATCTAGTGGATAGCGGAGTTATTACACTGAGCTCCGCCCAACTGGGCCAACTTCCCTCTTCCAGAACACAAGTCTCACTGCCCGCTTAATTTATGGACTATAAAGAGCTACATAGACTGACTTCTAGGGGAAACCAGAGTAATTTCAGTCCTATGTCAATCTGTTAGTAGGTTCATCTATTCAACTTTCTTTCTTTCTTCCTTTCTTTCTTTCTTTCTTTTTTTGTTTTCTCTTTTGGGCTTCTTTTCTTTTTCTTGAATAAAGAAAGAGAAAAAATTCATTTTTATTTTCAATTTTTGTTAAAAATATTTTTCTTTAATTCTTACTACTATCTTTTTACTTTTGTGTAAATTTTTTCAAATTCTATTTTACTTCCATCATTTTATTCTAGTCTACTTCAGTGTATTCACCTTTTCAAAATTTCAAACCATTTCTTTCTTATTTTTTCTTTCTTTTTCTTTTATTCTCTTTTTCGTTTCTTTTCTTTTTCTTGAATGCAGAAAGAGAAAAAATTCATTTTTACTTTCAATTTCTTAAAAATATTTTTATTTAATTTTTTACTATATTTTTGTTTTATGTAAATTTTTTCAAATTCTATTTTACTTGCATCATTTTATTTTATTATACTACAGTGTATTCCCTTTTTCAAATTTTCAAGCGATTTCCTTTTATTCTTTCCTTTTTTAATCTTTTTTCTTTTTTAATTCTTTTCTTTTTTCTTGAATGCAGAAAAAGAAAAAATTCATATTTATTTTTAATTTTTATTAAAAATATTTTACTTTAATTTTTTTCTACTATATTCTTTACTTTTGTGTATATTTTTTCAAATTATATATTTACCCCCATCATCTCATTTTCGTCTACTTCCGTGTATTAATTTTATCAAATTCTCAAACGATTTCCTTTTTTTTTCTCCCCCCACTCTTTTTCTTCTCTAATCTGTCAAACCACTTTCAACACCCAGACCAAAACACACCTAGAATCTAGCATCATCTATTTGATTTCTGTGTGTGTGTGTGTTTTAATTTTTAATTTTAATAATTTTTAATTTTAATATTTTTTAATTTCAATTTTTCTACCTCATTAATTACTTTTCTCCCTTCAAAATGACACAATGAAGGAATTAACCCCAAAAGAAAGAGCATGAAGAAACAACAGCCAGGGATTTAACCAACACAGATAAAAGCAAGATGTCTGAACCAGAATTTAGAATTACGATAATAAGAATACTAGCTGGAGCCAAAAGTAGATTAGAATTCCTTTCTGCAGAGATAAAAGAAGAAATGCCCAAATGAAATTAAAAATGCTATAACTGAGCTGGAATCACGATGGATGCAGCGGCAGCAAGGTTGGATGAGGCAGAACAGGAAATCAGCAATATAGAGTACAAACTTATAGAGAATAATGAAGAAGAAAAAAACAGGGAGATTAAGGCAAAAGAGCACAATTTAAGAATTAGAGAAATCAGTGACTCATTAAAAAGGAACAACATCAGAATCATAGGGGTCCCAGAAGTGGAAGAGAGAAATAGGGCTAGAAGGGTTATGTGAACAAATTATAGCGGAAAACTTTCCTAACCTGGGGAAAGACACAGACATCAAAATCCAGGAAGCACAGAGGACCCCCATCAGATTCAGCAAAAACCGACCATCAACAAGCATATCATAGTCAAATTCACAAAACACTCAGGCAAGGAGAGAATCATGAAAGCAGCAAGGGAAAAAAAGTCCCTAACAAACAAGGGAAGACAGATCAGGTTTGCAGCAGACCGATCCACAGACACTTGGCAGGCCAGGAAGGAGTGGTGGGATATAGTCAATGTGCCAAATGAGAAAAATATGCAGCCAAGAATTCTTCATCCAGAAAGGCTGTCACTCAAAATACAAGGAGAGATAAAAAGTTGCCCAAACTAAAATTAAAGGAGTTTGTGACCACTAAACCAGCCCTCCCCTCTCTGAGGGGAGAAAAGATAAATATATATATATATATACATACATATATATAAATACCCAAAGCAACAAAGATTAGAAAGGACCAGAGACCACCACCAGAAACTCCAACTCTACAAGCATCATAATGGCAATAAATTCATATCTTTCAGTACTCACTCTAAACATCAATGGACTCAATGCTCTAATCAAAAGACATAGGGTAACAGAATGGATAAGAAAACAAGATCCATCTATATGCTGTTTACAAGAGACCCACTTTAGACCAAAAGATACCTTCAGACTGAAAATAAGGGGATGGAGAACCATCTATCATGCTAATGGTCAACAAAAGAAAGCCAGAGTAGCTATACATATATCAGACAACTTAGACTTTAAAATAAAGACTGTATCAAGAGATGCAGAAGGGCATTATACCATAATCAAGGGGTCTATCCACCAAGAAGACCTAACAATTGTAAACATTTATGTGCCAAATGTAGAGCACAAAAATATATATAAATCAATGAATCACCAACATAAAGAAACTCATCGATAGTAATACCATAATAGTAGGAGACTTCAACACCCCACCCACAGCAGTGGACGGATCATCTAACCAAAAAATCAACAAGGAAACAATGGCTTTCAATGACACACTGGACCAGATGGACTTAACAGATATATTCAGAACATTTCATCCTAAAGCAGCAGAATACATTCTTCTCCAGTGCACATGGAACATTCTCCAGAATAGACCATATGCTGGGACACAAATCAGCCCTAAGTAAGTACAAAAAGATCCAGATCATACCGTGAATATTTTCAGACCATAATGCTGTGAAACTCGAAATCAACCACAAGAAAAAATTTGGAAAGAAAACAAATACTTGGAGACTGAAGAACATCCTACTAAAGAATGAATGGGCTAACCAAGCAGTTAAAGAGGAAATTAAAAAGTATATGGAAGTCAATGAAAATGATAGCACCACAATCCAAAACCTCTGGGATGCAGCAAAGGCAGTCATAAGAGGAAAGTATATAGCAATCCAGACCTTCCTAAAGAAGAAAGAAAGATCTCAGATACACAACCTAATGTTATGCCTTAAGGAGCTGGAAAAGAGCAGCAAATAAAATGCAAAACCGGCAGAAGACAGGAAATAATAAAGACTAGAGCAGAAATTAATGTTATCAAAACCAAAAAACCAGTAGAACAGATCAATGAAACCAGAAGCTGGTTCTTTGAAAGAGTTAACAAAATTGATAAAGCACTAGCCAGTTTGATCAAAAAGAAAAAGGAAAGGACCCAAATAAATAAAGCCAAGAATGAAAGAGGAGAGATCACAATCAACACAACAGAAATAAAACCAATAGTAAGAGAATATCATGAGCAATTATATGCCAATAAAATGGGCAATCTGGAAGAAATGGACAAATTCCTAGAAACATATACACCACCAAAACTGAAACAGGAGGAAATATAAAATTTGATTAGACCCATAACCAGTAAGGAAATAGAATTAGTAATCAAAAATCTGCCAAGAAACAAGAGTCCAGGGCCAGATGGCTTTCCAGGGGAATTCTACCAAGCATTTAAGGAAGAGTTAACACCTATTCTCTTGAGGCTGTTCCAAAAAATAGAAATGGAAGGAAAACTTCCAAACTCTTTCTGTGAAGCCAGCATTATCTTGCTTCCAAAACCAGAGACCCCACTAAAAAGGAGACCTATAGATGAATTTCCCTGATGAACATGGATGCAAAAATCCTCAACAAGATATTATCCAACCGGATCCAACAATACATTAAAAAAATCATTCACCATGACCAAGTGGGATTTATACCTGCAATGCAGGGCTGGTTCAGTATCCACAAAGCAATCAATGTGATTCATCACATCAATAAAAGACAGGACAAGAACCACATGATCCTCTCAATAGATGTAGAGAAAGCATGTGACAAAATACAGCGTCATTTCTTGATAAAAACCCTCAAGAAGTAGGGATAGAAGGATCATACCTCAAGATCATAAGAGCCATATACGAAAGACCCAATGTTAATATCATCCTCAATGGGGAAAAACTAACAGCTTTCCCCCCAAGGTCAGGAGCAAGACAGAGATGTCCACTCTCGCCACTGTTATTCAACATAGTATTGGAAGTCTTAGCCTCAGCAATCAGACAACACAAAGAAATAAAAGGCATCCAAATCAGCCAGGAGGAGGTCAAACTTTCACTTTGCGCAGATGACATGATACTCTATATGGAAAACCCAAAAGATTCCACCAAAAAATGGCTAAAATTGATTCATGAATTCAGCAAATTTGCAGGATATAATATCAATGCACAGAAATCAGTTGCATTCCTATACACCAACAATGAACAACAGAAAGAGAAATGAAGGAATTGATCCCGTTGACAGTTGCACCAAAAACCATAAAATACCTAGGAATAAATCTAGCCAAAGAGGTGAAAAATCTATACACTGAAAACTATAGAAAGCTTATGAAAGAAATTGAAGAACACACAAAAAAATGGAAAAAGATTCCATGCTCCTGGATAGGAAGAACAAATATTGTTAAAATGTTGATACTACCCAAAGCAATCTACATATTCAATGCAATCCTTATCAAAGTAACACCAGCATTCTTCACATAACTAGAACAAATAATCCTAAAATTTGTATGGAAACATAAGAGACCCTGAATAGCCAAAGCATTCTTGAAAAAGAAAACCAAAGCAGGAGGCACCACAATCCCAGACTTCAAGCTATACTACAAAGCTGTAATCATCATGACAGTAATGGTACGGGCACAAGAACAGACACTCAGACCAATGGAACAGAATAGAGAACCCAGAAATGGACCCACAAACGTATGGCCAACTAATCTTTGACAAAGCAGGAAAGTATATCCAATGGAATAAAGACAGTCTCTTCAGCAAGTGGTGCTGGGAAAATTGGGCAGCGACATGCAGAAGAATGAACCTGGATCACTTTCTTACACCATACACAAAAATAAACTCAAAATGGATGAAAGACCTCAATGTAAGACAGGAAGCCATCAAAATCCTTGAGGAGAAAGCAGGCAAAAACTTCTTTGATCTTGGCCACAGCAATTTCTTACTTAACACGTCTCTGGAGGCAAGGGAAACAAAAGCAAAAATGAACTCCTGGGACCTCATCAAAATAAAAAGCTTCTGCACAGTGAAGGAAACCATCAGCAAAACTAAAAGGTAACTGACAGAATGGGAGAAGATATCTGCAAATGACACATCATATAAAGGGTTAGTATCCAAAATCAATAAAGAACTTATCAAACTCAACACCCAAAAAACAAATAATCCAGTGAAGCAATGGGCAAAAGACATGAATAGACACTTCTCCAAAGAAGACATCCAGATGGCCAACCGACACATGAAAAAATGCTCAACATCACTCATCATCAGGGAGATACAAATCAAAACCACCATGAGATACCACCTTACACCTGTCAGAATGGCTAACATGAACAACTCAGGCAACCACAGATGTTGGCGAGGATGCGGAGAAAGAGGATCTTTTTTGCATTGTTGGTGGGAATGCAAGCTGGTGCAGCCACTCTGGAAAACAGTATGGAGGTTCCTCAAAAAACTAAAAATAGAACTACCCTATGACCCAGTAATTGCACTACTAGGCATTTATCCAAGGTATACAGGTGTACTGTTTCAAGGGGACACATGCACCCCCATGTTTATAGCAGCACTATCAACAATAGCCAAAGCATGGAAAGAGCCCAAGTGTCCCTCGATGGATGAATGGATAAAGAAGATGTGATATATATATATATATATATATATATATATATATATATATATATATATATAATGGAGTATTACTCAGCAATCAAAAAGAATGAAATCTTGCCATTTGCAACTACGTGGGTGGAATGGAGGATATTATGCTAAGTGACTTTAGTCAGTCAGAGAAAGACAAAAATCATATGACTTCACTCATATGAGTATTTTAAAGGACAAAACAGATGAACATAAGGAAAGGGAAACAAAAATAATATAAAAACAGGGAAGGGGACAAAACAGAAGAGACTCATAAATAGAGAGAACAAACTGAGAGTTACTGGAGGGGTTGTGGGAGGGGGGATGGGCTAAATGGGTAAGGGGCACTAAGGAATCTACTCCTGAAATCATTTTTGCACTATATGCTAACTAATTTGGATGTAAATTTTAAAATATTAAAAAAACATATCTGAGAAAAGATCACAAAATACTACAGACAAGGATTAAGTGATAATGTTTCACTGATAAAAATAATTTGATGGTTTTTTTACTATTTTTACTTTTACAAATTAATATGATAAACTGTCTTGTAGAAATAGTTACCATTATCTAAAAATAATCCATTGAATAAGAGGTAAATATGCTATTTTTATCTTCAGTTCATTTCCTTCTTCAGCTTTACGAGCAAGAATTCATAGTTGTGACTATTCTCTTGTCTAATTTAGAAATCACTATTGATCACCTATTAATTGCTGGGAATTCTGTTGAATCTTTGTAATTCAAAATGTACCCAACTGGTAACAGCTCTTCTGGGGTTCATTCTAACTGACAATAAGCAATAATTAAAGCATTGAAATAAATGTTAAAATAGCAGTATAAACAACAAATAATAAAACATGTAAGGAAGTCCTTAATTTTACCTGAGAAAGTTTTAAACATGCTCACAGAAGGGTGAAGGTGATATATTAATGACATTTTACAAGACACATGGGAACATACCAAGAGAGGAAAAAGAAGAAGAAAAGAAGAAGAAGGAGAAGGAGAAGGAAAAGAAGAAGAAGGAGAAGGAGAAGGAAAAGAAGAAGAAGAAGAAGAAGAAGAAGAAGAAGAAGAAGAAGAAGAAGAAGAAGAAGAAGAAGACCCCAGCAGAAAAATAAATAGCCTGTGAAAAAGGCAAAGCTGGAAGTTTGTCATCTGGGACTCCTCTTTTACAAAATCTATAAGTATAATAACTTTTTCTAATGGAATCTCTGGTCTGGCCAGCCGTTTCATTTTCATGTCTATTTCCATACATCTGTAACTCTACTTCATCAACATCCTTGCCTTAATCGGTGCCTTAATTTATCTGAAGATAAATTAAACTTTCAGAAATGCCTCAGAGTTTTCAGCATTTCAGTGTAACCCTTTTCATTAGGTTATTTTTTGTAAATTTGACTTCTGATGATAGTGTAATCGATGCTTCATAAATCTGATTTTCACCAATTTTTTTGATGATATGGTAAGCCATATGGTTGATTAATTTCATTTTACAGTTACCTACATTAGCATAGAAGTATAAATGAATTCTATAGGTTGTTTTAGGTGGGTTACCTAGGAATCAGACTCTGAAGTTAGCATGTAGCATACTCAGCAGGGAAGACTTTAAGGGTGCATATCCAAGAGGGAAGATGGAAGCCAACTTTGGCAGAAGTTAAACTATGATGCACATTCGGTGGAGATAGTTCTGCCATTAAGGCTTGATGTTCAAATTTTAAGCCAGTAATTCATTTTTGGAACAAAAAGCCCACTTGAGTATGTTATGTTATCCTTTCATTATAGCACTAAATTTAATTTTCCAGTATTTTGTCTAGACATTTTGCAATTATATTCATAAAAATTATTGGCTGGTGGGGCACCTGGGTGGCTCAGTTGGTGAAGCCTCCAACTTTTGCTCAGGTCATGATCTCACATCTTGTGAGTTTGAGCCCCACGTCGGGCTCTGTGCTGACAGCTCAGAGCCTGGAGCCTGCTTCGGATTCTATGTCTCCTTCTCTCTCTGTCCCTCCTCCCGCTTGTGCTCTGTCTCTCTCTCTCTCTCTCAAAAATAAATAAACATTAAAAATAATATTTTTAAAAAGTTGTTGGCTTGTACATTTCTTTGTACTTGCTCCATTTTCTTTAATCAAAATTTCATCTAATTTATTTATCACTTCAGAGCACTAGTAGCTGGATTTATTACAAATTATATATTTTTTCTATTTCTTAAGTTATATGTTTTTACTTTCTTATTTATATATTATTTTCTACAGCATTATGTTTATTTCTTGCTGTTTTTGTAATTAAAAAAATGTTTTTAAGTTTATTTATTTTGAAGGAGAGAGAGAGAGAGAGCAATGCACAAGTGGGGGAGGGACAGAGAGAGAGAGGGAAAGAGAGAATCCGAAGCAGGCTCCACACTGACAGCACAGAGCCAGGCATGGAGCTCAATCTCATGAACTTTGAAATCATGACCTGGATCGAAATTAAGAGTGGGATTGGGATGCTTAATTGACTGAGATACCCAGAGCCCCTGTAGTTTTTAAATAATACAGTTAGTATATTTTGTTTTTGTAAACCTTATTGAGATATACTTTATATACAGTAAAATACACACATTTAAATGTTAAGCATACAAATATGACCATCACCAAAATAGATATGCAAAGGTATCATTCCCCACCTCCCACCCACAAATTCCCTCCTGGCTCTTTGAAATCAGATTCAAGCCTTGGCAATAATTGATTTGCAGTCTCTCACGATAGACTAGTTTCCATTTTTTTTTTTTTAATTGACAGTATATACTTTTGTGTCAAAAAACTTCACAGGTCCTTATTTGACACATATTTTCTTTCCTTTTTTATGTTTATTTATTTATTTTTAGTGGTGGGTGAGAGGCAGAGAGAGAGAAGGAGAGAGAGAAACCCAAGCAGGCTCCATGCTCAGTGGGGAGCCTGATACAGGGTTTGATCCCACACCTCTGGGATCCCCTGGGATCATGAGTTGAGCTGAAAATAGGAGTCTGATGCTTAACTGACTGTGCCACCCTGGTGCCCCTTGACACAAATTTTAATTTCTTTTGGCTCCTACTGGTAATTGTGTGTTTAACCCCCGTAAGAACATGAACATTCTTTTCAAAGCAACTACACCATCGGACATACCAAATATCAGGTTCGGAAGTTCTATTGTGTCTGTTTCCAAATGATAGTCATATATATTAGTATATATTTGGTAGCATATATTTGGTACCAAACTTTGTACTCTCATCCTAATCCAAAATACAGACATCTCTTCTTACTTCCTTTTAAGGATGATGTTTCTGCTCCAACTTGACTCATTTCCATTTAGCAGAGGGATCTGTTCCAAAAAATCAAATTGGATCATGTTCCACTCTCCTTAAAACCATTTGGTGAATCACATGGATATAGTTAAACTAAAACCTAAAATACCATGGCCCCTGTCATCTGCCTCCTGTCACCTTCATACCCTCAGGTTTTGGCCCTAACTGTTTTGTTCACTGAGCTTTACTTACAGTCTTCTTTCAGTTTTTTTCTGAGAGCTCTTTCCTGATCTAGAAGTAAATTCATCTAGGAAACTCTCGGAACATCTAGTTCCTGGACTAGAAAGTAATCATTGGTTATCTTTAATTATTTGTATGATTATGGCTTAATGTTTTTCTGCCTCAAAATTCCATTAGAAACTTGAGAGCTCCAATGTCTATAAATTTTTCCCAAAGTGTAGAGGTTTAATATATACATATTGGATAATGCATAAATGTCACTTACTGGATTGCTTTGTAAAGATTTATGTACTAAAGAATTATGTAATGAATTATGTAATAAAAACAGATGAATTTGTATTCTAATCTAATCTAAAAGTAATTATATGGTACTAGGTGATGTTTTTAACTCATAAAAGTTGATGAGATATCTGAGTTTTGTCATATATCTCTCAAAATTTTTTTAGTTATGTTTCCTTGATAATTTTTCTTTTTATTAATTTTTTTTGAGAGAGAGAGAGAGACAGAGCATGAGTGGGAGAGGAGCATAGAGAGAAAGAGGGAGATACAGAATCCGAAGCAGGCTCCAGGCTCTGAGCTGTCAGCATAGAGCCCGATGCAGGGCTTGAGTTCAGGAACCGCGAGATCATGACCTGAGCTGAAGTCAGATGCTTAACCAACTGAACCACCCAGGTACCCCGATAATTTCTTTTTTAAAAAAACTACTTGTTCACCAGACTGGTCAATTTTCCTTATTCTTTTTTTTAAATAGTGTATTTTATGAATCTTATTTTTGTTCTATTAATGGTTATCTATAAATTCATTTTTAATTGCATTTATTTTATGAAATATCAAGAGGAAATACACACACACACACACATATAATTGTACCTTGTTATTTGCAACCTATGTAAAATTAGAGTCCTGGTATAGTTTCTTCTTCCCTCTCACCTGTCTCTGGACCCTCTTCAAAGCACTTACTTTTTGTCTTATAGGGCAAACTTTGCATTTTCTCAATGATTATTTTTCCAGATAAGGGATCAAACTGGATACAAGATAGAGCACTGGCTACTTTTGAAAGATGGTCACAGCAGGAAAGGTTACAGATTTCTTCAGTAACTGCTAATTTTCAGAGTTTCCGTGTCTGAGTAGGTAGATAGAATTGTCTTTGTCCTTCATCCTATCCAATTGCATCCTATCCACCCAAGGCATTACCTCTACTTAGATAAGTCTATGTATATCAAAACCTCAGTTATCTGTGTCTATAAGGAGACTCTCAGGGGGTTGACAGGTGGGGGGAAACATGGTAGGGAGGAAGTTCACTACTGAATTGAGTACCTTCTTTCACGAGATTAATAGAGTACTCTGAAATCAGGATCTATCTCTTCTGTAACTGAATCCGACTCTCCTAATTTGGAAATTGTTGTGGCCCCGACCCTCCTTCACTGATCAAGCCATCCGCCTCAAGGGAAATCAGGTGAATCACATAGTGAGTCTTCCACAGTGGGTCACTGATGTAGCTCCTTACGTCCTTTGATTTGACATTCATTGACTATCACATGCTCTTATCTTGGTCTTAGCCTCTTGTGTTACAACTTTGATATTTGTTTTTAAAAAGAGAAAGAGAGGTTGAGTGCACGCACAAGCTGGGGAGGGTCCGAGGAAGCAGGGAAGAAGGAGAGAGAGAGAGAGAGAGAGAGAGAGAGAGAATCCTAAGCAGGCTCCATGCTCTGCACGGAGCCCAATGGAGGACTTGCTCCCAAGACCCTGGGATCATGACCTGAGCTGAAATCAAGAGTCGCATACTCAACCAACTGAGCCACTCTGGTGGCCCTGAAGATTTAGAGGGCTCTATTTGTGGAATTTCATATCACTTTCACAGCAGCACGATTATACTCATGGTTAATCATGGACAAGTCTGCATTTCTTTTACTCTGATGTCATCTGCCTTATATTTTGCAGAAAAAAAATTTTTAATTTAGTTTAAAATTTAAAATTTAATTTCAGGAAATGTATAGATGGTTCTTATTTTTTAAAAAGTCTTTCTCTGGGCAGTTAGTGAAATCTTGCAGGGAAGGAAGTGACATAAAAAGATCAGCTCAAATGCCCAGGTTGAAATAGATGTCAAATTGCACTTGACTCTAGAGTAAAATAAACCTTATTACTAATACATGCAATGTTTTATCTTTATTCTAGGTTGCAATCTTCCTGTGGCCTAGAGCAAGAATTCTTCTTTCTCTATTAAATTAGAGTATATTTCTTGTATTCTCCACAAAGATATAAAAATTACATGCTTTCATATTTTAAAACATGGTAGGCAATTAAATATGAACACAGGACAAGGGCAGTTAAAACATCTAGGTTAAAAATGTATTGCCAGAGCATATGGATACAATGTTTAAGCCAAGCTAGCTCATTTATTTTAATCACTATCGCAAAACTTTAAAGAATAACTACATCATAAAGCTCAAATGTGAGGATTCTCCCTTCTATCAGTAGCCAATTCTATGATTATTTGGAGATGTGCTAATTAATTTTGCTCTGGCCTCTAAAGACCAGTATTAGTGAACTATATATGAATTTAATTAAATGTCCATATAAAATATATTATCCATATCTCTAAAAGTACAAAATCATTTTAAACAATAATGAAGCACCCTACTTCAGTTTTTTTTCCTCAATTTTTATTTAGAAAGTTCAGTGAAACAACATATCACAGTTTAGAAATATCTTAATCTCACTATAATTTACACTTAAAAATTTAGTAAGTTTTGATTTTCAACAATAAAATTTATAAAAATAATTTTACATTTATAAAATGAATCATTATTTCACAATAAATTATTCATATTTACCACCTGAAAAAGTTTTGTGCTATATAAAAGCAATAAGTTTCATTATCAATATTTTGAAAATACGCTGAAAACTTCAGTTCCTCTTTGTCCAGCATTTTTGGCAGTTAAGTATACAAAAATATTATATTAAAAATTCCCTGACCATAGTTATTAAAACAAAATCGTTAGCAATAATTTCTAAAACAAAGCTGTTTAGTAAATATATGCAGATAAGTTAAAGGGTTCACTAAAAATGAATTTTTTTAATATCTACTAAAAGAACAGCACAACAAGTAAAACAGAAACCTACAAAAGTATGTTATTTATAAAGATCAAAAGCATTCTTATACATGAAATTGAGACGCTAGAGTAAATTTCCAAAAAAATAAGAGTGAAGTAAACTTTCCTCTTCCCTCACTCACTCTCAAAGATATATTTTACAGTTTTCAGGTACCAGCTACTAAAGGAATTTTGATTTTATTAAATCCATTATAGCTTCCAATTAACCATTTTTCTACACTGACTTAATAAGT